>NC_073240.2:52003484-52306515 GCF_029281585.2 Gorilla gorilla gorilla | reverse complement strand
CATGAAAATGATGATGCAGATAGAGAAGATGAGGAACATTCACAGGAGGATAGAGAACGGGGTTTACATATGAAATTAGACCATGGTTAGTATCCTGTGTTCAGATTTTACTTACTCCAAAGTTAACAGCTTTCTGTGGTACCACTTTTAGTTTTGAATTCTTCCTTCCTGCTCTTCCTCCTTTTTACTTTTCTATTTGTTACACAAGTATTTACTGACCATCTGCCTTGGAAGAGGTACTCTGCTAGGTCCTGCAAACATCATCTAACTCTATATGTTCTTTGGAAGCCATATCCTTTTCTGGGGAACAGGTTTTGCTAATGGTAGTAATAATGATAGGGTGAATGAAGTTTTAATTTATCTAAAAGTAGTAACTGTAGTAACTTTCAATTCAGACAAAAGTTTCCTTTGTTTTTTTTTCTGACTGTAAATTGGAAAAGAGATTTAGTTTTTAAAGATAGTATGCCATTTATTTATAGTCTAGTATGTAAATGAATTATTTAATGCATGTATTGATAAATATATTTTCTGGTTCAGATTTATCCCTGGATAGAGAATCTGAGGCAGGTACAGGATCATCAGAACATGAAGATGGAGAAAGAGAAGGAAGTCCTAGAACTTATTTACGACTTAGTGTACCAATGCCACTGCCTACGGTTCTGCTTGATCGGAAGATTGAAACGCTGCTGACTGAATGGAATAAGAATCCTGATATGCTTTTTACAATACACCCTGTAGATGGTACCTTTCTAGTGTGGCATGTAAAGTATTTGGATGAATATAATCCTGGAATATTTAGACAAGTTCAGGTATATTTTATTGATGAAATAGTTATTACATTTCTTAAAATAGTAAAAAGAAATAAATGCTTTGTAGAGTTAGCATGTTTTTAGAATTACTGAAAATTTTGGTTTTGATAAGCATCTGAGTAAAGAATACTTCTTTCTTTCAGAAGGGATCAGTGACCATAAGCTTAGCAAACTTGATTAGTTAGAAGATAATGAATTTGGCCTTGAAATGCAGTACTGAATATTTAAATATATGTGTTGATTTTTGGGGGAATTAATAATATTTTGAATAAGATTAAGAAACTACCCTGAAAATGTGAATCAGGATGAGCTCCTCCTTGTGGCCAATTTGATGAGCTAAACGAAGCTGCCTTTGTCATCTCTCTCAACTTTATTGCTATTTAGATCTGTGGCTGTGGTCATTTTGTTGTACAAGCAAAGCACTTGAACTTTTTTTCTTCAGCCTTCTCTTAGGCCATGAATAGAGATATGATATTACCTAAATAGAACAAGGGGATTGGACCATAAAGAGGTTGAAAATGACATTTTTTGATAAGAAGCTGAGATTTGGTATTTTGAGACTAGAAGTCTTTTTTTTGAGAGGAGGTAAACTATTTGCACTGAATCATATAATTATGTTTTTCAGGTTTCTTTTTCTTCTCGGATTCCTGTTGCATTTCCCTCTGGTGATGCAAGCTCTCTTAGTAAAAATATCATGATGTATGCCTGTATAAATGCGACAAAAGATTCTCACCACACGCTGTTACTCCAGGAGGGGATGTCTGTAGGCAGTCCTCACGGATCACAGCCACACTCTAGATCCCACAGTACACATATGAACATCTTAGCTCCCACAGTAATGATGATCTCTAAACACATAGATGGTTCTTTAAATCAGTGGGCAGTCACTTTTGCTGATAAGTCTGCCTTTACCACTGTTCTAACTGTATCTCACAAATTTAGATATTGCGGTCATCGATTTCACCTCAATGACCTGGCATGTCATTCAGTTTTACCACTGTTATTGACATCCTCACATCATAATGCTCTATTGACTCCTGAATCAGATTGTCAGTGGGACTCAGACAATAAATTAAGTAGATTCATGGACCCTGTAAAACATATAAAAGGTTCCTCGAAACAACCTCTTAGAAATGCAGCAACTCGTACATTTCATGACCCAAATGCAATCTACAGTGAACTTATTCTGTGGCGTGTAGACCCAATAGGACCTTTGTCATACACTGGAGGAGTATCAGAATTGGCTCGAATTAACTCTTTACATACCTCAGCGTTCTCTAATGTGGCTTGGCTTCCAACTCTCATTCCCAGTTACTGTCTAGGTAAGTGTTCATTGTAATTGTGAAATTAACAAAAGCTTTTAAACTATTATTTGTTATATACAAAATGGTTCATATTTGTTGTCATTAAGATTTTTAATAAGTATTCAGTTTTCATTAAGATGATTTTTAATAAATATTCAGAATACAGGCATGAGACTGATTTTTAGAACTTCTAGAAGTTTTTAACCTTTTCTCTCATAATCCATTTTTTAATTAAATTTTTTGTTAATAACTTTGTATCTACTTATTGTGCCTATTTAATTATGATTCTAGACCATGGTTAAGCCTAAAAAAAATGTGAATACTTGTTTCTTATCCTTTAGCCAATACACTACATGTTTAGAACCCAGAGGCCTTGTTTTCCTTTCTCAGGCACATATTGCAATTCTGCAAGTGCTTGCTTTGTTGCTTCTGATGGCAAAAATCTGAGACTCTATCAAGCTGTAGTGGATGCAAGGAAATTATTGGATGAATTGTCAGACCCAGAATCTTCAGTAAGTATTTAATAATCTTTATTAATTTATCTAAGGAGATAAAGAATTCTCTTTTGACTTTGTCTAGGACCTGTATTTGTTAGTTGCTGTTTAGGGAGTAAGCATATGTTCTGGGCTGCATATGACATATATATGACACATTTATTTTTTCCTAAGCTGTGTTCCAAGGTATATGAATCAAAATTTTAGTGTACATACCACACATTATTACATTTTACATAAAAAGAAATAAAAAGGATTTTTTTCTAAAATATTATTTGTTTGTAACATATTTTACTCTCTAGTTTGGTTCTGTTAATCTTACTTTGCTCAAAAGAAGTTTTAAGGCATCTTTACCAAGCTGTATGTTTAGGTTGGAAAATTGGAACTTTTTCAAGCTTGATTCACCATTTTAAAAAATTCTCTGGTTAGAATTTGTTATCAGTGGGTGGCAGCATCTCATTCTGATAGTTCTGTATCTGAGCTGGAAGTTGTATATGTTAGTATCTAGAGTTGAACAGTAGATTTTCCATTTACCTATAAAAACAACTATTCTAATAAAAATGTTTCCAGTATTGAAAACCAATGACTATTTTTGAGCATCTACTATGTTCTCCTAGATGTAGAGGGAATACAAAATATAAGTTTCAGACCTACCTTTAAGGAGCTTTTAATTTAGTTGAAGAGAGAGCTTATTAATAAAAAGTTAAGTAGCAGTTTAAGACATAAGAAGAGGAGTCTAAGGGTGGTATGTAATTAATTGCCAAAAGGATGGCCCTAGAAGTGTTTCATTATTCAGAGGAGAGAGAGAGATCAGATTAAGGTAGGCATAGAATTCTTTATTAAGGACAATATTTGGGTTCATTCTTGATGAGTGGATAAGATTTAGAAAGATAAATTCTTTGTCTTTGCCTGAGTGAGAAAATTGCCTGGAAGTAAGTATAGATACAGGAAAGTACATGTGTAAAGCTTGTTCCAGAAACAGTGAGAAAACCATTTGGATTGGAGCTTAAGGTTTGACATAGAGAAAGTCTAGAAAAATAGAATCATAGAACTAGAATTGGAAGATATTTTAAAGGTCACCTGGTCTCACCAGCCATCTGATGCTTTATTCCCCTCTGCTTCATTCCTGCCAATTTGTCATCTGGCCATCGATAGGGAGACTCAACTCTAAATGCAGCTCATTCTATCCTTGAATAGCTCACACAATCATATTGAAACGCTATTTGTTTTGTGTACATTCTACTTGTTAGTGCTAGTTCTGCTTACAATAAACCTAATATTTCTTGCGTATGAGAGTACCTCAAGATATTAAAAGACAGCTTTCTTGTAACCTGTGAACCTTACTACCTCAGGCCAAACCTGCTCCCCCTGTGCCTATCAAGTTTCTTTAACTGTTTTACATTTGACCCTGGTTACTCTTCTGAGCAGGTTTCAGTTTGTCTGTACTCTGAGCCTTGTAGGATGACTAAAACATAGCAATATTGTGACCTCTCTCATTAGATACATTTATGTTTTGACAGTCACTCCACATTCTTCATATGTAATTGACTCATTATGAGCTGACTGTCAATATCCCGAAGTCTTTCCCCCTCCCTGCCCTCTGCTAAACCTTGTCTTCTCCATTCTGTATTTGTACATTTGGATTTGGGGTCCAAATGTAGACCTATTTTTCCTATTACATTTCATCTTGCTAAGCACAACTAAACAGTCCAATCTCTCAGTATCTTTTTGAATCTGGATTATGTTATTTAATATATTTGTTATTGCTTTATGAGTATGTCACCAGCCTGTTTGAAGAGTGTTACACCTACACCATCTGAGTCAGTTATTAATATGATAAACAGGCAGGTCTGAAGAAAGAGCCTAGCAGTATACATTTGAATTCTTTCTCCATTTTCATTTTTTGGAATGTTTTCCAGCTTGTTTCAAGGATTTCTGTGAGACAGCTTGCCATATACTTTGCTGAAATAAAATACAGTCTTTCTATCTTCTGCAATCAACGAAGAAAGTCAAAGTTACATGAGGTGATTTGTTTTAATATATGATAGGTATAATGTACACACCTTGACATCTCTTGGTGACCAAAACATTGTACTAGATAGACATTAAACTCCTTGGTCTGCCCTGCAGAAGTATGTTCTTTTCCTTTTTGAAAATGGGAATTTTTGCCTGTTTTTAGTTTTTTGCTATTGATGTCATTCTCCATGATTTGGGGGATTTTGTGTTTTCTTATGGTTCTATTTGTTCTCCATTATACTCAGTGTTTTGTTTTTGGTGGTTCCTCAAGGTTTTGTAATATGCATCTTTAACCTCTCATAGTCTACCTTCAAATAATAATATAGTACTCAAAATATAATGTAGCCAGGCACGGTGACTCACACCTGTAATCCAAGCACTTTGGGAATGAGATGGGAAGATTACTTGACCCCATGAGTTCAAGACCAGCCTGGGCAACATAGTGAAACCCCCCCCCATCTCTAAATATATACAGTAAACAACTTTCAATAGTATCCCCAATCTCCCTTTTCTGTGGTCTTCAGCATGCATGTCCTATGAATGTTTTGTTAGGTTTATACATAAGTATTTCATTTATTCTACTGACTGTAAAGGGTGCTGTCTTTTTAATGTTGGTGTCCATGTAGTTATTGCCAGAATATACAAATACAATTGAATATACAAATACAATTGAATTTTGTATGTTTATCTTATATCCTGTAACATTGCTGAATGCATATATTAGGTGTAGGAGTGTTTTTGGTAGATTTCTTGGACTTTTCCATGTAGATAATCATCTCATTATAAATGGGAACAATTTTATCTCTTCCTTTCTAATCTGTATGGCTTTTATTTTTCTTATTTTGTTGCGGTGACTCAAACTTCCAACTCCATGTTGAATAAGAAGTGAGATTGGATGTTCTTGCCTTCTTCCCATTTTTGGAGGAAAAGCATTCAGTCTTTGATCATTACATATAATGTTAGTTGCAGGTTTAAAAAATTTTTAAAAAATTTTTGTGGGTACATAGTAGATGTATATATTTGTGGGGTACATGAAATGTTTTGATATAGGCATGCAATTCTTAGTAATCAAATAATGGAAAATGGGGTATCTATCACCGCATACATTTATCCTTTGTGTTACAAATGATCTAATTATACTCTTCTAGTTATTTTTAAATGAGCAATTAAATTATTGACTATAGTCACCCTGTTGTGCTATCAAATACTAGGTCTTATTAATTCTAACTATTTTTTTGTCCCCATTAACCATCCCTACCTCCCTGCCAATCCCTTACTACCCCTCCTAGCCTCTGGTAATCATCCTTCTACTCTATCTCTATGGGTCCAATTGTTTTGATTTTTAGCTCCCATAAATAAGTGAGGACATGCAACACTTGTATTTCTGTGCCTGGCTTATTTCACTTAAAATAACGACCTCCAGTTCTATCCTTGTTGCTGCAAAATGACGGAATCTCATTCTTTTTTATGGCCAAGTAGTACTCTGTCGTATATAAGTACCACATTTTTTTTTCTTTATCCATTCATCTGTTGATGGATTCTTAGGTTGCTTCCAAATCTTGGTTGTTTTGAACAGAGCTGCAACAAACATGGGAGTGCAGATACCTCTTCAGTATACCAATTTTTGTTCTTTTGGGTATGTGCCCAGCAGTGGAATTGCTGGATTGTATGGTAGGTCTATTTTAGCTTTGTGAGCAACCTCCATACTGTTCTCTATCATGGTTGTACTAATTTACATTCCCACCAATAGCATATGAGGGTTCCCTTTTCTCCACATCTATGCCAACATTTGTTATTGCCTGTCTTTTGGATATAAGCCATTTTAACTGGAGTGAGATGATATCTTATTGTAGTTTTGATTTGCATTTCTCTGATGATCTGTGATACTGGGCACCTTTTCATATGTCTGTTTGCCATTTGTATGTCTTCTTTTAAGAAATATCTGTTCAAATGTTTTGCCCATTTTTTGATCAGATTACTAGATTTTTTCCTGTAGAGTTGTTTGAGCTTCTTATATATTCTGGTTATTAATCCCGTTTCAGATGAGTAGTTTGAAGATATTTTCTCTCATTCTGTGGGTTGTCTCTTCACCTTGCTGATTGTATCCTATGCTTTTTAACTTGATGTGATCCCATTTGTGCATTTTTGCTTTGGTTTCCTGTGCTTGTCATATATTACTCAGGAAATGTTTGCCGAGACCAATGTCCTGGAAAGTTTCCTCAATGTTATCTTGTAGTAGTTTCATAGTTTGAGGTCTTAGATTTAAATCTTTAATCCATTTTGATTTGATTTTTGTATGCAGTTTATGATAGGGGTCTGGTTTTATTCTTCTGCATATGGATATCCAGTTTTCCTGGCACCATTTGTTGAAGAGACTGTCTTTTCTCCATTGTATATTCTTGGCACCTTTGTCAAAAATGAGTTCACTGTAGGTGTGTGGATTTGTGTCTGGGTTCTCTTTTCTGTTCCATTGTTCTCTGTGTGTGTTTTTATGCCAGTACCATGCTGTTTTGATTACTGTAACTCTGCAGTATTATTTGAAGTCAGATAATATGATTTTTCCAGTTTTGTTCTTTTTGCTTAGGATAGCTTTGGCTATTCTGGGTCTTTTGTGGTTCCATATGAATTTTAAATCTTTAAAAAATTTCTATAAAGAATGTCAGTGGTGTTTTGATAGGGATTGCATTGAATCTGTAGATTGCTTGGGGTAGTGTGGACATTTTAACAATATCAGTTCTTCCAATCCATGAGCATGGAATATCTTTCCATTTTTTTGTCCTCTTCAATTTCTTTCATCAGTGTTTTACAGTTTTCATTATAGAGATCTTTCACTTCTTTGGTGAATTCCTAGGTTCTTAATATTATGTATGGCTATTGTAAATGAGATTACTTTTTGTTTGCTTGTTTGTTTTTGAGACGGAGTCTCTGTCGCCCAGGCTGGAGTGCAGTGGTGTGATCTCAGCTCACTGCAACCGCTGCCTCCCAGGTTCAAGTGATTCTCCTGCCTCAGCCTCCAGAGTAGCTGGGACTACAGGCATGTGCCACCATGCCCGGCTAATTTTTTTTTTTTTTTTTTTTTTTTTCAGTAGAGATGGGGTTTCATTGTGTTAGCCAGGATGGTCTCGATCTCCTGACCTCGTGATCTGCTCGCCTCAGCCTCCCAAAGTGCTGGGATTACAGGGGTGAGCCACTGTGCCCAGCTGAGATTACTTTTTCAAAATTTCTTTTTCAGGTTTTTTGCTGTTGGCCTATAGAAATGCTACTGGTATTTGTATGTTGATTGATATCCTGGAACTTTACTGAATTTATCAATTCTAATGGTTTTTGGTGGAGTCTTTAGGTGTTTCCAGATGTAAGATCATGCTTTCTGCCAACAAGGATAATTTGACTTCTTCTTTCCAATTTGGATGCCTTTTATATCTTTCTTTTGTCTGATTGCCCGAGCTGGCACTTTCAGTACTATGTTGAATAACAGTGGTGAAAGTGAGCATCCTTATTGTGTTCTAGATCTTAGAGGAAAGGCTTTCAGTTTTTCCCCATTCAGCATGATACTAGGGTATAGAAGGTATGTTCCTTCTATACCCAGTTTTTTTAGAGTTTTCATCATGAAGGGATGTTGAATTTTATCATGCTTTTTTAGCATTAATTGATGCTAAAAAATTTTTGTCCTTCATTCTGTTGATGAAATGTATCACATTGATTGATTTGTATATGTTGAACCATCCTTGTGTCCCTGTTATGATAAATGATCTTTTAATCATTTTAATCATATTGTTGAATTTACTTGGTAGTGTTTTGTTTAGGATTTTTGCGTCAATATTCATCAGAGTTATTGACCTGTAGTGTTCTATTTTTGATGTGTCTTTGTTTGGTTTTGGTGTCAAGGTAATACGGCCTCATAGAATGAGTTTGAAAGTATTCCTTCCTTCTCTATTTTTCAGAATAATTTTAGTGGGATTGGTATTTGTTCCTTTTTATATGTTTGGCAGCATTCAGCAGCAAAACCATTGGGTCCTGGGCTTTTCTTTACTTAGAGACTGTTTATTATGGCTTTGATCTTGTTACTTGTTTTACTGATCTATTCAGGTTTTGGACTTCTTTTGTGGTTTAGTCTTGATAGGTTGTATGTATCTAAGAATTTGTCCATTTCTTGTAGATTTTCCAATTTATTGGCATATAGTTGATCATAGTAGCCACTGTTGATCCTTTCAATTTCTTTGGCATCAGTTGTAGTATCCCTTTTTTCATCTCTGATTTTATTTATTTGGGTCTTCTCTTTCTTTTTCTTAGTCTGGGAAAAAACTTGTCAATTTTGTTTTATCTTTTCAAAAAATTAACTTTTTGTTTTATTAATCTTTGTATGATTTTCTTTGTTTCAATTTAATTTATTTATGCTCTGATCTTTATTATTTCTTTTCCTTTACCAATTTTGGGTTTGGTATGCTCTTGCTTTTCTAGTTCTTTAAGAGTCATCGTTAGGTTGTTTATTTGAAGTCTTCCTTGTTTTTTGATGTAGGCACTTACAGCTATAAACTTCCCTCTTTTAGTACTGCTTTTGCAGTATCCCATAGATTTTGGTATGTCATGTTTTCATTATCATTTGTTTCGAGAAATTTTTCAATTTTCTTTTTAATTTCTTCATTGACTCACTTGTCATTCAGGAGCATATTGTTTAATTTCCATATATTCGTATAGTTTCCAAAATTCCTTGTTATTGATTTCTAGTTTTATTCCAATGTGGTCAGAGAAGATGCTTGATATTATTTCATTTTTTAAAATGTTTTAAGACTTGTTTTGTGACCTAACGTATGGTCTGTCCTCGAGAATGATCCATGTGCTGAGGAAAAGAATGTATATTCTGTAGCTGTTGGATGAAATATTCTGTAAATATCTATTCGGTCCCTCTTTTTGATAGTACAGATTAAGTCTGATGTTTCTTTGTTGATTTTCTGTCTAGAAGATATGTCCAATTCTGAGTGATGTTGAAGTCTCCAGCTATGATTGTATTGGGGTCTATCTCTTTCTGTAACTCTAATATTTGCTTGATATATCTGGGTGCTCCAGTGTTGGGTGCATATACATTTAAAATTGTTATATCCTCTTGCTGAATTGACCCCTTCAGCATTATATAGTGACCTTCTTTGTCTCTTCTTACAGTTTTTGTCTTGAAAACTATTTTGTCTGATACATAGTATCAGACATATAATGATACTGATATCAGTATATCTGTCTGATATAAGTATAGCTATTCCTGCTCTTTTTTGGTTTCCATTGGCATGGAATATCTTTTCCCACCTCTTTATTTTCAGCCTATGTGTGTCTTTATGTGTGAAGTGTGTTTTTTGCAGGCCACAGATTATTGAATTTTGTTTACCCATTCAGCCACTATATGTCTTTTGATTGGAGAATTTAGTCCATTTAGTCCAAGTAATTAGTAAGTAAGGACTTACTCCTGCCATTTTGTTATTTGTTTCTGGTTGTTTTGTGGTCTTCCTTCTTTATTTCCTTCCTGTGTTTCTTTTAGTGAAGTTGATTTTTGCTGGTGGTATGATTTAGTTTTTTGCTTTTTATTTTTGGTGTATTCACTGTATGTTTTCTAATTTGAGGTTAACATGAAGCTTGCAAATATTATCTTACAACCCATTATTTTAAGCTAATTATGACTTAACACTTTGCATAAATAAACAAGCAAAAAGAAAACTAATAAAGGCTCTACTCCTTAACTTTGTCCTGCTACAACTTTTTGTTGTTACTATTTGTATCTTTTTGTACCATCTGTATCTTGAAAAGTTGTAATTATTATTTTTGATTTATTCATCATTTAGTCTTTCTACTTAAGATCAATTTACACACCACAGTTACACTGTAATAATATCCTGTGTTTTTCTGTGTACTTACTATTACCAGTGAGTTTTGTACCTTCAGATGACTTCTGTTTAATTTTTTAGTTTTTTTATTTTTTTTGGAGGCAGAATCTCGCTCTTTCACCCAGGGTGGAGTGCAGTGGCACCATCTCGGCTCACTGCAACCTCTGCCTCCTGGGTGCAAGCAATTATCCTGCCTCAGCCTCCCAAGTAGCTGACTCGCACACTGCCACGCCCAGCTAATTTTTTGTATTTTAGTAGAGACGGGGTTTCACTGTGTTGCCCAGGCTGTTCTTGAACTCCTGAACTCAGGCAATCTGCCCTCCTCGGCCTCCCAAAGTGCTAGGATTACAGGCATGAGCCACCACGCCTGGCCCAGATGACTTCTTATTGCTCATGAATGTCCTCTTTTTTCTGATTTAAGAACTCCTGTAACATTTCTTGTATGACACGTCTGGTGTTGATGAAATCCCTCAGTTTTTGTCTGTCTGAAAAAGTTTTTAGTTATCCTTCATGTTTGAAGGATATTTTTACTAGATACACTCTTCTAGGGTAAATTTTTTTTTCTTTTCAGCACTTCAAATATGTCATGCCTTTCTCCTGGCCTGTAAGGTTTCCACTGACATTCTGCCACCAGACGTATTGGAGCTCCATTGTATGTTATTTGTTTCTTTTCTCTTGATGCTGTTGGGATCCTTTCTGAATCCTTGACTTTTGGGAGTTTGATTATTAAATGCCTCGAGGTAGTCTTCTTTGAGTTAAGTCTGCTTGGCGTTCTGTAGCCTTCTTGTACTCGGATATTGATGTCTTTCTGTAGTCTTGGGAATTTCCCTGTTACTATCCCTTTGAATAAACTTTCCACCCCTACCTCTTTCTTCACCTCCTCTTTAAGGTCAATGACTCTTAGATTTGCCCTTTTGAGGTTATTTTCTGGATCCTGTAGATGTGCTTCATTGTTTTTTATTCATTTTTCTTTTGTCTCCTCTGTGTGTTTTCAAACTCACAAATTATTTCTTCTGCTTCATCAATTCTGCTATTAAAAGACTCTGATGCATTTTTCAGTATGCTACTTGCATTGTTTAGCTCCAGAATTTCTGCTTGTTTTTAATTATTTAAATTTCTTTGTTAAATTTATCTGATAGAATTCTGAATTTGTTGTCTGTGTTATCTTGAATTTCTTTGAGTTTCCTCAAAACAGCTATTTTGAATTCTCTGTCTGGAGGTCACATATCTCTGTTTCTCCAGGATTGGTCTCTGGTACCTTATTTGGTTCATTTAGTGAGGTCATGTTTTCCTGAATTGTCTTGGTACTTGTAGATGTTCTTTGGTGCATGGACATTGAGGAGTTAGGTATTTATTGTAGTCTTCACAGTCTGAGCTTACTTGTATCTGTCCTTGGGAAGGCTTTCCAGGTATTTAAAAGGACTTGGGTTTTGTGATCTAAGCTGTATCTGTTTTGGGGGGACCCCAAGCCCATTAATGCTGTGGTTCTTGCAGACTCTTCGAGGTACTGCCTTGATGGTCTTGGACAAGATCTGGAAGAATTCTCTGGATTACCAGGCAGAGACTCTTGTTCTCTTCTTTTACTTTATTCCTAACAAACTCCCATTCTCTCTCTCCCTCTCTCTCTCCCCCTCTCTCTCTCTCCTCCACCCCCCTTCTTTCTCTCTCTCTCCCACCCCCTCTGTCTCCCTCTCTCTCCTTCCCCCTCTCTCTCTTTCTCTCTCTCTTTTCTGAGCCATCTAGAGATGGGAGTGGAGTGTCACAAGCACCCCTGTGGCCATCACCTCTAGGACTGTGCTGGGTCACACCTGAAGCCAGCACAGCACTGGTTCTTGCCCAAAGCCTGCTGTAACCACTCCCCAGCTACCACCTATGTTCTCTCAAAGCCCTGGGGCTCCTGCAGTCTGCAGGTAGCAAAGTCAGCTGGGCCTGTGTCCTTCCCTTTAGGGTGACAAGTTCCCCCATACACTGGGCTGGTCTAGAAGTACCATCTGGGAGGTAGGGAGCAGAGTCAATAATCTTAGAAGTCTACCTGGTGTTCTATTGTACTGTGGCCGAGCTGGTACTCAAACCACAAGACACAGTCCCTCCCACCGTTCTCTCTCCTTTCCAAAGGCAGACGAGCCTCACCCTGTGGCCTCCAGGACCTCAGGCCTACAGGGAATACTTCCAGACTACTACCAATGTTTTCTTAAGGACCAGGAGCTCTTTGGTTAGCTTGTCGTAAATGCTGCCTAGTCTGAGACTCACCATTTCAGGGCATTGGGCTCCCTTCTGGCCCACAGAAGATCCAGAAATGCTGTCCAAGAGCCAAGTCCTAGAACTGGGGACTCCAAGAGCCTGCTTGGTGCTCTACTCCCTTGTGGCCAAGCTGGTACCTAAGATGCAAGATAAAAGTTCCCTTTACTTTTGCCTCTGCTTCTGTCCAATTTTAATATATGTGCTGTCGAAGCGAGCACATTGCCCCTCCTTTTCTCTAGCAGGAGTCTTGCCCTGTAGCTACCATAGCTGGGAATGTGCCGAGTCTCACCTCAAGCCAGCCAGTCTCAGGGTCTCATCCAAGACCCCTGGCATAGTACCTGGATATTGCTGCTGGTTATTCAGGGCCCAAAGGCTCTTCAGTTAGCAGGTGATGAATTCTGCCAGGGGTCTTTCCCCTCATGGCAGTGGATTCCTTTCTGGCCCAGCATGTGTCTACAAATGTCGTGTGGGAAATAGGCCCTGGAAAGGGAGCCTCATGACTCTGACTGGTGTCTTATCCTGCTGTAGCTGAGCTGGTATCCAAGATGCAAAACAAAATCCTCCCCAGTCTTCTGTCGCCTCTCTTCAAGCAGAAGGAAGGAGTCTCCTTTGGAGCCGTGAGCTGTACAGCCTGGGGTTAGGGAAGGGATGATGCCAGCACTTTTTTAGCCATCCCGCCTGGTGTCTCAGTAGGTTGCATGCCTCCCCAGCCCACTGTCTTTGGCCCAGTTCAGCCCTAGGACTCATCTAGGAGTTGCAGACCTTGTGGCCTAGATTGCCTTTCAAGTTTATTTAAGGCCCCAGAGCACCTGAGCCTTGTGGTGGCAAGGCTTTTGGGGAATCAAGCTCAGACAGATGGGATCAGCGATTCCCCTCTGGGAAGGGCTCCCTCCATGGGTGAGCGTCAGCTGAGTTTGGTCTGGTTTTTCTTTCTGCTATATAACAAGGCAGCACCGACTTCAGTGCTCACAGTTGCTTGCTCTTCCTTTCCCCAGTGCACAGAAACTCTCTCAGCACCACGCCACTGCTGCCAGGGTGTGGGAGAAGAGTGGTGTTGGTGATTCAAGTGTGTGTTTCCTACCTCTTCAGTGCTTCTTTCAGTGATAATGAAGTTAAAACTGGGTACTGTGAGTGCTTACCTGATTTTTGGTTCTTATGAAGGTGCTTTTTTTCGTGTAGTGGTTAAATTGGTGTTCTTGCTTGGGGGACAATTGGGGGAGCCTTCTATTCTGCCATCTTCCTCTATTCCTACCTCCAGCTGTTGGGTTATTTGTAGATATTCTTTATCAAGTTGAGGAATCAAGAAAATTAACAAACCTAGAGGAGAACTTCCTCATATGTTTTGATTTCCTTTGAGAATTTCTCTTCCACCCTCAATTACTTAGAAGTGTAAGATTTAGCTTCCAAGCGTCCTGTTACTGATTTCTAGTTTGATTCCGTCATGGTAGAAAAATGTACCGTATGATTTCAGTTCTTTTTAGTTTGTTGAAGTTTGTTTCATGGCCCAGGACCTGGTCTATTTTAGTACATGTTCCACTCACTAAGCACTTAAAAGAATGTGTATTTTGTTGTTATTGGGTAGAGTGTTCTATAAATGTTAGTTAATCCTGTTTTGATTGATGGTGTTGTTGAGTTCTTCTGTATCTTTACTGATTTTCTCCCTAATCATTCTGTCAAGTCTTGAGAGCGAGGTATTGCAGTCTCCAACTATAATTGTGAATTTTTCTGTTTCTCCTTTTACTTCTATAAGTTTTTGCTTCACATAGTTTTCAGCACTGTTCTTTGGTGTATATACATTTAGTTCAAATTCAAGGTGTTGGCAAGGCCATGCTCTTTCTGATATTCAAGGGGAGGATCCTTCCTTGCCTCTTCCTAGATTGCTCCTGGCAGTCCTTGGTGTTCTTTGGCTTGTAGCTGCATCACTGCAGTCTGCCTCTGTCTTCTCATGGCCTTCGTCCATCTGAGTGTCTCTGCGTATCCTTTTTTTGTAAGGACAGCAGTCATTAGATTTTGCACCTTCTGTAATCCAGTATGACCTTTTCTTAAACTAGTTATGGCTGCAAGACCCTACGTTCAAACAAGGTTACATTCCGAGATGCTGGGTGGACATGAATTTTGGGAGGACACTATTTAACCCACTACTCTGATCAGCTTTCTTTTCTCATATTTTTGTAGTTGCATAGTCAGGAACTTTCAAAGTCTCTTGAGCCTCCAGACTACCTTGAGCCATTTTGACTTTGAGACCCCCACGCTATAAGGCATTCTGGGATTTTTTAACCTTTCTAAAATATAGACTATAGAGTCTTGCTCTTATTTTCAGTCTTAAACTCTTAAGATGACATGACTACTTTCTGTCACATTTCCATTATTTCTGCTCATCGTTTTGATTTTCTTAACACAATAGCAGTTCTCCTACTTACTTCTTCTACTAATTGTGAGGCAAAATGTAGCAAGAATTTGTCACATGCTCTCCTATTCCTTAAATGAGATTTTTAGTAGATGACGAGTAAAGGCTAGCTTTTTAAAAATTTTGTAACAGATACTTGAAAGCTATAAATATTGTTCTGTAGATAGAGGGGTAGATTTAGGGAGCACAGGAAGGGAAATAAAGTGATTAACTTGCAGGGTAGAGGAGAATTGGTAGGTACTGGAAGCATGGAGATAGCAGGGAGTCTGTTGAGGTCAACTAAGCATGTGGGAAAACAAACCTGATCTGAAGTGGGATTTCATAGTCTAGGAAAGGAGAAGAGCAGAGCTTAGTAGCTGCTTGAATATGGATATGAAAACAGGATTCTAAGGTTTCTAATTTGTGATAGTTGTTCCAGTAGCTATGGCAAGATAGTTTTGAGGTATTTACAATGAGTTAAATTTGGGACACGTTGAATGTGAGGTGACCTTGGTTTTAGATTCCTAAGTTTGGCTTGTTTGTTTTGTTTATTTATTTATTTTATGTTTTTATTTTTTTGAGACAGAGTCTTGCTCTATCAGCCCAGGCTGGAGTGCAGTGGCATGATATCAGCTCACTGCAACCACTGCCTCCTAGGTTCAAGTGATTCTTGTGCCTCAGCCTGCTGAGTAGCTGGGACTACAGGAGTCTGCCACCATGCCCAGCTAATTTTTGTATTTTTAGTAGCTAGGGGTTTCACCATATTGGCCAGGCTGGTCTTGAACTCCTGACCTCAAGTGAGCCAGCCGCCTCGGCCTCCCAAGTGCTGGGATTACAGGCGTGAACCACCGTGCCCAGCCCCTAAGTTTGGTTTAGATTGGAGATATTCCTAATGTTCCACATTAGGTACCGGTGCACATTTGGGATTTATTATTACAAAGACAGTACTTGAAGTCATTAGATCTCTAAAGGCATTAGTAATAGTTAATGTTCATAAATATGACTGTCAGTCATCAAGAAGAGATTTATGTTTAGCAGGTTATTTATGAAGACAGGGATTAAGTTTTTTTTATTCCATTTAAAGTATCAAAGATACAGTTGTTTTGGTGCCTAAAAAATAAGCTTTTGAATATCTTCACCCAGTGATGCTAGATTGGTGAGATCCATTCATTCAGGTATTTAGTGAGTACTTACTAAGGTATTCTACAAATAAATAAAGGAGAAGTCATGATGAAAGATAGGGTGGTATAGTGTGTGCTGCTATTAGTAAAAACAAGCTTTTAAAGTAGGAATGATCTAAAGTGTAATTTGTTTTCACTCAGTAATTTATTTACTCAATCTTTAATTTTTATTGAGGACTCACTGTGCATAACCTTATAGTACATGGAAGAATAAATGTGCATATTGTACCAGGTGCTAAGAGTGTTAAAATGAATAGAAGTAGTCCCTACTTTCAAGGATCTTGTATCTATAGAGTCATATAAATATGTACACATAGTATGTAATAAGTGGTATATTAGAAGAAAAGGCTGATTTCAGGATGTGAAATTCATTTAATTGGCCTCCACTTAAGCCAGCTCATTGGATTCGTTGATGCTGTCCATTCCTTCTATAAAATATTGGATGGATGCTCATAGGGAATAGTATACCAGGCTTTGTTGATTCCACAAGTTGACTTGTAACCTCAACAATAATAACAGCTGGGAAAGTTATTTAACCTGAAAAAAATACTGTTACTACTACTACTACTACTACTACTACTACTACTACTACTACTACTACTACTACTACTACTACTAGCAAACTTTTATCTAGTGATTATTGTATGTCAGGCTGTCTTCTAAATGTTTTACATGTATTAACTCACTTAACCTTCCTGGTAACCTTAAGAAAAATGTAATATTACTATCCATACTTTAGAGGTAAGGACACTGAAGCATAGAGAAACTTAATTACTTGTCCCAGTTTAGTCAGCTAGCAATGGTAGGACCAGGATTTGAACCCAAGCAGCCTAGCTCTAGAGACCAAACTCTTACAACTACGTTGACTGTCTCTCAAGAGCCAGCTGTGTTTATTTTTAACCTTGTATATGTCAAGTTGTACATATTAGTGTCATTCTTAATTAAGTATTATATAAATTGATGAAATGTGAATATAAAAAACGTGAATGTTTTTATAAAAATAAGTGCTTTGGAAGCAATTTTGCTAAAAATCATTAATTAGGCATGGTCAAAACAAGTGTAAAAGATTCAGGAGGAAATGGTTTAAGAAAAACTGCACTCGAATTGCTTTGTAGGTGTCTTTGTAGGTGTTTGTAGGTGTAGGCAAATGTTTTTACTCCCATTTATGTATTTATGTATTTATGTATTTATTTATTTTGAGTCCGAATCTTGCTGTGTCGTCCAGGCTGGAGTGCAGTGGTGCGATCTCAGCTCACTGCAACCTCTGCCTCCCAGGTTCAAACGATACTCCTGCCTCAGCTTCCCGAATAGCTGGGATTACAGGTGCGCACCGCCACGCCCAACTAATTTTTGTATTTTAGTAGATACAGGGTTTCACCATGTTGGCCAGGCTGGTCTCGAACTGTTGACCTCAGGTGATCCACCCAGCTCGGCCTCCCAAAGTGCTGGGATTAGAGGCGTGAGCCACCGTGTCAGCCTATTCCCATTTAAAGAACTGAAAAATACAGCCAGGGCCTTACAGGGGTGGCATACGCAAGAAAGACCTGTAATTCCCATTAGCAAGCCCATGCTCCAGGGTCTTACTCAACACCAAAATATCAGTTATTTGTATACGTTTATGTTTAAAATAAAACAAAATGTTTAAAGTATACATATTATTTTAAAAATGATTCTCTGGGTTAACTGACCTTGCTGAGTGATTTATCCTCTCTCTATCCAATGCTGTCAGTTAAGATGGCTTTTCTTAGTTAGAAGCAACATTTAATCCAGATTGTGATGGTTAGGAAAGAATTTCTGGTGGAGATAGATATCTGAGATAAGACTTACTGAATGGGTAGGACATGAAAGTGAAGGAGGAAAAGGATATTTCAGGTAGAGATAACAGCAACTAACAATGCACAGAGGTAGAAGAATGTGCATAGTAAACTGTAAGTAGTTTATTACAGCCATAACATAGAATGTGAATGGCTGTTGGAAATAGCTGAGACTGGATAGGAAGTTAGAGGTTAGATTGTGAAAAAATTTGTATTGCTTTCTTTATGATTTTGCTCTGCTTTCTCAAAGTCTGTTCTCAACATAGGAGTTAGAATGATGCCCTTAAAATGTAATTCAGGGCTGGGTGCGGTGGCTCACGCCTGTAATCCTAGCATTTTGGGAGGCCGAGGCAGGTGGATCACCTGAGGTCAGGAGTTCAAGACTAGCGTGGCCAACATGGTGAAACCCTGTCTCTACTAAAAATACAAAAATTAGCCAGGTATGGTGGCGTGCACCTGTAGTCCCAGCTACTCGGGAGGCTAAGACAGGAGAATCACTTGAACTCGGGAGGCGCAGGTTGCAGTGAGCCAAGACCGTGCCATTGCATTTCAGCCTGGGCAGCAAGAGTGAAACCATCTCAAAAAAACAACAACAACAACAACAAAAAAGAGACTTTGTCAAAACCAGAGAAGCAAAGAAGGAGATTTTGAAAATATTATTAATGTGTTTGTTTCCATTAAAGCCAGAAAAATAAAACTATAATTAGTCCAATTTCTGGTATAAATAAATTTAAACTTAAAGTAATATGTGAGTTTTAATGCACCTACTTTTCAATTTTTTAGCATTTTTCAACTACTTTGATGTTCTGGAAAAATGTTAACTACAGCCAGGTGTGGTGGTTTATGCCTGTAATCCCAGTGCTTTGGGAGGCTGAGGTGGGAGGATTGCTTGAGGCCAAGAGTTTGAGACTAGCCTGAGCAACATAGTGAGACCCTGTCTCTACAAAAAAATTAAAAAATTTGTCAGGCATGGTTGCATGCACCTGTAATCCTAGTTACTTGGGAGGCTGAGATAGGAGGACCACTTGAGCCCGGGAGTTGGAGGCCAATAGAGCAAGACCCTGAAAAAAGAAAAGAAGAATGTTAACCATTAAAAAAAAAAAAAATCAAAACACATATGTGCAGTTTTGATGCACATTAATGGTATTAGTGATTAAGATACTCTTTGGTTCTATATTTAAATGTTTGATATTTTGCTCATTATGGATTGTTTACATTAATTTTGATTTTAAAATATTGCATTAAAATGTTATTTTTCTTGATTATTGAATTTTTGAGCACTCTTTTAAATTTTGCACCCTGGGCGAATGCTTCACTTCATTCTAATTTCCAGTAGTATCTTCCACTATAAAATGAGTTCCTTGGTTGGAGGTGATGTTGAGTGAGATTCTGTAGAATTCTGGAATTCTGTAGTGTAGTGTTCAGAAAGTCTGTTAATTATAGTGCTGGCAGAGAGTTGTGGGCAGGGAAAGCAAATCCTTAGCTGGAATACATAATTATTCCTGTGAGGGGATCTCAACCTTGGCTGCACATTGGAAGCACCTCAATCTCTGTGGGTGGGACCTAAGCATCATTGATTGTTAAAGCTCTCCAGGTGATTCAGTGTGCAGCCAAGATTGAGAACCAGTGATCTACAGCAGTACTTCTTAAACTTTAGTATATGCATGAATCCTATGGAAGTCTCGTTAAAATACAGATGTCTTAGTTTCAGGGAGTAAGTATGCATTCATAAAAAGCTTCCCATCACTGCTGGTCCATTGACTACACTTTGAGTAGCAAAGCTTTGTTGTGTGCTACAAAAATTTCACTGTTTTCACCTCACCAACTATAGGCCACAGTTGAGTCCAGATTTCAATGAACAAACCCAGCAGACTGTTAACACCATTTCTTTTTTTTTTCTTTTTTGGACGGAGTCTCGCCCTGTCACCCAGGCTGGAGTGCAGTGGTGCAATATCGGCTCACTGCAACCTCCGCCTCCCAGGTTCAGGTGATTTTCCTGCCTCAGCCTCCTGAATAGCCGAGATTACAGGCACCCTCCATCACTCCCCACTAATTTTTATATTTTTAGTAGAGACGGGGTTTCACCATGTTGGCCAGGCTGGTCTCTTAACTCCTAACCTCAGGAGATCCACCTGCCTTGGCCTGTCAAAGTGCTGGAATTACAGGTGTGAGCCACCACCCTGGCCCTGTTAACACCATTTCTAAATGTCTGAGCTAACACTTTAAATCATGAATCTTGGGTGAACATACCCATATCAGTAAATTCAGCCCTACCTAACTACATATTTTTTTCTTTTGATCTAATAACCCTAGAATCAATTTTCTTACCTGCTCCCTGGAATCCTACTGATACAAATAAGAAAGTTTCTACAACTCCAGTGTATATGCTTGTACTTATATCTCCCTACCTTGTACTTATATCTCTAGGCGAAGCTAGCCTCTAACCCCTCTTATTGGCCTTTTTGAGGTAGTGAAAAGTGGTAAAGGTGGGTGCTTTCTCCCCTACCTTGTACTTATATCTCTAGGCGAAGCTAGCCTTTAACCCCTCTTATTGGCCTTTTTGAGGTAGTGAAAAGTGGTAAAGGTGGGTGCTGAGGAGAATGGGCATTTCTTTCTGAGGCAACCGTTTCAGATGAAGTTACTGAAAGGTTTTTATGCAAGAGAAGGCTGGTTGGAACATGGGTGAGGAGGACTGTTCTTTTTAGCAGAAAGTTTTGGGGTTTTGGGGTTCCAAAGTTAGGCTTCATTTGTTTGTTCATACATCCTTATCCCAAGGCACAAGAGTCCCACTTCTTCTCAACCATTGCTCTTACCTTCGGTCTGGTAGGGTTGTACTTTTAAATGGCATTGCACATCTGCAGACCACTCAGGCATTGGGCGAGATCTTCAGCCATGTCTGTCTTGGGCTTTAAGGTTGCAAAAATGAAGAAGATATGATGCCTTGAAGTTATATGCTATTTTTGTAAACATTATAGTTTTCTCTCTGCTTAACTTTAGAGTTAACATGAGAATGAGTATGGAAAGTTGAAGTATTTCTTTGAATGTATTACATTCCATTGCCAATCAGTGAATATTTAGAGGGGGCCTTAAATGTCCAAGATGCTGTATCATATTGACATTAGATTATAAGTTGTTGGCCATTAACATTTTGTGTTTTTTATTTACAGAAACTTATTGGAGAAGTGTTTAATATTGTGAGCCAACAGTCTACTGCTCGACCTGGCTGCATTATTGAACTCGATGCAATAACCAACCAAGTAAAAACATGCTTGTGAATTGGTGATATTCGTATACTTTATCCCATGGTGTTTTATATGTATATGATATATGTCATTCTCAGAATAATTTTCTTGTTTGTTATTAAATGCAGACAACTTATGTTGATTCCCATAGTGAAAATCTACTAATGATTTAGGGATTATTTTTCTCCTTGGGAAACCAAGAACTGTATGTTCTCACTTATAAGTGAGCACTAAGCTATGAGTATGCAAAGGCATGCAGAGCAATATAATGGACTTTAGAGACTCAGAAGGGGGAGGGTGGAAATGGAACTAGAGATTTGAAAAACCACATGTTAGGTACAGTGTACACTACTCGGGTGATGGGTGCACTAAAATCTCAGAATTCACTACTAGTTCATCCATGTAACAGAAAAACCACTTGTACCCCAAAAGCTATTTAAGTAAAATGTTTTAAAAAAGGAATTATTCTTCTCCAATTGAATTGTATTTGTAGCAAAGGAAATTTGATTCAGTTAGAGAAACCATGACCTTGATCTTGAAATGCTGAGAGAAAATACAGTGCAGCTGCATAGAGGGTCGGGTTGTGGTTTCTCATTTTATATTATTACTCTTTTCAACTCAATAGAGGGTAACCTCAGCTTCAGAGTGTTTGCCTTGTTAGGCCCCATGTTGGGTACTTTTGTGAGGTCCTTTAAAATGCAGATGAAAGTCAGATCCAAGTGGACATATACTTTTTAATCACAGGTCCTTTGTGTAGTATTCCTCCCTAGCTACTACCTAGGAAAGAAGGAGAACCCTTCTCCCTACAGGGAGATGTAAAACCCATTTTAGCCCTCAGGATATTTGTTTCTTTAGGACTATGTTTATGGTCTAAGGGATAGAACTAACATTTATTCCAAATGTGAAAAGGATTAGTTTGGTAAGGAAGCTACCAATAGTTTTAAACAAGGAAATGAAGAAAGAGCCAACTATAGTTGAAAGCAAGTATAGTTACATCATAAATTTTCTTTAGTGTCTTGCACTTTCTATTGGGGAAAATGTACTCATTTCTGCTAATATAGATAAAATACATCATCTCTTGATAGCAGAACTGGGGCTGCCAGACCCATATTGCTAATACCTCCTGGGAAATGCTTAACTTTTTAATCCCCAGTGCCCCACCTTTCTTCAGATTCAGCCTGTGATTTCTTTTTTCTACTCAATAGGAATGTAGAAGAGTGGGTTGGCTTCCTTCCTATAGATAACTTAATTTTTAATGGATTGGATGTTAAATTCATCCCCTACTTTAGCCTCCTTTGCACTCATTACCATGGCATATTAATACAGTCTGCTCTCACAAAGCAGTTTTTTTACTTCATATTTGCTCAACATTTTTTCCCCTGCTCCTTGTGCCTATTTTTAACACAAGGGCTGGTAAACTGTAAGCAACAATGAATGACAAAGTTTAAAATTCTTTCTAGGTTTGTTCCCAATGTGTTGTATGATTTCTATATCCATGAAGACATCACCCTTCTCTTTACTTTCATCTATTGTTTGTCCCTTGGGGAAATGACCTCCTAGACAATGAATGTGAAGAGATTTTTAATGTTTCTACCTAGATAAACACAAAATACCCTATAACTTTCATAAAATTGTATGGCCCAACCTAATATTATAATCCTTTTATTTCTTTCTGTTATGTAAAGAGGCAGGTTTTCCTTTATTCTATATTATAGACTCCTCATCCAATGCCAAGATAATCATAGCTGCTTCCTTTTCTTGAAATCTCTGGGGGAGCCATCTGATTGATTGTCTTAATACACTTCCAAAATAAGCTTTTGTTTGGATCTAGCCTTTCCTTGAACTTCAGTTCCCGTTAAGGTTCTAAGTAGCCATTCGTGATAGTCTTAAAACATGGTCATGGAGCATAGCAGTTGACAGTGATGTTTCATCCATCCTTCGAGGGGTTCTAGTTACTTATGTGTAAGTTTAGTTCTCTAGAGATGTATCATCCTGCTGGCTGTTATAGGATCCCTCATAATTCCCACTAGACAGAGCTATTGGGATACTTCGAGGAGCTTTCTGGGTTTTGTTTTGTTTTTTGGTTCTCCAGTGGAATTGAAAAAACTACAAGTTGTGTAGTAGTCTAGTGTGTCTTACATAGTGCAGCCCTCCCCAGTCAGTTGTGAATCTGATGCTTTCAGGCTCAAAGTAGTGAAGGTTGCTTAACTGTTCTTTAAATTTGGGTTTTTTAGCATCTTTTTTTTTTCCTGAGAAGCAAACCTGTTGATTTGTTTCTACTAGAGCTCTTCTATTCTGCTATTGGCTGTGACATTTTTGAAAGCAATTTTTCTCTGACCAGGATAGTTTTAATGATTCTTTTCTGTTGCTTTTTTCTTTCTAATTAGTAGTGGTAAAGAATAGAAATTGTTAGATATATTTCTTCTGCATTAGCATTGGGGAGGTGACAGATGGGAGATGGGAGACAGGGAATTTCAAAGATAAAACCTCTTCATTTTTTTTTTTGTATTTGTAGTGTGGCTCAAATACACAGTTGCTTCATGTGTTTCAAGAAGACTTCATTATAGGATATAAACCACATAAGGAAGATATGGAGAAAAAGGAAACAGAAATATTTTTTCAGCCATCACAAGGTACTTTAAAAAAATAGTCTGCATTTGTTTACCTTCATGCTAAAAAATGATCTCTAAGTTTTCACTGAGTATGGATCTTCAAAAGTTACCACTCTCATAATTTTTGACAGATACACCAGTTAGTTCTGTCAAAATTGCTTGCTTGTAGATAAAGAGGGCATGTGGGTGAAAATTACATTTTGTAAGACAATTCATTGGTGACATCGACTTTTACTAAGAAGTGGTATCTGTGAACCGTAATTTGTTTTAAAAAGTAAGTTTCTTCAACTCTATAATTAAATTATTTTGGTGGGTAGTTCCATTTGGTATCTTAAGGAAAACAGTTAATTTTATTATAGGTTTTAAAAAATTACCAGTAAATTGCTTCAGACCAATGATGAATATAAGATATAAGGTAGCATGTTGTGTGGGACACTAGAAACCTCATGGAAATAGTGAATGCAAGGTACCGTCTCACAGTTTTCCGCTTTGAAGTGTGGTATTTTTTCCTTTTTGTGAAAGTAAGTAGTTTAACCCTTTAAAAAACAAACAATATGATGTTTAGTTTAAACTTTATAACTTAGCTTAAAATGTTCCCTTCAGACGTTAAACTTTTAAGTTTTTTAAATTGGCAAATAAAATTGTGTGTATATATATAACTTCATAATTATAAAACCAACATGTTCTATTTGAAAAGCCATGTCTTTAAGAATTAAGTGTCTATGGCAAATATTTAGTTTACAAAGGGTTTTCAGATAATTAATCTCATGTGGTTACAAATTGTGAATATCCAGATGGACATATTTAATTTTCTTAGTGTAGTCTTCATCATGAAATTATGTATAGCATCTAAGGAAACTGTTTCTATGTAATTTGTGCAGACAATTTCCTTCGCTTTAGTGGAAAATCAGATTGAGGTCCTGTATTCTAAGAAGCTTAGCTCAAACATCTTTTCACTCGTCAGACGACTAACTTGTTTTTCTTTCATATATCTTTCCTCATACACAAAACTTTTCTTATTTGTGTTATTCAATTATGTTAAGTTTTATTTCACTATCATTATAACAGCAGTACTGCTTTACCAATTTAAAATTTACTTTTCTGTAGTATCTTACCTTTGCCTGGGTTAATCTTTTTAATGTGGTTTCCAACAAATGTCGCTGCCATTTGTCACGTTATTTCTAACAGGAAAGATATGCCAACTTATCAGAATTCAATGCTTATATAAAGTTGGTACTTTTCTTTATAATATTTTAATTGACTTGCATTAAAAATTTTTTTTATTTCTCGCTTTTGATATTTGTTATGCCACTGCTAAATCAGGCCAAAAGATTTCCTCAGTGCTTTCTTGGTTTTCCTTTAGTTTTTGTGTGAAATTTCTCTTTCTTCCTGATTTTATAGCTGTGTTCTTAAAGGACTTGTGTAGGTTTCTCCTCTTCTCTGCCTCTGCTTTATTTTGTACTTTCTAAGTTTTAATTTAAAGTTAATTACTCTTTTAGTTAAGAAAAATGCCAAAAATAGACAAAATTATAGTGCATAATTAAATGAACCTCCATATTCCCATAATGTAGGTTAAAGATTTTATCACACTTGCTTTGTCTACACAATTTTTCTTTTCCTTTTCCCCCCGAAATTTTTTTTTTTTTTTTTTTTCCGAGACAGAGTTTGCTTTGCTGCCCAGGCTGGAGTGCAGTGGCGTCATCTCAGCTTACTGTAACCTCCACCTCCCAGGTTCAAGCAATTCTCCTGCCTCAGCCTCCTGAGTAGCTGGGATTACAGCTACTCGGCTGTAAGCCCACCTGGCTAATTTTTTTGTATTATTACTAGAGTCAGAGTTTTACCCCGTTGGCCAGGTTGGTCTTGAACTCCTGACCTCAAGTGATCAGCTCACCTTGGCTGCCAAAGTGCTGGGATTACAGGCGTGAGCCACTGCGCCCGGCCCCCCTGAAATATTTTAAAGCAAATCCACCTACAGTGTTGTTTCACTTCCATATACGTTTCTAAAAATAACTTCCTTACATATTTGCTGTTATCAAATTGATAATTCCTCAGAATCGTGCAATAACTACTCCATATTTCTTCCAGTTGTCTAAAAAATGTTGAGCTTTTTGTTTATGTGTTTTTGTTTGAATCTATATCCAAACAAAGTTTACATATTGTGTTTTCATTGTCTATTTAAAGAGTATTTTAATCTAAAGTGATACCTTATATACACCCTTATTATGCCACTGACTTGTTTTAGAGCAAGTTTATTTGTATTTTTATTTTTTATTATACTTTAAGTTCTGGAATACATGTGCAGAACATGCAGGTTTGTTACATATGTATACATGTGCCATGGTGGTTTGCTGCACCTATCAACCCATCATCTACATTAGGTATTTCTCCTAATGCTATCCCTCTCTTAGCCCCCCACCCCCCAACAGGCTCTGGTGTGTGATGTTCCCTTCCCTGTGTCTGTGTGTTCTCATTGTTCAACTCCCACTTATGAGTGAGAACATGCAGTGTTTGGTTTTTCTGTTCCTGTGTTAGTTTGCTGAAAATGATGGTTTCCAGCTTCATCCATGTCCCTGCAAAGGACATGAACTCATCCTTTTTTATGGCTGCATAGTATTCCATGGTGTATATGTGCCACATTTTCTTTATCCAGTCTATCATTGATGGGCATTTGGGTTGGTTCCAAGTCTTTGCTATTGTGAACAGTGCCGCGATAAACATACGTGTGCATGTGTCTTTATGGTAGAATGATTTATAATCCTTTGGGTATATACCCAGTAATGGGATTGCTGGGTCAAATGGTATTTCTGGTTCTAGATCCTTGAGGAATCGCCACACTGTCTTCCACAATGGTTGAACTAATTTATACTCCCACCAATAGTGTAAAAGCGTTCCTATTTCTCCACATCCTCTCCAGCATCTGTTGTTTCCTGACTTTTTAATGATTGCCATCCTAACTGGCATGAGATGGTATCTCATTGTGGTTTTGATTTGCGTTTCTCTAATGATCAGTGATGATGAGCATTTTTTCATGTGTTTGTTGGCCACATAAATGTCTTCTTTTGAGAAGTGTCTGTTCATATCCTTTGCCCACTTTTTGATGGGGTTATTTTTTTCTTGTAAATTTGTTTAAGTTCCTTATAGATTCTGGATATTAGCCCTTTGTCAGATGGATAGATTGCAAAAATTTTCTCCCATTCTGTAGGTTGCCTGTTTATTCTGATGATAGTTTCTTTTGCTGTGCAGAAGCTCTTTAGTTTAATTAGAACCCACTTGTCAATTTTGGCTTTTGTTGCCATTGTTTTTGGTGTTTTAGTCATGAAGGCTTTGCCCATGCCTACATCCTGAATGGTATTGCCCAGGTTTTCTTCTAGGGTTTTTATAGTTTTAGGTCTTACGTTTCAGTCTTCAATCCCTCTTGAGTTAATTTTTGTATGAAGTGTAAGAAAGGGGTCCAGTTTCAGTTTTCTGCATGTGGCAAGCCAATTTTCCCAGCACCATTTGTTAAATAGGGAATCCTTTCCCCATTGCTTGTTTTTGTCAGGTTTGTCAAAGATCAGATGGTTGTAGGTGTGTGGTGTTATTTCTGAGGACTCTGTTCTGTTCCATTGTTCTATATATCTGTTTTGGTACCAGTACCATGCTGTTTTTGTTACTGTAGCCTTGTAGTATAGTTTGAAGTCAGGTAGCGTGATGCCTCCAGCTTTATTCTTTTTGCTTAGGTTTGTCTTGGCTATGAGGGCTCTTTTTTGGTTCCATATGAAATTTAAAGTGTTTTTTTCTAATTCTGTGAGGAAAGTCAATGGTAGCTTGATGGGGATAGCATTGAATCTATAAATTACTTTGGGCAGTATGGCGATTTTCACAATATTGATTTTTTCCTGTCCATGAGCATGGAATGTTTTTCCATTTGTTTATGTCCTCTCATTTCCTTGAGCAGTGGTTTGCAGTTCTCCTTGAAGAGGTCCTTGTAAGTTGTATTCCTAGGTATTTTATTCTCATTGTAGCAATTGTGAATGGGAGTTCACTCATGATTTGGCTCTCTGTCTGTTATTGGTGTTTAGGAATGCTTGTGATTGTTGCACATTGATTTTGTATCCTGAGACTTTGCTGAAGTTGCTTATTAGCTTAAGGAGATTTTGGGCTGAGACGATTGGGTTTTCTAAATATACAATCATGTCATCTGCAAAGAGAGACAATTTGACTTCCTCTCTTCCTATTTGAATACCCTTTATTGCTTTCTCTTGCCTGATTGCCCTGGCCAGAACTTTCAGTACCATGTTGAATAGGAGTGGTGAGAGAGGGCATCCTTGTCTTGTGCTGCTTTTCAAAGGGAATACTTCCAGATTTTGCCCATTCAGCATGATATTGGCTGTGGGTTTGTCATAAATAGCTCTTATTATTTTGAGATAAGTTTCATTAATACCTAGTTTATTGAGAGTTTTTAGCATGAGGGGCTGTTGAATTTTATCAAAGGCCTTTTCTGTATCTATTGAGATAATCATGTGGTTTTTGTCATTGGTTCTGTTTACGTGATGGAGTACATTTATTGAGTTGTGTACGTTGAACCAGCCTTGCATCCCAAGGATGAAGCCAGCTTGATCGTGGTGGATAAGCTTTTTGATGTGCTGCTGCTGGATTCGGTTTGCCAGTATTTTATTGAGGTTTTTCGCATTGATGTTCATCAGGGATATTGGCCTGAAATTTTCTTTTTTTGTTGTGTCTCTGCCACGTTTTGGTATCAGGATGATGCTGGCCTCATAAAATGAGTTTGGGGGGAGTCCCTCTTTTTTTATTGATTGGAATAGTTTCAGAAGGTATGGTACCAGCTCCTCTTTGTACCTCTGGTAGGATTCGGTTGTGAATCTGTCTGGTCCTGGGCTTTTTTGGTTGATAGGATATTAATTACTGCCTCAATTTCAGAACTTGTTATTGGTCTATTCAGGGATTCGACTTTTTCCTGGTTTAGTCTTTGGAGGGTGTATGTGTCCAGGAATTTATCCATTTCTTCTAGATTTTCTAGTTTATTTGTGTAGAGGTGTTTATAGTATTCTCTGATGGTAGTGTTTATTTCTGTGGGATCAGTGATGATAGCCCCTTTATCATTTTTTATTGTGTCTGATTCTTTTCTTTTTTTCTTTATTAGTTTGGCTAGTAGTCTATCTATTTTGTTAATCTTTTCAAAAAACCAGCCCCTGGATTCACTGATTTTTGGAAGCGTTTTTTGTGTCTCTGTCTCCTTCAGTTCTAGAGCAAGTTTTTTTTTTTAAAGAAGTTTCTCTGACTACTTACTTGTGATGTTGTTTAAACTTTTTCTTGTCTACTATATTGCCTGTACAGTGGAAGTTAGCTCTACAGACTTGATTAGATCTGGGTTCAACATTCTAGGTGATGCCGTGTACTTCATATGTATCATACCAGAAAAAAAATATTTGGATATCTCACTTTTAGTCATATTAAGATTCAGAAGATTCAGTTGGTGGTGTCATTATAGTTTGACAGCAGTCTTTATCTCATGGCTTCTTCCATTGAATATTATTGATCTTAAACCAGTTATTTCACTAGGGATTGAAAAATTATGATTTTCCAATTTTATCAGTTCTCATTTATTTATTAGCTGGAAAACATCTGTAAAGAAAAGCATTTCTTTATCAATTAGGGCTATTGGATTACTTTGAAAAACAGTTCTTTTTGGAAAGGTTAAGTGCTTAGTTCTTTCCATTTAATTGACAGTTTCAGAATGAGGAGTCTGCGCGCTGGTTATCTCTAGCTGCTACTGTTGAATTTATTGTTGTTGTTGGATTTCTTTTTCTTTTAAGTATCAATATGAACTCATTTTAAGAAAACTCTTTAATGAACTATAATATACATACAGAGAAGTACTCATATAACTCAACGGATTTTTAGGTATGTAGGATATTTCAATCAGTTGCAGTCATTTTTTAAATGCTTACATAGTGCTATATTAGGCTAGTAAGTAGCATTTGAAGTAGGTCCTGTGTCCTTTTGACATAACCTCATTATTGTAATAGTTCACTTTCTTTCAGGCCTAAGATTTTCCTGGGTTTATCTTGTAGCTGTCCTTTGCAAGAATGGAATCATCTTTCCAAACTGTTTCTTTTTTAAAAATTATTATTATACTTTAAGTTCTGCAATAGATGTGCAGAACATGCAGGTTTGTTACATAGGTTTACACGTGCCATGGTGGTTTGCTGCACCCATCAACCCGTCATCTATGTTAGGTCTTTCTCCTAATGCTCTCCCCTTCCTAGCCCCCAACCCCCCAACAGGCCCCAATGTGTTATGTTCCCCTCCCTGTGTCTATGTGTTCTCATTGTTCAACTCCCACTTATGAGTGAGAACATGCAGTGCCAGACTGTTTCTTCTGATGAAAATGGTTAGAGGCCACAATTTTAACTCTAGCAGCGCTCATTACCAATATGTTGTCATTATGAGTTTTAATGATTAAGGAAAGCTTTTATTATCCTGCATAGATCTCATTTTCAGTTATGAAGAATCTAATTTTCAGCAGGGAAAATTATATATACAAGTAACGTCTTTTTTTAAAAAATGCATGAAATTTCTACAAAATTTTTTCTTTACCCTACCACTGCTCCTTCCCCCACAACTTAAGTTTTTTTTTAATGCTGTTTTCATGCAAGAAAATCAGGATGAATGTTTATTTTATTATTTCTTTTTAATTGCCAGTTTTCTAAATAAGGAGTAAGTGGCCCAGTTACTCCAGGGGCATCCTGTGAGGCTGGCTTGAGCTTTTGTGTGCTTAGCACCCCGCTTCCTTCCCTTCTGTCCTCCTCCCCTTCTTCTTCTGCTGCTTTCTTTCCTTTCCTTTCTTTTTTTATGTACCCTTTTTTGGTATTTGTTTGAACTCATAGTTTGTAATAGGATAAATATGTTTTAACAAATTGTATTCAGTTTTATTCTTTGATGCTCAAACTGTCCCCTCTTTGACTAGTAGGTATCCTTTCGTGTTAGCTTTTGTGTACTTTTGACGTAATTTCATTAGTCCTTGATAGCTATCTAACTTTTGGTACAAAAATTATATAAAACTCCTCCTTAAAGTCTTTCTTGCCTTTTCTTCCCACCTTCCATGCATATCAAGAGGTGGTGGTAGCTTTTAAAAAGTGTTTTTTTAATCCCATAAAAACATACTAATTTAAATATCCTTTTCCTTTGAATAATAGGATACCGCCCACCACCATTTTCAGAAAAGTTCTTTCTAGTAGTAATTGAGAAGGACAGCAATAATAACTCTATTCTGCATATGTGGCACCTTCATCTTAAATCTGTACAAGCATGTTTAGGTAAGTAATTATAGTTTTATACAGAGATGATACATAATAAATTTATTTTATAGAATGTGCTTTACTTTGGTTAATTCTGTAAAATGAAGTTCCATTAAACTGTAAATTGAGTTGCTGAATTATGTCTCTTCTAAACTTTTAATTACAAGGTCATAAATCATTAATGAAACTAGTTAATTCTAAAAACCAGCCTAAGGGCACATTAGACATATTGAAAAAAAAATAAAAGCTTTGTTTATTTTTTTCAGTGAATATTTATTGAGTGTACATTATGACTGTTCTAGATGTCCATAGAACTAATATTGTACTTTTTTGTTGATACACATTCCCATCCAATACACTGCACATCATCAGCTTTATCATCATTAAAATAAGCAGAATTGGCTGGGCGCGGTGGCTCACGCCTGTAATCCCAGCACTCTGGGAGGCCGAGGTGGGCGGATCACGAGGTCAGGAGATCGAGACCATCCTGGCTAACACAGTGAAGCCCTGTCTCTACTAAAAATACAAAAAACTAGCCGGGCATGGTGGCGGGTGCCTATAGTCCCAGCTACTCAGGAGGCTGAGGCAGGAGAATGGCATGAACCCGGGAGGCAGAGGTTGCAGTGAGCTGAGATTGCACTACTGCACTCCAGCCTGGGCGACAGAGCAAGACTCCATCTCAAAAAAAAAAAAAAAAAAAAAAAGCAGAATTGCTGTTTGATAAAATATGATTGAGTGCCTGAGGCTTATAAGCAGAACTGTTTTTGTACAGCATTAAGAAATACAGGCTGGGCATGGGCATGGTGGCTCATGCGTATAATCCCAGCACTTTGGGAGGCTAGGGCAGGACGATTGCTTGAGCGCAGGAATTCGAGATCAGCCTGGACAATATAGTGAGACTTCATCTCTACAAAAAAATAAAAAATTAGTCAAGTGCAGTGGCATGTGCCTATACTTGGGAGGCTGAGATGGGAAGATTGCTTGAGCCCTGGAGTCAGAGGCTGCAATGAGCCGAGACTGCACCACCGCACTCCAGCCTAAGTGACAAAGTGAGACCCTTGTCAATTTTTCCATTTCAAAAAAAGAAATGCAATTATGATTAAAAAATTACTTCAGCCATTCTTTCGCTGTACACATTTAGATTAATCTCTAAACTAATTGGGAAATCTGTAGTATGAAGCAAAGAAATTGATCACAGATTTTTTAAAAACAAACTTTTCCTTTTTGAGAGATAATTGTTAAAATGAAGAACTGCATGGATAGCCATATCACATTGAATCTGCTTTAAACTGTTAACTCAAAATATTTGAGTTGTAAGATTTTATTATGTCTTGTAATTAATTGATTTTATACAACTTTTTATATAACATTTAATACAGTGAAAGAATAATTTGTACTTTTTTGTTCACATGTATTATACATTATCACAAATGTAGCAGTTCTAACTGGGCCATGAATTGGCATTAGAAAAGCCAAATTATGTGACAGAACCTTTACCTTCACCTAGTTGAGCCTAATCTTCTTGAGGCACCAGGAATTTAAAAATTCTTTCAAAGCCTTTGGAGTTAATTCTTTGCATTATATGTTGTTTGATAGAAATGCAAGAGAAGGGATCTGAAACCAGTTCATCAGGAAGAGATTCATCCAGAGAATGTAGTAATTTCTAGAATTGGGCACAGAAATGGGAGTGGCTCTGAAGAGATTTATAGAGGTAGTAACAGGTCCTTGTGGGAGGACAGGGTCCTTGTGGGAGGACAGGATCCATGTGATTTTGTTTGTCCCCACTGCTTATGAAGCGTGTGTCTCACTAAAACCAGGGCTAGAGTTGAGTTGCTTGCCTACCCTGTTTGTGACAGCAGTAGGTCACAGACAATGAGATTACAGTAGAGGCAAATAATGTACTCTTTTTAGCTGTGATAGAAAGCATCTATCTTTTTGTTCTAATCTTTGCTGCAGATTTAACAGTGTATCCTGCCATTCACATTTAACGCTTGAATTTACTGCAGTAGTGAATATCCTGTTAGAGGATAAATGATTGGTTTAAATTTTGTTAGAGAAGGAAACGTGTTGAGTACCTTCTGGGTGCCAGGCACTGAGACTGGTGCTTTATATATGTGAATAGATATTATCCCCAGTTTACTAATAGAGTAAGGGTATGTAACTTGACCAAGTCCCATTATATGGTTTGTCACAGAACTAAGTTTCAAAATCAGGCCTTGTTGACTCTAAAGTCTTTGCTTTTTTTCCTGCTCTTATTTTCTTTCTTAGCATGAGATATATGTTAGAAAATAGCATGATTTACAGGAAGAGAAATGATGTAGTTTAACCTTAGTTTGCTGGTGAGAAAGTAGCCAGAGATGGTGGTGAAGTGCCTGGCCAAAGGAAACACATCTCATTAGTGATAAAGCCAGGAGTGGGACTCCTGTCTTCTGACTGCGGATCCAAGTTTGTAGTCTTATTTCATTTTACAAAAAAATGTGAAAATATTTCTTACTTAGTGGCCTGCCATTATAAGATAGATTGACATGTTTAACAGAAACAAAAGAGGATTGATTATTATTTATTGGATATTCTGGTGCTCTTTGAGATGTACAAGGCAATAACAACACATCATCCCTGCCTTTAGTGAATTTGTAGTCCAATGGGGAGAGACAGATAAATAAATAAATATAGAGTATCTCTTAATATGTCACGGAAGAACAGATAACTGAATCAGAGATTTACACTCACTGGAAGTTCTTTGGAAGATCAGTCAAGTCAATATGGCTTACAAAGGCTGTCAACTAATGCTATCTTAAATTTTCTTAGAACTTTTGGTTTTTGTGTTTATTCTTGAAATCATTCTCTGATTTGAGTACTTGATAGGAGGCTGCTAGTCTAATGTCTTCTTTGCCCCTAGCTAATTACATGGCCTCAGGAAAATCACTAAGCTCTCTGAGTTTAAATTTCTTAATCTAAAAGTGAGGCAGTATATTGTTATTTCTTAAAGTTTGGTTCATGATCCATCTATTTCAAAAACACCTGGGCTGCTTTACTGTGGTCTACCCCATATCATCTAAATCAGTGTCTCTGTGGTTAGGCCTGGGAATTTGCGTGTTAACAAATTCCTCAAGCTTTTAATGTGTTTTAAAGGTTGTAAGCACTGGACTGTATAAGGGGTTTCTTTTAGCTTTTACGTGTTGTGATTCTTCCCTGTCAGTCTTGCATGATGGAGTTGGTGCTAAGAAAGAGTAAAATTGTAAAAAAAAAAAAAAATTTAAGCTTATCAGGGTAACTAAGCAAAAGTTTGAAAATTGATCTTGTCTGCAAAGTAATTTTTTTTAAAAAATGTATTGATACATAATAATTATACATATTTATGGGGTACATGTGATATTTGTATACATGCATAGAATATGTAATGATCATATCATGGTATTTAGGATATTCATTACCTTGAAATTTATTGTTTCTTCGGGTTGGGAACATTTCAGATCTTCTAGCTCTTTTGAAATATACATTGTTGTTAACTGTAGTCATTCTACTGTGCTATCAAACAATAGAACTTATTTCTTCTACCTTCATGTTTGTACCTATTAAAGAGTCTCTTCACCCACCTCACAACCCTTCCCATTCTCTGGTATCTATTATGCTATTATCTACCTCCATGAGATCCACTTTCTTAGCTCTCACATATGAGTGAGAGAACAGGTGATATTTGTATTTCTGTGCCTGGCTTATTTCACTTAACATACTGACCTGCAGTTTCCAACTGTGTTGCTGCAAATGACAGGATTGCATTCTTGTTTATAGCTGAATAGTATTCCATTGTGTATATATATGACATTTTCTTTATCCATTTATTCATTGATGGATACTTAGGTTGATTTTATGTCTTGGCTGTTGTGAATAGTGCTACAATAAATGTGGGAGTGCAGTTATCCCTTTGATATACTGATTTCCTTTCCTTTGGGTAAACACCTAGTAGTGAGATTGCTGAGTCATATGGTCATTCTGTTTTAAAAAGAGTTCTCTTTTCTCTATATCCTCACCTCCAAAATATTTTTAAGAAGCTATGTTTCTTAAATAATAACAAAGTAATATTCTAGCTCCTATTTATAGTAATGATATACATACATTTTGTAATTTTATAATTTATTTTTAAAGCTAAAGCTTCAGAAGGGGCTTCCTCTGAGAGTCTACTTTCAGTCCCTGGACAGAAGAATGTAGATTCTTCTCCAGAAACCTCTCCTAGTGTGAGCCCCATGCCACATTCTTCATCAATTGCCAATCTTCAAACTGCCAGTAAACTTATTCTGAGTTCTAGACTGGTGTATAGCCAACCCCTTGATCTCCCAGAATCAGTTGAAGTAATAAGAGCAACGCCTTCAGCAGGTAAGGTCACTTTAAGACTGGGCAGTGGTAGCTCAGAGTGATAAAATGTATGAACTCTTTAGTGGATAAAATGGATGAACTCTTCTGAAATATGTGCTATGTTGACATTAAAATAAAGATTTATTTTCTATTAATGATATGTCTAGATGGTTAGAAACATGTCTTTATTAGAAATAATTTCCTGGCTGGGTGCAGTGGCTCACTTCTGTAATCCCAGCACTTTGGGAGGCTGAGGTGGGTGGATCACTTGAGGTCAGTAGTTCAAGACCACCCTGGCTAACATGGCGAAACCCTGTCTGTACTAAAAATACACAAATTAGTTGGGCGTGGTGGCACGTGCCTGTAATCCCAGCTACTTGGGAAGCTGAGGCAGGGGAATTGCTTGAACTCGAGAGGTGGAGGCGGCAGTGAGCTGACATCACACTACTGCATTCCAGCCTGGGCGGGCGACACAGTGAGACTCCACACACACACACACACACACACACACACACACACACACACACACACACACACACAATTTCCTGTGATAAATGTAATCAGCTTGACAGAAAATAGTGTAAATTTTTTTTTTTTTTTTTTTAGACGGAGTCTCGCTCTGTCGCCCAGGCTGGAATGCAGTGGTGCTATCTTGGCTCACTTCAAGCTCCACCTCCCGGGTTCACACCCATTCTCCTGCCTCAGCCTCCCGAATAGTTGGGACTACAGGCATCCACCACCATGCCCAGCTAATTTTTTTTGTATTTTTAGTAGAGACGGGGTTTCACCATGTTAGCCAGGATGGTCTCAATCTCCTGACCTCGTGGTCCACCCACCTCGGCCTCCCAAAGTGCTGGGATTACAGGTGTGAGCCACCACGCCCGGCCAAAATAATGAAAATTTTTTTTTTTTTTTTTTTTTGAGATGGAGTTTCGCTCTGTCACCCAGGCTGGAGTGCAGTGGTGCTATCTCAGCTCACTGCAAGCTTCACCTCCCGGGTTCATGCCATTCTCCTGCCTTAGCCTCCCGAGTAGCTGGGACTACAGGCGCCCACCACCACGCCTGGCTAATTTTTTGTATTTTTAGTAGAGACTGGGTTTCACCGTGTTAGTCAGGATGGTCTCGATCTCCTGACCTCGTGATCCGCCCACCTCAGCCTCCCAAAGTGCTGGGATTACAGGCGTGAGCCACTGCGCCCAGCCAAAAGTGAAAATATTTTAATGTGAGGTGTCTTGCCTATACTTTGGAATATAATGATAGTAAAATTTTGAAGAACAAATACATTCATTTGTAAACCACTGAGGCTTTTTTTAAAATTTAAGACTTTTCATTCACATTGTGGTAATCACGTCTTTTATTAAGAATGTTTGAACAAGAGTTGGCAGATACTCTGAGGAAAAATGTAGGATAAAAGACTATAGTTTGGGTGGTCTGGAATGATACTGACTTTAGCAAGGTAGATGTTTTGAGGGCAAGTCTGGCAGCTGTGTTTAAAGTGAACTACTTGTAGAATTTTAATTGGGGAGTTTCTAGAATAGTGTTTTTGGGAAACCAAAATTGGAGGTTCGGGGCTGCTAAAATTACTGGTGAATGATATTCAGTATGGGTGTTTTCTTATTCATCCGTAAGACAGGTTTGCATTCACAGTTGGAAAGATCATATTGAGAAGAGTGTACTCTTGGGCTTTTGTGGCTGGTGCAGATCTAGGCCAGTTTGTTAATCTTTCAAAATATTTGAAAGGTTTGGGTTATACTCAAATAAGTTTATTGGAGTTCATGATAATAAATTATATTTTACAGACGCCTTATAAAATGTCTTATTTGACAATAGTAATCTAGGGGAAACAGTAACTGATCCCAATTGTTTAGATGGAATAGGCTCAGATGATTAAGTAGCTTTCCCACTGTTAATGAAATTATTGATGGGTTGAAACTCAAATCCAGATCTTCTGACCTCAGATCTTTAATCTCTATATCCCCTTGTCTTACAGTTGACAACAGATGTGCATTGTTAGTCTTTGGCAGTCAGGAATAGATAAGAGGGTTCTGGTTCAGTGCTAAGAGAGGATGAATTAAACTTGGTAAAATGGGTAAGATCTATTGGTCTGTTTTGCGGTCTGAAACAAAATTTGATGTACCACCTGGGGTCTGGATTATTTGAGGGAAGGTTAGGGGCATTTGAAAGTCAAATTGTAAAGCTCAGTTAAGTATTCATGATGAAAATGATTAAATATATAGTATGAAATTCTAAGGAGGCATGTTGTGAAGGTAAATATAAATAATAGAAACACATTAAGGACTGACTTGTTTCAGTGCTTTTGAGTTTTATTTTAATTAAATGGTTGCCTCATTTAAACTTAATTACCTAAAAACAAATTAAGTGATTATTATTGCATACCTTGATTTCACTGATGGGCTCTTCAAGACCTTTATAGATATGTTGGCCAATGGACATTTAGTGGGATACTAGTTAAGAGGAAGACTGCAGAGATATTCTGAAGAAGCTCATAGTGACTTTGAATTGATCACATTCCAGAATTTGATTACTACCATATTATTTTGTGGCTTTATTATTATTATAACTAACTACTTGCTTTTTCTTTTTTAAGGCCATCTGAGTTCTTCTTCAATTTATCCAGTGTGCCTTGCACCTTATTTAGTGGTTACAGCTTGTTCTGACAATAAAGTACGCTTCTGGAAATGTTGTATGGAAGCCAACCCAGAGTGTAATAAAAGTGATGAGAAAGAAATTTATCATTGGAAGAGATGGCCTTTGATGAATGATGAAGGAGAAGATAATAGCAGTACAGTGAGCATTGTGGGAAGACCAGTTGCTGTTAGCTGTTCATACACAGGTCGCCTTGCAGTGGCTTATAAGCAGCCTATCCACCATAATGGTTTTGTTTCTAAAGAATTTTCCATGCATGTTTGTATATTTGAATGTGAATCTACAGGAGGATCAGAGTGGGTTTTAGAACAAACAATTCATCTTGATGACTTGGTTAAGGTTGGGAGTGTACTTGATTCAAGGGTCAGCGTCGACAGTAATCTGTTTGTATATAGCAAGTCAGATGCACTCTTGAGCAAGGATAGATATCTTATTCCGAATATCAAACATTTAGTACATTTGGACTGGGTATCAAAAGAAGATGGCTCCCACATTCTTACAGTGGGAGTCGGTGCGAATATCTTCATGTATGGAAGGCTTTCAGGAATTGTGACTGAGCAAACCAACAGTAAGGATGGAGTAGCTGTCATCACTTTACCACTAGGTGGTAGTATCAAGCAAGGAGTTAAGTCAAGATGGGTTCTTCTTAGATCTATAGACTTGGTATCTTCTGTTGATGGTACTCCTTCACTGCCTGTTTCTCTCTCTTGGGTAAGAGATGGGATATTGGTGGTAGGAATGGATTGTGAAATGCATGTATATGCACAGTGGAAGCATGCAGTCAAATTTGGAGACACTGAAGCTGATAGTCCTAATGCAGAAGAGGCAGCAATGCAAGATCATTCGACCTTTAAATCTAATATGCTGGCAAGAAAAAGTATTGTTGAAGGAACAGCTATTTCTGATGATGTTTTTTGTTCACCAACTGTAATTCAAGATGGTGGCTTATTTGAGGCTGCACATGTACTTTCCCCTACTCTGCCACAATATCATCCAACTCAGCTGTTAGAATTGATGGATTTAGGGAAAGTGCGAAGGGCTAAAGCCATTCTGTCTCATTTAGTAAAATGTATTGCAGGTGAAGTAGCAATAGTTAGAGATCCTGATGCTGGAGAAGGAACTAAGCGACATCTCTCTCGAACTATTAGTGTAAGTGGCAGTACAGCAAAGGAAACAGTCACCGTAGGAAAAGATGGTACTCGAGATTATACTGAGATAGATTCTATCCCTCCACTACCACTATATGCATTACTTGCTGCAGATCAAGATACATCCTACAGAATTTCAGAAGAAAGTACAAAGATACCACAGAGCTATGAAGATCAGACAGTAAGTCAACCAGAGGATCAGTATTCAGAGCTGTTTCAAATCCAGGATATAACAACGGATGATATTGATTTAGAGCCTGAAAAGAGAGAAAACAAATCAAAAGTAATAAATCTTTCTCAATATGGACCAGCTTACTTTGGCCAAGAACATGCAAGGGTACTTTCAAGTCATCTTATGCACTCAAGTCTACCAGGCCTTACCCGTTTGGAGCAGATGTTCCTTGTAGCTTTGGCTGATACAGTGGCTACTACTAGTACTGAGCTTGATGAAAGCAGAGATAAGAGTTGCTCAGGTAAATATTCTCGCTAAAAATTTATAAAGTTGTACCTAATAGAAATATTTGTATTATCTCTATACTGACTCATTTATTGAATTGCAGTCTCAACTTTCAGACTTTGCAGGGAAAAGACCTCCTTGATAGGTAATTACTATTATATAATATGCTCGGTTAGAAAAGACGGTTGAGGCCGGCATATGAATGCATGGATTTGTGAGATCCGTGTGCATTCTCTCATGAGTTTTTACACTGAAACCTTTGTGTCATTTTGGATTTATAATCTTGTTTTTTGTGTGTGTGTTTGGGTGGGTTTTTTGTTTGTTTTTTTGAGACAGGGTCTTGCTTTGTTGCCCAAGCTGGAGTTGAGTGGTGCAGTCACGGGTCACTGTAGCCTTAACCTCTCAGGTTCAAGTAATCTTCCCATCTCAGCCTCCTAAATAGCCGGGACCACAGGTGTGCACCACCATGGGGCCCAGCTAATTTCTTTTTATTTTTTTGTAGGGACTAGGTCTCCTTATGTTGCCCCGGCTAGTCTGGAACTCCTGAGCTCAAGCAGTCCTCCTGCCTTGGCCTCCCACAGTGCTGGGATTATAGGTATGAGTCACCATGGACTGGCCAAGTCTCTTGTTTTTTAACACGGATTGATCCCTATGATTTTTTCTGTGATAATAACAGCCCATTTGTTAATGTTACTATGGAATCATGAGGCTTATTGGGACCTCATGGGCTCAACTTGTTGGTCTTCCGATTTCTAGCCATAAACAACTTTTTACAATTACCTAATTTTCTCCAAAAAGTCTCTTCAGCGAGATTTCCATACAGTTAATGTCATACGTATTTTGCCTAATTCATTCTGTAACTAGAAAATTTTTGGTTGCTTCCTGGAACTAGATTCCATTCTCTTTAATGCACATAGTTCAGGGTAATGGTGTTGATTGCAAATGATGGCATTGACAAAGGAAACTGAAAATTAATGATCAAAATTTCATTAATTCAATAAATATTTTGGAGGAGTGAAAAATTGCTATGTTTCAGGCACTTTCTTTACTTTATCATGTTTAATTATCACAGTCTTCTAGCAGATAGCTATTATTATGTTTAACTTTGTAGATGAAGACACTGATCCTTAAGAAATTAAGGGACTCATCTGAGATCACATAGGCATTAAGGAGTAGAAGTGGGGTTCATATGTGGATAAACTGTTGACTCAAAGCCTGTACCCTTTTAACTATTTCATAATTTCCAGATCTGTGGGGGAAAGGTAGCTGGAAAATATCTCTTCATATAGATTTACATCCTTATAGTATATCCCCCAAAGTTTTCTTCTCTGCAGGTTAAAATAACTAGAGAACTTCTAGGGTTTTGCCTATGACTTATTTTCTCACTATTAATTGGAAAAGAAAAATCTTAACCATTATGAGGTTGTATGCAGTTGAGTGAGATTCTTCCCAGAACAACCTTAAGCTTGTGTTGTGTGTTTAATATATATTAGTTTTTACTGTGGGACATTAAGAAAGTAGGCATGGCATAATTTGTAAAAAATAGTTTATACTTTCTAATACAAAACTGTATCATTGGCTAAGCAATATAGAAATAGTGTATCCTGGACACAGTGGACATTCATGAGGTAATAAGGCAGGAATGAATGTCTCCATTTCACAGGTGGGAAACTGAAGCTCAGAGATTAAATGAGTTACACATCTCAGTAAATGGATTCTAAGTAAATGAGTTCTTCCATTTGTTCAGGTGAGACAACTTACAGTCATTCTTGACTCTGCTTTCTCTCATACCCCATATCCAGTTCATTGGCAAATGCTATCAGTTCTATTAATATCCAGAATCCAATAATCAATTCTCATTACCTCTGCAGTTACTACTCTGGTCCAAGTCCTTGTCATCTCCTAACTGCTTTATTCTTTTTACCTCCATCTGTTCTTTGCTTAGGAACCAGTGATTCTTTTAAAACCCAAATCACATTAAATCTCTCCTTTGCTCAACATATACTGGTGCCTTCCTGTCTCACTTTAGAATAAAAGTTAAGAGCCTTACAGTGGCCTAAAAGGCCCCACATGATCTATGCTCATTTCTACTCTATTAGAATGCTCTTCTTCCAGATTCATGCATGGCTTGTTCCTTTACTTCCTCAAATTGCTGCTGGCATGTCATCTTATTGGAGAGTTCTTTCCTGGCCACACTGTATGAAATAGAACTCTCTTACTCCAGCATTCCCTATCTCTCAGTCCTGCTTTATTTCCCTTCATAGCATTAATTTCCACATATTATTTGTTTATTGTTTGTCTCTACCTCCTAAAATATGATCCCCAAGAGAGTAGGGACTTTGCCTTATTCACTGCTGAATTCCCAGTACCTGAAGAGTCCCTCACATGTAATAGATGCTTGATTTGTTGAATGAATAAACGGACGAATGAGCATGGTGGCTCACACCTGTAATGGCAGCACTTTGGGAGGTTAAGGTAGGAGGATTGCTTGAGGCCAGGACTTTTAGACCATCTTGGGCAACATAGTGAGATCTCATGTCTATAAATAAATAAATAGATACATATCAGGTTGGTGCAAAAGTAATGGCAAAACTGCAAATACTTTTGCACCAACCTAATAGCTATCTATCTAGCTAAATAAATAGATAGATGGATGGATTGATATAGGTAATGGGAAGCAGAGCTGGGGCTTGATCTTTGGCAATTTAAAAGTTTTTGTTTTTTTTTTTTCTGGAAAATACTATTTGATTCTATAATCATTGAGTACTTCCAAAGTGTCAGTTATTGGGCTAGGTGCTGTCAGTGTTTTTGCTTTGCTTTTATCCAGCAGTGGCTATAGTTTTGGTTACGCTTGCCATACCTTCATACTTCGACTAAGTGGAATTAATTTGTATAAATAAATTTGTAGAATCAAGGTGAAGGTTCAACCTAACCATGTAACACTAACTAGCCTGGGTATTCAAATTTTAAATCTTTGATAGTACCATATTTCAGTTAATTTAACCAAAGTAGAAAATATTACCTGCTTAAATATATAACAAATGATTTCATATCAGTTATGTAATTTCCATTACATCTCATTGGAATTCATGTAGAAAATATTATTAAAAGTTGTACCTAACTTACCATAGTTAATATATTTTTTATTGGATTTCAAGATGTCTTTCATTTATTATGAGTCAATATAAATGCTCTTGTTATCTATTCTAATAGTTAATTGTATTTCTCCAAATCATTTTTCTTTTAAGAGTTTAGTAGTCACATTTTTTTTTGTAAAGATAATTTTTTGTAAAGATGTTAAAGTGTTCAGGAAGGAATACACTAAAAAATCTTATGTATTTTATATAAATTATGACTAAGTTTAATGTTTGTTTTATAGCTTATCAGTTTGTGGCCTCTTGCATTCTTTTTTCCTTAAACATATTTCCTGTTTGAATTACAGGAAGAGATACATTAGATGAGTGTGGTTTGAGATACTTGTTAGCTATGCGCCTACACACATGCCTTTTGACATCGCTGCCTCCTTTATACCGAGTGCAGCTACTTCATCAAGGTAATTCACTCACTGTTTGAAGCTTTGCACAACTTTTACTTAATATTGGAGCGATGGGGTGTATCATGTTTGTGTGTAAACATTAGGTAAGTCATTACGTGCACACCTATCACTGGCCTTAAGATCTTTCTGTCACATAGTACCCACTTACCATTTTTCTATGTATCCTTCAGCTCTATTCTGTGACTTTTGCTCATCTAACTAAGTTTTTTAGAATTTATTTACTAGAGTAGTAGCTTAGGGGGTAAATGTGGTATGCCTGAGGTTGTAACCCAAAGTGGCTGTCTGCAGAGTAGTCCTGAATATCTTGATGTCTTTTCTTTGAAAAATTATGTAAACTTTGCTCTGCGATGTGTTTTTATATTTACTTTAATGTAAGCATTATGTTCTAGTTATTTGCCAGCAAGTAAAGTTGATGATTCAGGAAGATCTGCCATATTGATAACAGTGGATTTGTGTACTTCAGGCATACTGCCACACCTGATTTGAGACATAAGGATTTATATCAGCCTTTGTATTACAGATTAAAAAATTGAAACTATAGAATTAAAAGTGACCTGCCCAGGATACAGGACTATTTATTAGAAGAGTTGGGAGTGCGAATCCCAGTCCAGAGCTTATTTCAGTGGACTATATTTCTTTTGAAACCAACATCTTGGAAAGAGTCCCATAATATACGTCTTAGTATTATAGAACCTAGAACACTAGGCTTGATAGACTGTTATTCTTACCCATGGCACTTACTCTTTAACCTATGAATGTTCTTTGAAAACATAACTATAAATAGCTATCTGAGATTCTGTGTCTAAACTATATTTCATCTGCCCAATCCTTTGTTTTTGAAATAGATTTTGCTGAGGTTTTTTTTCTATTTGAATTATCACTCTAATGAATAACCTTGTACCTTGGCATGTAAATATTTGCATTCCTGATTATTTCCTCATGCTAGTTTTCTAGCAGTGGAATTACTGAATCAAAAGGCATGAAAATTCTTCAGTCTTGATAAGTATCACCAAAATGCCCTTCAGAAATACTGTGCTCATTTACATTCCCAGAAGTTTGTATACACGTACTATGTACCAACAAAAATTGAAAACAAAAAATTATAAAAAATATAAAATAAAAAAGAAGTTTGATGATGCCAAATCTCAACTCCGTTGCCCACATTTGATATTAACATTTTAAGCAATCTATGCCATTTGGATAGGTTTTTAAAATGGTATCTCCACGTTCTCTTAAATTTTAGTTTTGGGTGACAGTCAAGTGGTATTGAATCAATTAATGACAATTTTATACATTTCCTAGGGCAGTCTAAAACACTTCAAATTTCTAAAGCTGTGTCAAATTCCATTTTCCCTTTGACTGCAGTTAAAACATTGGCGATGAGAAGTGACTGGTGTTGTAGGTGTTGGTCCTGGGAGCAGTTTTCAGGGAAAAGTTAAGTAGCCAGTACGTAGATAGAAAAGCTGAGAAGAGCAGAGGTAAACTGCAGAGAATAGCCTGCCATTGGTAGGTAAATAAAAAGAATACCTATTGGTGCCCCTGTTCTTTTTCTTCCCTAATAACTTTTTTCACCTCTGCAGGTTTTCAAATACATTCACTGCTCTTAATCTTACTTTCTGAACCTAATTCTTCTGACATGTCTGTGTGTATTTTTGTTTCTTCTTATACCAAAATTTTAATTAATTTAAGGATATAGAATGTAATATGCTATGTATTGTCATTTTATATTATACATTTTATATCAGCAAAATTATGCATTTTGTGTTGCTGTATATTAGTTTCTGAAGCAGAATATCAATTATTTGATAAAGTAATTCTCTCACAGCAGACAGAGATTTAAATAGTGAAAAAATTAGTCTGCCTTTCAGGTTATAAAAAACTAAATTTATTTTATTAATTTTTTCTGGTGTTTTCCCCTAAATTTATAGTGGCAGCCAAGACATGTTGCATTAATTTTGTGGTATGATTACAAACACAGTTGTTATATGAGTGTTGGCAGTGGGAAATTTAAAAGAGTTAAGATTGTTATTCAAAATAATCATAATAGTTTTTATTTTATACTTTCTAAAGAAATTACAGTGAAGCAGTAATTATTAGAAAAGCTTTAAACTATGTACAAAATCCATATAGTAGTTGAAAATGAAAAAAATTATGTGTAACAATATAGATACTTAATAGCATTGAGAGGCCTATGTTGTAATGTGACTTTCATTGACCTCAGACATTTCTTTGTTTCTAAAATGAATTCATACAGATGGCTACTTGGACTAGTCTGGCTTCTTTCCAAGGCTTCCCAGAGTTCTTGCCAGCATTCCCATTATTGATTACCATTCTGTGTGGTTCACATTCATTATGTTTCGTTTTTACCTGCTGTAAGTCGAATATCAGTAAGAGCATTATCAGTAATTGAACTGTTGATAAATCCATTAGTACTTAAAAGTCTAATAGCGTCAGTAAAGATTTTGTTGCCTCTACAAACAGCCTAGATCCCTGTCAGTCTTCTCCCAGGTAAAAAAAAAAAACAAACAAACCCAAAACAAAAAACAATGTTCACCAAAAAGAATCAGTATTAGGCAGCTTTAAACTTTTAACTGAAGGCACTAAAAGCAGAGGAATGTACATCATGATTGTAACTTATCCTTATTATTTTCTGGAACTCTTATGAAGTTTAGAGCTTGCTTTGAAGTGATATTTAGCTCCATGGCTAGAGAGAAGAATGGGGTAGTGGCACTGGAATCGACATCCAGGCCTGTGAGCCAAGTGCTTTTGACTTGAATAAAGCTTTCACCACACTTTCCTTCCCCTGGGCTCTTGTGGGGGACAACACACCTTGTGTCCTCTTGGGCGGGCCGGATTCACAGGTCCTGGTGACAGAGAAACCTGGAATCGGGCCTGGGCCCTACCTTCTTAGTTATGTGAGCTTGGGCAGCTCTTATGACCTCTTGATAAATTTGGTGTGCCGTACATGTGAATGGCCTGATATTCAAATATTTTTCTTTCTAATGATTAAGTTTTAGTGTCCCTATTTTTGTAGGGGAAATGAAAACAAATGTTTGGGGAAAAAGAGATTTGGATTTTATATATCACATTATTGATCTTGTATTCAGAAACTTTTATAGTATAAAGTCCTGAATGATGACAGACTGCCTTTCATTCTTTCTTTCTGCTTCAAAATTCTTTCCAAAATGAATGCGTATGTGACTGCATGAAAAATTGTTTTTCTTCTTATTTGATACAGTTACGCAGATTATTTTATATTTCCAATTTAGGTGTCTCTACATGCCATTTTGCCTGGGCTTTTCATTCTGAGGCTGAAGAAGAACTGATTAATATGATTCCAGCAATTCAGAGAGGGGACCCCCAGTGGTCTGAATTAAGAGCTATGGGCATAGGGTGGTGGGTGAGGAACATTAACACGCTTCGAAGATGCATTGAAAAGGTAACTTTTCTTTAGTGGATTTTGAGTTATATTAAAAAAACCTTTTCCTAAAGAAAAAAAGATACTATCTCCCAGAAAACCTGTAGTGGGAAATTTGTGTGTCTATCTTGAGGTCTTGAGAATTTTTTTTTTTTTTTTTTTTTTTTTTTTTGAGATGGAATTTCGCTCTTGTTGCCTAGGCTGGAGTGCAATGGTGTGACCTTGGCTCACTGTAACCTCTGCCTCCTGGGTTCAAGCAATTTTCCTGCCTCAGCCTTCTGAGTAACTGGGACTACAGGCGTGTGCCACCACACCCAGCTAATTTTTGTATTTTTATTAGAGACAGGGTTTCACCATGTTGGCCAGGATGGTCTCGAATCCCTGACCTCAGGCGATCTGCCCTCCTCGGCCTCCCAAATGGCTGGGATTACAGGCATGAGCCACCATGCCTGGTGAGACTTTTTTAAATAAAGTTTTTGGAGATTACAAAAACTTGACCTTTATAAAATGTCCGTGCAGTATGATATTGTGTCTTTCTATATAGGCTGAATTTATAATATATCCGTGGAATAATAATATTTTCTGTTATTAGTTGAGGTGTGCCCTGGTTTAAGAAAATGGAAAAATCTAACTTTAGAAAGTAAACTTGAGTTCTTGTTTGTTATTTACAATACATTAAAAAACTCTTTTTATACAAAGGACTCTCTGCATCACTAGTTGAATAAGTAGCAAACGTTCTTTGCACACTTGAAATCTCATTGGATAAAAACAGTTTTGATTTGTATGTACTTGAAGAACATATCTGTGGCAGCAAGTGAAATGGCTATAAAAGTTTTTAAAGCAGGTTTTTGGAGTCAGTTTTCTGGTAGATTCCTTTTAGGAAAAAAATTCAGTTCAGCTCTCTACCAGGTTTGGTGCCAGTTGCTTTTCATAAATAATTCCATGTTATGTTCTAATCAACCCCATGTCATCATCTCCATTTTACATATGGTGGAACTAAGATTCAGAGAGGATGGGTAACAAGCCCAAACTCCAGTCATTTATAAATGTTAGATTTAGCCTGTGCCTTTTCTACTTTAGCAGGATTAGGAAAGTGGAATTCTCATTCATATTTTCCTTTTAGTCCTTTGGAATTCCCTGGAGTACAATCAGTGGTACTATATTTGTGAAGTATGAATTTGTTTCTCCGAAGGATGCAAAGACCTTTTCCTGATTTATTCCTTAATAGTAGTTCCCCAGAGAAGACTCAACTGGTAAACTTATGTAAAATGCATATTCTCCATCCCATAACCAGAGATTTTAATTTAGTAGTGGTAGGGCTGAGGTTTCTTCATCTTAATCAGCATCCCATGATTCTGGTGTGCATGGTTCTCAGATCACAGTTTTAAATGTGAGTATAAAAGTATTATTTTACTATTACATGTAAGGCTGCCAACAAAATATCAGTATTTCTTTTCTCAAAATAAGCACAGATATAAGAAGGAATTCATTCCTGCACCAACTAAAAAATGTGATATCTGATGTACAGGAAAAGTTAATTGTTAAAGGATATAAATGATACAGTTTCTACATTAAATTTTTTATATTCCAAAGCACTGGATAAAAGAGGACATATTTTATCTGAAATGTTTCAGATGTATCCCACAACGATTTTACTTCTTGTCAACATGTGTCTTGTCATTATGATTATCTGTGCTAATATACACATGATTTATTTCCACAAGTAATTTATTTCTTAAAATTAAATCAAAGGGATATGTACATTTTCTGCCTCAAAATGTATATTATAAATCAGCTGAATACAAATAAAATTCCTCTAAAAATGATCTAACATATTGAAGCACTAAGTTAAATGATAGGGGGCAGACAACACAATTAAAAGGGGGAAGGGAAAAGAGTATTGAGAGTAAAGCATTTTCTTTTTTCTTTTTTTTTCTTTCTTTTTTTTTTTTCTTTGAGACAGAGTCTTGCACTGTCGCCCAGGCTGGATTGCAATGGCGTGATTTCGGCTCACTGCAACCTCCTCTTCCTGGGTTGAAGCAATTCTCCCAACCAGCCTCCAAGTAGCTGGGACTACAGGCGTGCGCCACCATGCCTGGCTAATTTTTGTATTATTAGTAGAGACGGGGTTTCACCACGTTGGCCAGACTGCCCTCGAGCTCCTGACCTCAAGTGATCTGCCTGTCTCGGCCTCCCAAAATGCTGGGATTACAGGCATGAACCACTGCGTCCGGCCCGAGAGTAAAGCATTTTCATGATGTAATTTTAGATGTCTTTTCCCTTTCTCCCATACCTTAGTATTATAGCTTCCTGCTTTGCCATCAATGTGAGCTAATTAATAAAACATCCACTGTTGTTTTGTCATTATGCCTTTCAACTTAATGATTTGCAGAGGCTATATCTCAGCATCTTGGAAAAATAAGGTATGGCCTATATGCTCTTATGTTTAAGACAGTATGATTGCATACAATATAACATGTTGAATTTTCAAGAAAAAGCTCACATCTATTGAATATTCTGCCTTCTTTATTGCTTTCTATGTTAGTTTCAGTTCTACGTGGTTTCTATTCCCTCTTCTAACCCTTACTGTGTGACTGTAGGCAATTCACTTAACCTTTCTGTCTCAGTCACTTCATCTGTAAAATGGGAATAATGATAGTACCTCATGGTTTGTATCAATAAGATAACAAAAGGTGCATAGACTCGTGCCCAGTACGTGGTAAATAGTCAATAAGTGCTGGCTGTAATTAGGATTTTTACCATAATTACTGGCTTGCAAATGGTTATCTCTAGGAGCATGTATTAATATTATAACCTACTGGAGATTGTGAAACAGAACCAACTTTTTCTGTCTCCACAGTTTCTATCAGCCATGGAAGTAGCAGGGGAACATTATTGTTGATTAATTGATTGTAATTCTTATGTCAAATTGTGAATTTAATATTTTATTTATCATTTAGGTTGCCAAAGCTTCTTTTCAAAGGAACAATGATGCCTTAGATTCTGCACTATTCTACCTTTCAATGAAGAAGAAAGCAGTAGTGTGGGGTCTGTTTAGGTAAGTTGCCTTGACACTTAACGTGATTCAACAGAATGAAGATTGTGCTGTGAGTAAGAAACCTAATGCTTTTGAAAATAATTAGGTGTATGAGCTTCATCAAATCCACTTCTATGCGACTTGGTTCCTTTAGCTGAAAAAAATGGGTAAAATATCTTTTCAGCTTAATCTAGAGGATGGGATGTTTTAAAAGTTGATAAAAGCACTTTGCAAAGTAAAAAATGCTGTTTCCTATTTATGTATACATAAGGCATTATTGACCTTCCTTCTTAGAAGAAGTGAAGAGATGCTTGATAACAAATGCCTGTCCTTGAAGTTATTGTTCTTCTTTTAGATTTCTGTTTGAGGTTTTTATTTTATATTATTATACATTCTGTAGAACATTTTAAATTTGGTTTAACCACTTTATGTTTATGCTCGGTTCCCAGGTCACAGCATGATGAAAAAATGACAACATTTTTCAGCCACAACTTTAATGAAGATAGATGGCGAAAAGCTGCTTTGAAAAATGCTTTTTCCTTACTTGGAAAACAACGCTTTGAACAATCGGCTGCTTTTTTCTTGCTAGCTGGTTCATTGAAAGATGCCATAGAGGTATAAATAAGAAAACGCACTATATAATACTTGTAAAAGATTGAAAACCTAAGAAGGTTGTAAAGGAGATTGTAACTTTTGGTCATATGTTTGTTAGGACACAGAATAACTACAGAGGTTGCTGTACTTAAAATAGTGGCACTGTGGTAAAGGAAAATATGAATAAATTCAAGGGAGAAATGAATGAAAAATTTCAGGCTGGGCATGGTGGCTCACGCCTGTAATCCCAGCTCTTTGGGAGGCCAGGGAGGGTAGATCACCTGAGGTCAGGAGTTCAAGACCAGCCTGGCCAACATGGCAAAACTCTGTTTCTACTAAAAATACAAAAATTAGCCAGGTGTGGTGGCACGTACCTATAGTCCCAGCTACTCGGGAGGCTGAGGCAAGAGAATTGCTTGAACCCGAGAGGCGGAGGTTGCAGTGAGGTGAGATTGCGCCACTATACTCCAGCCTGGGCGACAGAGTGAGACTCCATCTCAAAAAGAAAAAAAGAAAAATTTCATATATGGCACATTGCATTTCAAGACTATGTGTAAAATGTATGAAAAAAATGCTGAAAAATAGTTTATGAATGTCTTCTTCCAGACCATCTTGTGATTCTGAACTGTTTAAAATACATAGGTCACAACCTCCTTATTCTGTGCAGAAAGGCAGATACATTAAGCTGTTTTTTTTAAATGAAATTCATAAATAAGGAACTGAAACTCCAGTTTGTACTGTTTTATAATAGTTTATAATATTAGAATATTATATTAGAAAACGATGTGAGGAGGTAAAACTTCCCACTTTTTGATATGTAATCCTAGCAGCTGATTATGAGAGTAATTACAAATGTTTCTGTTTACTTCTGATGTCTTCCTCTTAGATTACTATCATGAACAATATGAACAGGTAAAGGACAAATACAATTGGAAATAATACATGATAGAAAAACAGGAAATATTCAATTAAGTGAAAGTACTTTAGTATTTTAAATTTAGAATTAGTTGGGTTTTTTTTTTACAATTATCCCAGACATGTGAGTTTCTTTTTTTAAATAACAAATACTTAAGATTTTAAAATTGGAAGTTTAGCTTAGAAAGGTATTCAAGCAAAGAGAAGTGTTGACTGAGAGATGCTCATATTGCCTAAATGACTTCCAATGCTCAGAACTGGTAGTTGCATTAGAATACAGGCTCCCAGAGACTATGAATAGAACATATGGCTGTATTTCATAATTTATTTACTATTTAAATATGAGGCAGATAGTAATAATTATGATTATGCAGAAATATATTTGGAAATTAAGAGGAAGTGGTATATAAATTCTAGTGTCATATAGTATTTAATTTAAAAATGAATGTTATTTAAGTTGATCTTAAGTCTGAGATGTTATTAATATACTTTGTTTCATGCTTATTTTATAAATGATCTGTCTAGTTTGGAAGCTACTGGGTTCCAACCTGTTACTCTTTTTGCTGTTCTTTAATCTCCTATCAATCATTTAACTACCCTTCACTGTCCCTTCGCCCACCATTAGGATATAAATGGTAGATAATTTCAGGGTATTGATGGGCTATTTCATCTCTCTAAATAATTATCATTAAGTAAGATAAGTATTAATATTTAAATTTGCAGGTATGTCTTGAAAAAATGGAAGATATTCAGCTAGCCATGGTTATTGCCCGTTTATATGAATCTGAATTTGAGACTTCATCCACTTATATATCCATCCTAAATCAGAAGATTTTGGGTTGCCAAAAGGATGGCTCAGGATTCAGTTGCAAAAGATTACATCCTGATCCTTTCCTGCGTAGTCTTGCCTATTGGGTAATGAAAGATTACACCCGAGCCTTGGACACATTACTGGAACAAACACCAAAGGAGGATGATGAACATCAAGGTAGGACATTTTGTGGATTTCTTTTTTTTCTTTTTTAAAGGAAGAGACACTTTCTGAACTAATGTTCACTTAGATTAAGAAAAATCATTACCAGATTTGCTTTTCAACTTTGAGAATTTATTATTAAAATTTCTTGTGTGTCTAAAGGATTAGATAGGATTACCATCCTATTCTAATTACGTATATATTTAACAAGCATACAAAATGTTTGCCACATTCTGTAGCTCTTTTTACATAATCATATAGCCATTTTTTTTAAATGGAAATTTTGGCTGTTACATGTATTGGTTTGTCACATGGGCCTGGAAAAACTTTATGCCTCTGTGATAAATTTTCTTTTTTCCTTGTTATCCTAAATAATTTAGATATTACAAGCACTTAAAGGATATTTATCAGCATTGTTTTCAATAATTTGAAAGGAATGGAACATTTTAAGTTTTTGTCAATAGAATAGTTAAATACGTTTTAATATATCCACATATAGAAACAGTGTGTCATTAAAAATTGAGGTAGATACATATGTTAATATGTGCTGTATTTTTAAGTGAAAAAAGTAAGATGCACAGCAGTGTGGTTCTTGTTGCACTTGGCATATGTATGTTGTACAAACATGCACCTGAATGTGCACACATGTTATGTCTGCCTCCTCCATTTCCTTTGGTTGTTTCCTGAAACAAATCATAAGAAATGAAATACTGGTCATTGGTCACTGGCTACCTTTTGGGAATAAAAATGAGGAGATCCTTGTCTTTGACTTTTGACAACTTGACCATGTGCCTTGGAGAGGATCTTTTTAGGTTGAATCTATTTCGGATTATTTGAACACCTTGGACCTAGATGCCTATCTCTTTCCCAAGACTTGGGAATTTTGGGCTGTTACTTTATTAAATATGTTTTCCTCACCTTTCCCCTTTTCTTCTTCTTCTGGAATGCCCATAATATGAATATTTGTTTACTTAATAGTGTCCCATAAATCCTGTAGGCTTTCTTCATTCTTTTTTTCTGTTCCTCCTTCTTCCTTTTTTTTTTTTTTTTTGTTTGCCTGAGTTATTTCGAAAGACCTGTTTTCAAGTTCAGAAATTCTTTCTTCTGCTTGATCTAGTCTGTTGTTGAAGCTCTTGATTATATTTTTTATTTCATTCATTGAATTTTTTAGCTCTAGTATTTCTGTTTGGTTCTTTTGTATGATATCTATCTCCTTAGTGAATTTCAAATTCACATCATGTATTCTTTTCCTGATTTCATTTAGTTGTATATCTGTATTCTTTTGTATCTGAATGAGTTTCCTTAAGACTATGATTTCCTTAAGAATTATTTTTCTGGCATTTCGTGTTTCCTTATGACTGGGGTCAGTTACTGGAGAATTAGTATTTTCCTTTCCATTCTTTTCCTTTGGTGTCATATTTCCTTGCTTTCTCATGGTTGGTGTGTTTCTACATTGATTTCTATGTATCTGGCAGAAAAAGTTGCCTCTTCTAATTTTATGGAGTAGGTTTCATAGGGAAAGACTTGTTACTATGAATAGGTCCTGAGGTGTTGGTTTGGTGGAGTGCAGTGGTTAGATGGATACAGTAGTGTAGTCTCCATGTAGCTTCTTCACCTGTAATCCACATTAGTGGCATTTGCAATCCTCTCAGTTGCCTAGGCTGAAAGAGTTTGCGGTGATGGCCATGTAGCTTTGCCAGGGTGGGCTCGCTGGGCAGTTTTTCAGGTTGGGGTGCATATGTGCACACAATGGGTCAGCCAGCTTAGGGTCTGGTTGGCTGGGATTGGGGCCACAGGTCTGTTACTCTGGCCAGGAGTGTGGGTACATGGTCACTTGGCCAGCCTGGAGGTGTGCCTGCCAGAAGCAGCCCGCAGGGCTCATATGTGGCCTCACGGCTACTCAGCTGGCCTGGGGTTTTGTCTTTTAGGGGTGGGGATAAGGCTATTTCTCAGGCCCATGACACGATTGCATGGCTGCTCAGCTGGCCTGGGGGTGTTTCTGCAGGGTGTTGCCCATGGGTTATTTGTATACCTGTGATGCAGGTGCAGGGCTGCTCAGCTGGTCTGGTACTATGTTAGCTGAGGTGGCAGTGAGGCTGCTCCTCAGGCCTGAGGTGTGGGCATAAGGCTGCTCAGCTGGCATGGGGGCGTTTCTGTTAGGGGCTCATGGGGCTATTTCTCAGGTCTGAGACTGGTGCAAGGCTGTTCAGCTGGCTAAGGGGTGTGCACACTGGGGGCAGCCTGCAGGGCTGTTTGACCAGGCTGGGATGTGTCCACCAGGGATAGCCCACAGGGCCGTGGAAGTGGGCTCTTGGCTGCTTGGCTGGCCTGGTGGTGTGCTGCCAGGGGCGGCCCGAAGGACTATTTCTCAGGCTTTGATTGCAGGCGCAGGGCCTTTGGCAGGCCAGAACTCTGAGTGCAGGGAGCAGGGGCGCTGCAGGCTGTTTCTGAGGTCCTGAGTGTGGGCATGTAGCTGCTTTGCTGGCCTGGGGGCATATCAGCTGCTCGTAGGCTTGGAGACCTCTCCCATTTGGGGGAGGGTATGTATGTAGTGGTTTGGCTGGCTCAAGGGCAGGTTCACCCTGGGCAAGACTGCCAGATTGTTTCTCTGACCAAAAGCGTGATGGTAGGGGTTGATTTCCGTGCCATGCAGGACCAAAGTCATAGCCAGTCGTGGTCCTAGGCTCTGCATAGCTGGGATTGTAGCATTCAGCTACCCATGTGGGCTTGGAATGAAGATGGGTCCCCAGTGTTGGAGAGGAACAATGACTCCTGGCCCCCAGAGCAGTGTGCATGCCAGAGGTGACTGGTCTCAAGATAGTGCTTGTGCTGCAGCAGCTTGGCTCACTGGCGGTAGGTGGAGGGCACACACCTTATGCTCCTAATCTGGGTCAGTGCCATTGCGTGAACTTCTCACATCTCTCCAAACTGGACACAGGGCTTGCAAGTACTGTGGGATTCTTCTGTTGTAAGGACTGTAGATGTTTGTGGTGGCCATGAGGGCTGATGGGGACTTCTGTTTACCTTTTCCCCTCTGCAATGAGAAGTTCTTCCTGACTGTGGGCAGATCCAGTCTGGATGGGGGAGATAGGGCTGCAGAGGCCGGGTACCTCCACACTGCTCTCCTAGACTTGCAGTCACCACAGGTGCATCTCCACTCCCCTGCTGCACTCTAGTGCTCTCCCTTTGACACTCCAGTCAAATCTTAGCTGTTTATTCATTGCCTTGGTCCTTTCTTTTCGGAGGATGAATGCCAGGTGTGTCTAGCAGCCATCTTGCTGGCATGATTCTCTTGGTTTATTTTTATGGATGCCCAGATTGTTCTTTCACAAGTGGGAACTTCTTCAGGTTTCTGAATTCTTCTGGCATTATTTCTTGATAGTTTTGCTTTCTGGTACTACAAAATGTTTAAGGGTCATCTTGTACATTTCCTGCCCCAGACCTGGAAATGACCATTCCTCCAAAGCATTCTGCTTCCTTTTAGTGGGGAATAATATTTAGAAACTATAGTTTGGGCACCAGGATCCTCATTGGTACTAATCTTGTCATAATTTCTAGACTATTGCAATGAATGGAATTAGGAAATTTTTTTTCCTTAGAATTTAGGAGTTTACCCTGCTATTTCTCATGCACATATAGATTATAGGGTTCTTTCTTCTTAGATGTCAAGTTTGTGTCTTATAATGAAATGTTTGGATTCTCATGGCATGAACATAGTTATTTGCTATCTATGTGCATATAAGTTTCAGAATAATAATACAGATATTTTTATAATAACATGATTCTGAACATAATTTAAGCTTTTTTGCAGAATTTTTTTGTTTTATGGTACATTCTGCTAAGGATGTACAGTCAAATTACTTGTTTTTAACTCACTTTTTAGAGTTCATCTCTGTGTGATTATGCTACCAACTTGATAGACTGATTTGTTTAATTTTGCCTTTTGTGAATTGTGGTTTAGATTTGGTTTTATTTTAAAATTATGTAAAATGTTGACATGGTGTTAAAATAAAATATATAAAACCAGTGTATTTTCAGAGAAATCTAGCTCTTTTTTTCCCTGTTTTGCTCTCCCCTTTTAAGGAATCAATTAAAATTTTTTGTGTTTGTCTTCCATTTAAAAATGATAAGCCAATATGCATGAGTGTGTATTTGTATTTCCTCTTCACTGTCTTAGATAGATAAAAGGTAGCTTACTACATGTACTTTCTGCATCTTCTTTTTCTTAGTGTATCCTGGACATCACTCTATAGTGATGGGAATCACTCCGTAGCATATTGGGAAATTCTTTCTGTTTCAGCTGTACAGTTGTAATGATTGTATGTGCCGTAGTTTAACCTATCGTAGGTTAATATTTACATGTTGTTTTTTTGAAGAAATGCTGACGTATTTTATTGTTTTATAATGTAAATACATATTAACACAATGCTTTGTGATTTTATCTGTTTGATTTCTATAGTTATCATCAAGTCTTGTAACCCGGTGGCATTTAGTTTTTATAACTACCTTCGAACTCATCCTTTGCTCATTCGAAGAAATCTTGCCTCCCCTGAAGGAACTTTGGCAACCTTAGGTCTCAAAACTGAGAAAAACTTTGTTGATAAAATTAACCTCATAGAAAGAAAATTATTCTTTACCACTGCAAATGCTCATTTTAAAGTTGGATGCCCTGTTTTAGCCTTGGAGGTACTCTCCAAAATTCCAAAAGTAACCAAAACATCTGCCTTATCTGCAAAAAAAGATCAGCCTGACTTCATTTCTCACAGGATGGATGATGTACCTTCACATTCAAAAGCTCTGAGTGATGGCAATGGAAGTTCTGGCATTGAATGGTCAAATGTAACTTCATCACAGTATGACTGGAGTCAGCCAATAGTAAAAGTTGATGAGGAACCTCTTAATCTTGATTGGGGTGAAGATCACGACAGTGCCTTAGATGAAGAGGAAGACGATGCTGTTGGTTTAGTGATGAAAAGTACAGATGCCAGGGAAAAAGATAAACAATCAGATCAGAAGGCCTCAGACCCTAACATGTTATTAACACCTCAGGAAGAGGATGATCCTGAAGGTGATACTGAAGTTGATGTGATTGCTGAACAACTAAAATTCAGAGCTTGTTTAAAGATCCTTATGACTGAATTAAGAACATTGGCTACAGGTTATGAAGTAGATGGAGGAAAACTCAGATTTCAACTCTATAACTGGCTTGAAAAGGAAATTGCTGCCTTGCATGAGATATGTAATCATGAATCAGTTATTAAAGAGTATTCCAGTAAGACATATTCCAAAGTAGAGAGTGATCTACTGGATCAGGAAGAAATGGTAGACAAACCAGATATTGGTTCCTATGAGCGCCATCAAATAGAAAGAAGAAGATTGCAGGCCAAACGAGAGCATGCAGAAAGACGAAAGTCGTGGTTGCAGAAAAACCAAGATCTCCTGAGAGTATTTCTCAGCTACTGTAGCCTTCATGGGGCCCAAGGTGGTGGTTTGGCTTCAGTGAGGATGGAACTCAAATTTTTGCTACAAGAATCACAACAGGTGTGAATATCACTTTTTTTTCAATCTTGGTTATTTCAGTAATTTCAGTAGCTCTTCCAGTTACAGCTATAAAGCTCTTTTACTACTTTTTACTAGTTAATCTAAATATGTTCAGCTCCTCTCTTTATAGGAGGCAGATATTTATACTCTGTGTCTTAGACTGAAGTTTTGATAATAAGGAGTAGGCTTAACAGCTTGAGAGTATTCTTGTGTCATATTTATCTTTATACCATCTACATCTAGCATAGTACCTGGTACATACTGGGTGCTCAATAAATTTGTGTAGAATGAGTGAGCGAACATATTCCCTTTACACAATGTTTATCACCAGTATTTCTATCAGAGAACTGATAAAATTTTTTAAACTACTTTGAAAAAAATAATTCACTATCACCCACAGGAAACTACAGTAAAGCAGCTCCAGTCTCCACTACCACTGCCTACCACCCTACCTCTGCTTTCAGCAAGTATTGCGTCAACAAAAACAGTCATAGCTAATCCTGTATTGTACTTAAATAATCACATCCATGATATACTTTATACTATTGTTCAGATGAAAACACCACCTCATCCCAGTATTGAAGATGTGAAGGTAATGTAAAGTTTATGATCATTTGATATTATACACCCTGAGAAGGTAAATATGTTATACCTGTCTTTTAATTTGAACTTAGAGGAAATATTTTAAATTGCTACCTTTCTCACTCATGATCAGTTCAAGACTATTAGTCCAATGAATGTAGTTTAAAAGTAAGTGTTCTTACTTCTGGAGAAGTTATTGTCTTCCTTTAAGACAGACAAATACTTTTGGCAATAAAACTAATTTTCTTGACAGTATTCTTGCTACTTAATATCCCTTTAGATCCTCCATTCCCCTTAAATGAACCATTAAGTTGGAAATATGACTATTTGTTTACATGCCAAGATATTATGAAAATACAAGTTGGGGAGTATCTGGGAGGGAACCATGATTGGTCACAAATGGTCCCAGAGAGAGTGTCCTTATTACTGTTTCCTTGGTGGTTTTGTTTATTGGAGGCAATCAGAGTTTTGGCAGTTACTACTGCGAACTATATTGATACCCTGTGCTAAGATCTTAAAAACTGATACAGTCCAAGAAACACTAGGGAGCTTGGCAGGATCTGGGGAGCTAGCTGATCAGACTTTTCACTGTCCCAGCCTAAGTGTATTTGTGCTATGCTTTTTCCAGTTCTAGTGGCTGATGCACAATTCAGGTCCCCTGTTTTCTTATTTTTTATTTGTTTTGTTTGACAGGCACATTTAATCTCTGGCAGCACATTCTTCTAAAGGCCTGGTCATAACCAATTAGGGACTTCTCATCCATATTATGAATTAACCTGTATTAGTATTTTAGCAGAGATTATTTAAATCATTTGTTAGGTGAATAGGGACACGCAGAAAAGGCATAAAAAACATGAATTCAAAGTAAACATTTCTAGGTCCTAGAAATTTGGATAAGGCTTTCAAAGAGTAATGTATAAGGTATGAAACTGTTTCTAAGGTCCCTTCAAATTTAAAGATTTTGTGAGTCTGAAAATATTGATTCAGTATAGCATTTCAGGGTGGTGGGTTTTTTTTTAATTATATGGAGAAATTTAAAACTTTCTAAATGTAAAATTCTAAGACTGTCCTCAATTCATGAGTACCAAGTAAATTACTTTCTGGAAAATTTGCTGTTTCACACAGTGATTGACACATTTACTGAAAAGATTTATTTCATTTTCATTGATAAGATTAAGTCTTTATTTTCATCAAGGCGAATTTCGTGAGGCAAGCTTAAATAAAAGCTCTGAAAATTCTATTCTTATTTTCTTCTGCTTTTTTTTTTGAATATTACTATTTAAGCTAATTGTTAGGGTAGGACAAATGCCTGTAATATGAACATTAGCACTTTGCTCAGGGCCTGGTAAACGGCAGGCTCACAGTAAGTAAATGTTTGATTAAAATGTGTCTGAAACAATCGGCTTTATTGTGGCATGTGTATAAAGGTGGGTGACAGTTACTTTAGAAGATTTAAAGCAGAGTTAGTAGTCTCATCTAGGATTCAGTCTTATTTATGATGTTGCTAGGTTTCCTGGATGTTTTCTAATTTTTGAAATATTACTGTTGTGTAGAAATGTTAGTACAAAATGTAATTGTGACTGTTTTGGTTTTAGGTGCACACACTTCATTCACTAGCAGCATCACTTTCTGCATCAATTTACCAAGCATTATGTGACAGTCATAGCTACAGGTAAAAAAAATCACCCAAAATAGTATTAATACAGCAAAAACATTAAACTGTTCCAGAGTTATATTAAGTTTCTATTTCCTAGGGACTGAAAAATCCCTAAATATGACAGCCATGATATTTTAATAGATGTGAGAGAATCAGAAATAAAATAATTATTTGTTTAGTTGTCACCTAGTAGTCACAGAGAAATATAGAAAGTAACAAATAGTAAATGTAAATTACCATCATTACCATCCTTTTTGTTTTTAAGAAAGAAGAGTTTACTGTCCATAATAACTTATGATATGAAATTTTCCAATTGTTTTTCCTTAGAAACCATTTCTTTTTACATTGGATTAGCAGCTATTTAACTAATTATCCATTGAAATAAAAAATACTTTTGAAAAATGAAAAAGTACATTCCTAAAATGGAATTATTTAAATTACTTTTACCTACCCATTTACATATGATGTAAAAGTCTTTGGAAGTGATATCAATTAGAAGAAATGGATTGAATTTTTCTAAATGTATAATTGCCTTCATTAGTGTATACTTTGCATTTTAATGACTAGAGCAATGTAAGTAGCAAGAAATTGAATCACTTGGAAAGATAACCTAGATTTAAATGAATTATGTTAATAAATGAAAAGTTTATAATAGTAGATTCACATTAAATTGATATTAAATATACTTCTAGCTTTCTTTCTTGTAATGGTAGCAGCCTTTTGTGGGAACATTTGGTATCAAGTAAAGAATTATCTATCAAAATGGCCTGTACTCTGATTGTAACCTAATTAGGCTGTGTCTAAATAACTCCAAAGATTAGAAATGTAAATAAGGAAAAAAATTGATTTAGTTGACTGTTGTCATCTAAATGATCAAAGATAACTTGTTTGATGTAAGTCACCATTAAAATGGCACCAAATGAAAATGCAAATACATTGTTTTTAAATATATATTTTCCAGTTGGTCGGCTATGATTTACTACACTCAGCTTGACTTTCCGCTTTTATATTTTCCCCAGCTTCACAAAGATAGCCATTATAGAGAGGGAAGTAAATATTATTAAATAATATTTAGGGACATTTGGTTTTAGGTTTAGGTATTTCTAAAATGTGATTCTCTGGGTTTTAGTTCATAACTTTAATTTAGAGTTAAACTTGCACAACTTTGCAGAGAAAAGAAATGCAACCTACTAGTCCCTGAAACTTTCTGCCTGCTGTATCCTAGTACCAGCAGTAGTCTCCTTACCTCAGACTTTGTAAAAACACAAAATAAAAATTACTGCAAATAGAAAAGATTTTAAAGTATTAAGGTGGCATCTGGAAAAAATTCTAAAGGAATAAGTATCATCTGCCCAACATAATAAAATTTGTTATTTTGTTTAAAAAAAACAATAAGCATTTGTAACTAATTTCAGTAATTTTCTAAAAAAAATTTTTATTAGAACAGTGAATGCATTTTAAGAATTTTTGTTTCTTAAAATAGGTGTCTAAAATAGATGATGTACATAAAGTGCAATTTTTTATTACCTCTCAGGATGATAAATAACTGAACCTATTTGTTTTAGCAGTCAAACAGAAGGAAATCAGTTTACAGGAATGGCTTATCAAGGACTTCTTTTAAGTGATCGTAGAAGACTAAGGACAGAAAGCATTGAAGAACATGCAACACCAAATTCATCTCCTGCTCAATGGCCTGGTGAGAATTTAAATGATTTAAAAAAAAAATCTTCTAGTTGGCAATTTCTTCTTAAAAGCCTACTGACCAGTTTCCTGCTTGTTGCTGGATTTAGTGAGTGGTTCCTTTCTTTCTTTGTTTTTTGATGATGTTTTTCTGCCATGGATTAGGAACTATTAAGTACTGCAATATTGTCTGAAGACTCAGGAAGTTAAGGCTTCATAAAACCAGCTATGTTAACCAACATAAAAAAAGCAATGTCTTAACATCCTTCGTAAGGATGGAGCACATTATCTTTCTTAGAAATTTTAAATTAGAGTCTTAGAAAATCACAGACATATTTTCACAGACATACCAGAGAAAATACAGTTAGTTGTTCTCGGGCGTGTAAATTTATGTATTGGGGTAGGAGTGACTATTCTGTGGTACATATATCATGCTGTCTGACAGTCCTTTTTTTCTTGTTGGCTCTCTTCCTCATTCTCTACATCAGTTGTTTCAAAACTTCTCCACTCTCTTCAATATCCTAAGTGTATATTTCAGATTACTTTAACCATTGCCTTGTAGAAACACATTGTTTTCATTTTAACCTCTTATTTCAAAATAATTTCAGACTTGCAAAAAATTGCAAACATAATACTAAATTTCACCCAGATTCCCCAAATGTTAACATTTTACCATGCTTGCTTTGTCATTCATTTCTTCTCTCTCACTCACTTGCTGTTTGTGTATCTAAGTGTATTTTTTTTGAAAAATTTGAGAGTAAGTTGCAGACCAGATGTCCCTTTCCATCTAAACATTTCAATGTGTGTTTCCTATAAACAGACATTCTCACATAATTATCCAACTTAACATTTATGTTCTCTAATCTACAGACCTTTTTTGAATTTTGCCAGTTGTCCCACTAATGTGCTTTTGGGGGCCCATATGTAACATTTAGTTGTCATGTCTCATTAGTCTCCTCTTATATTGAGTAAAGTCTTCCTTCTTTCTCTTTCACAACTTTGACACTTTTGAAGAGTACCAGCCAGTTGTTTTTTTAAGTGTCCCTCAATTTGGGCATTTCTGATTTTTTTTTTCTATCTTTCTTTATGTTTATTTATTTTATTTTATTTTTTGAGACAGAGTCTTGCTCTGTCGCCCAGGCTAGAGTGCAGTGGCGCAATCTTGGCTCACTGCAACTTCCGCCTCCTGGGTTCAAGCAATTCTCCTGTCTCAGCCTCCTGAGTAGCTGGGACTATAGACGCATAACACCATGACCGGCTAATTATTTTGTATTTTTAGTAAAAACAGGGTTTTACCATATCGGTCAGGCTGGTCTCGAACTCCTGACCTCAGGTGATCCACCTGCCTCGGCCTCCCAAAGTGCTGGGATTACAGGTGTGAGCCACCGTGCCCAGCCCTGATTTTTTTCTTAATGTTGGATTCAGGTTACGTATTTTTTGGCAGGGATACCACAAAAAAGATGTGTCTTTCTCAGTAGGAGATATCAAGAGGCATATGATGTCATTTGGCCCCAGCTGCTGTTAACTTTGATCACTTGGTAAGGTGGTTTCTGCCAGGTTTCTCCATTGTAAAGTTACTTTTTTTTCTTTGTAATTAATCAGTATCTTGTGAAGAGTTAGTTTGAGATGGTGTAAAATATTATACTTTCACTTGCTAATTTTAGCATCTAGTGATGATTTTTGCCTGAATCAGGTATTACTGTGGGGTTACTAGATGGTGATTTTCTAACACTATCACTCATTTTATGTATTAGTTGAAATTGTACTTTAAGGAAGAGCTTCCCCTTCTTACCTTTTGTTTATCTACTCATTATATCAGTGTAGACAAATGGATGATTTTATTCAATAGGCTATAATCCATTCCTATCATTATTTATTTTGTTACTCAAATTATGGAAATATTTTGTAAAATATAAATGCATAATTTTGGATAAGTTGCAAATTTGGATGTTTTTTCCTTCTGGTGCTTCATCCTGACATATGTCTTATGATTTTATATACCCTTATAGGTGTGAGCTCACTTATTAATCTCTTGAGTTCAGCCCAAGATGAAGACCAGCCAAAACTGAACATTTTGCTATGTGAAGCTGTTGTTGCTGTTTACTTAAGTTTATTGATACATGCTCTTGCCACCAATTCCTCCAGTGAATTATTTCGGCTTGCAGCCCACCCATTAAATAATCGAATGTGGGCTGCTGTTTTTGGAGGTGGTGTAAAACTTGTTGTGAAACCTCGAAGACAATCAGAAAATATTTCAGGTAAGATAACGTTTGATACCAGTAATGTATGTAAAATGTAATCATTTTGAATGTTAAAAATTTTTTTAATGTTTTAAGAAATTTCACTTTGAAAATAAGCGATGCTTAAAGTATAATCACTCTTGTTATGACAGCAAATAATTAAACCCATGATATAATAAACATGTAGTTTGTTACTTTTATTTTTATAGAAATAACATTTTTGAGGTTGGTAAAGCAGGACATGTTTGAAGAAGATTAAAAATAGAGGAAAGGTAAAGGTAAATACAGAAAAAATGTTAAGGAACAAAGTCATACAAAAAGAGTAGTTCATAAGAAAATAAAATGAAAAAAAAAGCAAAAACAAAACGGATAGTTCTTAATTACAGAAAGAAGAAAATTTAAGTAAGTGTTCAAAATCTTTAGCGCATACCAGCAGTTGGCTTCAGATTAAATGTGTGGTCATGTGCAAGATAGCCATTCCAATCATACACACAGTTTTTAAATTCTATTTTTTTATTCTCCAAAATATGTTCCTTTAGTGTTCAATGTGATAGTATTATTCCATTTTCCTTGTGTGTTTCTTCTTCCCTCATGGCCAGAATATATTTTTCATCCCACTTTTGAAAATGGTATGATATGGTGAGGTATAGACTGATGCCACAGGAAAGATTTCTATCTTGATGCTGATATACAGAAATCATCTTAATTCATCCTTAGAAATGGACATATTACAGATGAGAAATCAGTGGCACACAAGTTTAATGACACTAACCTCTGTCTTCATTGTCTGTGATTGAGTTAAATAAATAGGTTCCTGTGTAAGTCATTGTAAGGGAGATGATCTTATCAACTCCCACTGCTTCCATTCCCATCAAATGTGGATATCTGAATCTCTTTCTTGCTGCTTGGTTATAGTCCACTTTAAACTTGAAAGTTTTTCTCCAAAATTGTTTATTTCTCTGCCTGAGTTTTCTGATTTTTTGTTCATGGTAATTTATCCATCAAATCATCCATGCTTAAAACCTGCCAGTACATATTAATATTTGCATTAATTTATTCACTTAACACCTATCAGGCAGTTAACAAAGATATTTCAGGTAATGATAAGAACTGTGATAAAAATGGAGTAAGTGGAAAGACAGTGATGAGGGAATGGGAATGGACCAGTTTAGTTAAGGTGATTGGAAGACATATTTCTGATGAGATAGCATTTGAGGAGAGCTGTAAGGAAGTTGGGAATCATACCATGTGGATATCTGAGACCAGAGCATTCCAGGCAGATGAATGCAAAGGTCCTGAGGTAGAATTGAGTTTGGCCTTTTCCAAGAACTACCCAGGGACCATCATGGCTCTCATGAAGAGGGGGAGTGTTGTAGGAGATGAGAATAGAAGAGTAGCTGGGGCAAGTTCCTTTAGGATCGTGGTAAAAGCGTTAGTTGTTCTAAAGAAAGAGAGGAGGTGACAGAATCTGATTCAGCTTTTCAAAAGAACCGCTCTAGCTGCTTTGTGGAGAATAGACTGGGTAACATAAATAAGAGTAGGGAGGCTGGTGGTAGGGAGGCTAGTTCACTTAAAAGATAATTGTGGGTTACCATCAAGGATGAAAGGATCAACAAAGCGTGGTATATTCGTGCAGTGGAGTGTTACTCAGCTATAAAAGGAATGAAGTACTAATGCATACTATAATCTGTATGAACTTCAAAAATAGGCTAAGCCAAAGAAGCCAGACACAAAAAGTCTCATATTGTCTGGCTCCATTTATATGAAATATCCTGAATAGGTAAATCCATAGAGACAGAAAGTAGACTGTGGTTGCCATGGGCTAGCGGGAGGGAGAAATAAGGAGTGACTGCTTATTTGGTATAGTGTTTCCTTTTGGGGTGAGGAGAATGCTTTGAAACTAGATAGAGGTGGTGGTTGCATGACATGTTAAATGTACTAAATGTCACTGAATTGTACACGTTAAAAATTGTTAATTTTATGTTATTTAAATTTTGCCTCAATTAAAAAGAAATAATAGTGGTTCATCCTAGGGTGTTAGTTATGGTCAGAGTGAAAAGTGATCATATTCTGGGTATAGTTTGAGGTTAGAGCCAATGGATTTGTTGATGAATTGTGTCTGGGGTAGGGAAGAAAGAAGAGTTGAGATAAAATTATTTTCTGTGATGGGGAGGTTTAGGAGAGGAGCAGGTTGACTTCTACTTTCTGGCCCTCCCATACCCAATTCCTGAATCCTTTTGCTATTTCTTTTGTGTATCACTCATATACAACCCTTCCTCTACTTTTTACCACCCACCATATTAGTGCAGGCTGTTCTTATGTCATCTTCCATCTCCCTCTCTAATTGATCAGACAAGCCATACCTCATTGTGTGACTAAAACTTAAGAGGTGTTAGTGAGAATTGCCCAAAACATAAGTTCCCAGGTTCATAGCCACAGACTTGTCCTAACCTAACTCTAGATTGTTGTTGATATTACTTCCCTCCATGACTCCTGTCTACCAAAAGTAATTTACTCCTCATTTACCCAAACCTTCTTTATTTGTTTATGTTGTCCTTTTCCATTTTACCATTGAACTTCTGCCCTTCTTTTAAGGCACACTATTAAATTCTACATATTCAGTGAATCTTTCTTGAACCTCATAGCCAGGGATAATCAGTCAATCACTCACTTTAATATTTATTGAATATACCACTTATTTAGTATATTTTATATAGAATTACTTTAATCCTTATTTTAGGGAGCACAGGGCAAGATAGCCTTTAATGCTTTATCTCCATCTGTATTTCTGCCATGACTGCTGGAAAGCTGATTCAGTAACTAGAAAAGTTTAGAAGCACAGGAATAAGTAATTTAGTTTAGACCAAAACATGACAAGAGTAGGATAAAAAGAAAGCTTAACTCTATCAATTAACAATGGAAAATGAATGCTAGATTTTTTTTTCCTTCTATCTTCATTTAGCACCTCCTGTCCTTTCTGAAGACATAGATAAACACCGTAGGAGATTTAACATGAGAATGCTCGTCCCTGGAAGGCCTGTAAAAGATGCTACCCCACCACCGGTGCCTGCAGAAAGACCATCTTACAAAGAAAAATTTATTCCTCCCGAACTTAGTATGTGGGATTATTTTGTTGCAAAGGTAAGGAGTGTGAGGAATGCAAGCTTTAAGAGAAGTCTATCATCTATTTTATTAACTCTTGCATGTGTCTCACATAGGAATGATGGGGTAGCTTTTGGATTGAATCACCATAGGTTAGACGTTTAATTTATGAAGTCCAGAAACTGAATAGTCATAGTAAATTCGAGGATGGTCAGTTACCTGATGATGTAGGAGACAAAATTAAAATCACATGGGAGTTATGTATAAATTAGAAGTCAGCTTATTATATAATCAGCACCATCTTTTTCGAGTGACTGGAATACTTGCATCTACCACCTAGGCACCCCTCTTCTAATTATCAGTGGCTCCCTTGGTAAGCATGGAATTAGAATAGAAGGAGATGGATGGACATTTGGCGGTTTTATCAGGCCATGATGAGGCCCCATGATACATCTCTGTTTTCCCAGCGCAAAGGAAACTTCTCAGGGGATCAGAATACTCATGGTGACTAGATCTGGTATAGCCCCATTTCATACCATGCTGGGTGCATGCTAATGTTTGCTTTTCTGCACTTTGCTTTTTTGAGCTCATGATTCTCCTTCTATTGGTATGTTTCCCTCTTTTACATGTGTTAACTCTGTTGTTACCTTGCTGTGCATACACATTAGGGAATACATCTCCAGAGTCATGCCTCTTCCCATTTTTAGATTTTTATTAGATCTCAGAGTTATTGAGGTGCTGATCCCGCTCCATTTTTCGTATGCTAAGCTGATCCTTAAAAAGTCTTTCAACATGAGTTTGGAAGCTTTGTTTTGTTATCTAAAGACTCTGAGGCCAGGTGCAGTGGCTCATACCTGTAACCTCAGCACTTTGGGAGGTTGAGGTGGAAGGATTGCTTACATCCAGGAGTTTGAGACCAGCCTGGACAACATAGACCATGTCTCTGCCAAAAAAATTTTAAAAAGTAGGTGCAGTGCTGTTTGCCTGTAGTTCTAGCTGCTTGAAAGGCTGAGGTGAGAGGATTGCTTGAGTCCAGGAGGTCAGCGTTGCAGTGAGCCATGATTGTGCCACTGCACACCAGCCTGGGTGTCGGACTGAGACAGTGTCCCAAAAAAAAAAAGACTTTGGTTACGTCAGTGGTTCTCAAAGTGTGGTCTCAGAACCGGCAGCATCAGCATTCCTTGGGAACTTGTTTGAAATGCAAATTCTTGGGTCTTCCCTCAGACCCCTCAATCAGAAACTCTGGGAGTGAGAACCAACAATCTATGTCTTAACAAGCTCTCCAGATGGTTCTAATGTGTGCTGAAGTTTGAGAACTATGGCTTAGGCACATTGTGAGTGCAGATTTCCAGGTTTACACTCTATCAGGGTCCGAGTTATACTTCCAGAGTCATTCTGGCCTATCCCTTAAGGCTGCCAATTGAGTTGCACTTAGTTGTATTTAGCTAATAAACCAGGGAAGTAATAAAGTACTCTTAAAAATGTATAGGCAGTTCCCACTCCTACCTTTTTAAAATTTTTATTTGCCACGAATGAAAGCTCATTGCATCATTAATGTGAGTGATAACAACATTAAGATTTGTAAATGGTAATGTGCTAAATTTTTGTTTTTCAAAAATGTTTCCTCCTGATATATGTTCTGAAAATTTGGAAAATGCAAAATATTATAAAGAAGGGAAATAGCACTCATCTATGCAACAAAGATAACTGTTACCATTGTGGCCAATTTACTATTAATCTTTTTTCCTCAGATTAAAAAAATGTATAATTGGATCAGTATATGTAGTTTTTTTTCTGTTAACATTAACAAGGTAAACAGTTTTTATGCCATTAAAAACTTATATAGCTGTCATTTTAAAAACTTTAGTGTAGAAAACTTCCAACATACACAAAAGGAGAGATAATAGCATATGAATCTTTTATCTACCATCATGTAGCTTCAAAAATTATCTACTCATGGACAGTCTTGTTTCATTTATACCTCTCCCCACTACTTTGTTTGGAAGCAAATCCAAACATCATGAAATTTCATTCAAAAATATTTCAGTATTTGTTTTTGAAAAAGAAAAAGGATTTTAAATAGATCTACATTAGTGTTACACCCACAGAAGCACACCCACAATTCTTTAATATTATCACATATTCAGACAGTATTCACATTTCACCAATTGCATCTTAAATGTTTTTATATAGTTGATTTGTTCAAATCAGGATCTAAAATACGATTCATACCTTGCAAGTGGTTGCTACATCTTCAGTCTCTTTTAATCTATAGGCTCCACCTCCATCTCTCTCTCTCTCTCTCTTTTTTTAACTTAACTCCCACCTTTTTCATTTGCCCTGAAAGAATTTTGACCTTTAGAATTTTTCAATGGATTTTGCTGATGGCATCACCATATTTTGTTCCTCTGAATCTTGTCAAGTGAAAATTAAATCCAATTTCATTCTGATTGGATAGGAAGAGGGAGTACAGGATTAACTTCATAGGTGGTTTTGTATATTTCTGTCAGGAAGCTTTTTATGATTTTAGTTGATCTTTGCCTACATTTATTATTTCAGTGAAAGTTTTAAATTATGATAATATAATCCTGTCATTCATTTTTCATGTATTTGCTGGAATGTCTCTTCATCAACCTATTCAATTACCCTGAAGTACATTTTGAGTCGGAAAGACAGGATAAATGCTTTATTCTTTTGCTTTTGTGTACCAGTTTTCAAAATGATGAGTTGGTTCCCAAGCATCCTTCAGAGGAGGCCAGTGAGTTTTGTTTTGCTTTCAGTTTTGTTATGAACTTATAGATTTAAACATATTTTATATGTTTTAATCTATTGCAGTTATTTTTTTCTCATGGGGACTCAGATTATCCATCTTTGCCAGTGAGAGCCTCTTCCACAATTGGCTCCGAATCTTTTTGAGATTATTCCACTAGTGTTTGAGTTTGCCTGCTTTCTAGTTTTATTCTAGGCTAATCATGTATATTTCCTGCCCGTGACTGAGAACAATCATTTTTTTGAAATAACCTGGTTCCTTTTTGTGAGAAATTATATTTAGAAACTACAGTCAGATGCTGGGGTGCTCGCTCTTACTTGGTTGATCATTGTTTCTAGATAAGCATCAATTATAGTGACCATGTAACTTTTCACTTTGTTAGTGATTTGATGTTTATAATGCCAAGAATAGTATCTTTTAAAATATGACTTGTTTATGAGCAGATTATTTCCTTAAGAAGTACTAGGTCAGGCCCGGCATGGTGGCTCACGCCTGTAATCCCAGCACTTTGGGAGGCCAAGGTGGGCAGATCACGAGGTCAGGAGATTGGGACCATCCTGGCTAACACGGTGAAACCCCGTCTCTACTAAAAATACAAAAAATTAGCCGGGCGTGGTGGCAGGCGCCTGTAGTCCCAGCTACTCGGGAGGCTGAGGCAGGAGAATGGCGTGAACCCGGGAGGCGGAGCTTGTAGTGAGCCAAGATCATGCCACTGCACTCTAGCCTGGGCAACAGAGTGAGACTCTGTCTCAAAAAAAAAAAAAAAAGAAGTACTAGGTCCAAGGCTATAAACTTAAATAAGGCTTTTAATACATATTGCCAGATTATTTTCCACATTACTAATTTGTACTCTCTTGAGAATAGTGAGAGGATGCATCTAACTTTACCCCCTTATTAGCATTAAGTATTCCTTTTTCATTTTTGTTAATTTGATAGATTAAATGATTTTTATTTTCTGTTAGTGACATTAAAATTTTAATGATCTTATTGCCATTTGATTTTCCAGTTTGAGGTATTGACTGTTCATATTCTTACCTAAATTATCTGTTGAGATTATGGTGTTTTTCCTTTTTATGGATACTTTATCTAGGGATATTATTAATTTATCTTGTTAAGCTTTTTCTAGTTTATTTGCTTTAAAATTTTGTTTATTATGCATTTGAAGTTTTAAAAAGTTTATCATGCACAGAAATTTTAAAAAGTTTAAAAATTAGATCCATCCATACATTTCCTTATTGATTACATTGTTTTTCAGCAGAAGTCTTTTCCACTAATAAATGTGTACATTTATTTTACCTTCCTTCTCTGTTTCCTCCTGTTCTTTTTCTTTTTCCTCCTCCTTAACTTTTAATTCTCTTATTTATCTAGAATAAAGTGAGGAACAGACTGGATCAGACTTCATCTCCCATTCCCACACTTAGCTAACTAGTTGTTCCATTATTATTTATTAAATAATCTTTCTTTTTCTCCTACTGACTTAAGATGTTACCTTTGTCAGATTAACTTCTTATACGTATATGATTTTTGTATTATATTTTTGCATCAATCTAGACTACATTTTTCTTAGTTTAATGTCCACTAAAAAAATGGGATTTTTTTATTTAAAAAAAATTCCCAGAGATCGAGACCATCCTGGCTAACACGGTGAAACCCCGTCTCTACTAAAAATACAAAAAAATTAGCCGGGCGTGATGGCGGGCGCCTGTAGTCCCAGCTACTCGGGAGGCTGAGGCAGGAGAATGGCGTGAACCCGGGAGGCGGAGCTTGCAGTGAGCCGAGATTGCGCCACTGCACTCCAGCCTGGGCCACAGAGCGAGACTTCGCCTCAAAAAAAAAAAAAAAAAAAAAAAAAAAATTCCCCAGCTAATCTCATCTATTTTTTCTTCTCTACGAACTTCAGAATCATTTTAAAGTTCCAAAACAGGAAGAGAAATTCCCAGGGAGATTTTTATTGAAATTACTTAAAGCCTATGTAAATTAACTTATAAAGAATTACAGTTTTTACACATTTCAGTCCTTCCCTTCATATAATTTTATAAAGATTTATAATTTCCTTCACAATAGCTCTCTCACAGCTTTCATAGTTTGTCCTTTTGTATTTCTTTAGACTTTTCTAACTATTTATTGCTGATCTATAAGAAGAAAACTATTGATTAAAAAAATTTCGTATCTAGCTATTCAGTTATTGAATCTGAGAGTTTTACCTAGTCATCTTGACTTTTGTAGATGTAGCATCATCTGCAAAAGAAAATTTTTACTTATGCTGACACCATTTAAAATGTTTACTTTTATGTTAGAACAAAAATAATTATATACTAAAAATATTTTCTATATTAAATATATATACGTTACATAAAATATATTTTATATGTTTATGAAATTATAATCTTTAAAAAATAATTTTACCTTTTATTGCAGCCATTTCTTCCTTTGTCTGATAGTGGTGTTATATATGATTCTGATGAAAGCATTCATAGTGATGAAGAAGATGATGCCTTTTTTTCAGATACACAAATACAGGAGCACCAAGATCCAAATTCCTATAGGTAAATAAGACTTTCCTTTCTCTCATTTTTTTTTTTGGCTTTTCTTTTTGTAGAAAACCCCAATGTTATTAATTTTAAATAACATTATTATCCTGAATTTATATAAGAAATGACTTATGTTTCCAGGTTACAAATTCTACACCTTTGAGGTCAATGTCTACATAGTGTTTTCTCCACCTCCAAAGACTAGCTTTTATGGAGAGTGCAAACACAAGCATCTTTAGTGAGGAAAAAATATGTAACTCATGGATATACTGTTAGAGTTTAATATATAAATTATTGGTATACTATTAGGTTTCATGTGACTACGTGGTAAATCTTTTTCCACGAGGTAATTTTCAGCAAGTGTAATATAGTATTGCAAGTTTTTTATATTCAGTGACCACAGAGGTGCCATTTTTGCATAGTAAATCTCAATGACAGCTTTTTTTCTGGGTTGGAGAGTGGGCTAAACAGTTGGCAGGGAACACCACTCTGTTTCTCCCATGATTTTATTTTTCACTTAAAGACTCTTTTTGCCCCTCCTTGAACAGCTGGGCTCTTCTACATTTGACAATGGTTAAACTAGCACTTCACAATGTCAAGAATTTCTTTCCTATTGCTGGACTGGAATTCTCTGGTGAGTTTGGAATTTAAAAATTAATGTTATTAAGTATAATAAATTGCCGTCAAGTTTCTCTTTACAAAATCTATATATAAGGTCATTTGGTACTTAAAAAATAGTGCATTAGATATTTTATAAAGTCTTGTTTATTTTAGGCTCCAATCTGTGACTTTATTTTTATTTTTTTAGATAGAGTCTCGCTCTGTTGCCCAGACTGTAGTGCAGTGGTGCGATCAGAGCTCACTGCAAACTCCGCCTCTTAGGCTCAAGCCATCCTCCCACCTCAGTCTCCTGAGTAGCTGGAACTATAGATGTGCTACCATGCTGGGCTAATTTTTGTATTTTTTGTAAGAGACAAAGTTACATCACATTACCCAGGCTGGTCTTGAACTCCTGGGCTCAAACGATCCACCTGCCTTGGCCTCCTAAAGTGCTGAGATTACAGGTGTGAGCCACCACACCTGGCTTCAGTCTAATACTTTAGTTTATATCAAGAATCACTCTCTACACAGAAGATTGAGAAAGAGCAGAAACCCACTTCTGTTTTGTTGAAAGCATTAAGAATCTAAACTGTATTACATTAACATTTGCAGATTTATTTGTATTTTCAGAAGTATTGTCTCTGAGAATTCAGATTCTATAAATATTTGGGTGATGATCGATATTTTTTATTAAAATAAATAACATATTCTGTCACCTTGTAGAGCTGCCTGTAACATCACCATTAGGTATTGCTGTGATTAAAAACTTGGAGAACTGGGAACAGATCTTGCAAGAGAAAATGGATCAGTTTGAAGGTCCACCCCCTAACTATATCAACACATATCCAACTGACCTTTCAGTGGGAGCTGGACCAGCTATTCTTCGAAATAAAGCAATGCTAGAACCTGAAAATACCCCATTCAAGTAAGAAAGCTCTTATAATGCTGATAAAGAGCATAGCTTAACTTTTCTGGAAGACAGTTTGGCTAAGTATGCCAATATACTTTAAAACATTCATAATTTTGAACCTGCAGTCCTATTTTTAGCAGAATACGCTTAAGAAAAATATCAGAAATTTGAATAGAATTTTTCCCAGTATTATCTGTAATTCATAGGCATTCCATTTACATAAAGGAAAAAGTCTTTATTGTATTAATTTCCGGTGTGGTGTTTTTTGTTTGTTTGTTTGTTTGAGACAAGGTCTCACTCTGTCACCCAGGATGGAGAGCAGTGGTGCAATCTCAGCTCACTGCAGCCTCAACCTCCTGGGCTCAACCCATCTTTTTCACCTCTGCCTCCTGAGTAGCTGGAACAACAGGCGAGCGCCATCGGCTAATTTTTTTTGTATTTTTTGTAGAGACAGGGTTTCACCATGTTGCCCACACTGGTCTCAAACTCCTGGGCTCAAGCAGTCCCTGGTCTTGGCCTCCCAAAGTGCTGGGATTACAGGCATGTGCCACTGCGTACGGCATATTTATGTTCTTATTGTCAGAACTCTTACAGAATTTTTTTCTAACAATCTATATATGCAAATAAGGTGCTTCTGACTTTTGTCAGTAATTTAACAGTAAACACATTACAGGTTTTTAACTGATGTTTTGATCTTTTACCTGCCGATCTAGGTCCCTTTTGATAAGCAGCATGCTTTTTTTTTTTGAGGTAGTGGACCCTGATTAATAGTTTTTACTATTAAAATAAGCTTGAAAGAACAAAGCTTTTTAGCTTGTTAGGCTGTTAGAATCGGTATCTATGACTTGTATTCATTGCTGATATGCTTTAACCAAGAGAACCAACATAAAGTATAATTTAAAAAGAGAATAATAAGAGATTCATTTGACTCTCAGCTTAACTGGTTCATTCAGTGTAATTAGAGAATTAGTTGCTAGATGAAATGATTTTTAGGAGAACTAAAAATTAAAAGTAAACTGTACAGTTTTGTTGAGCTTAATGGTGTGTCTTCTTTGCAATAGATTGTGAAGGTTTTAAAAATAAATATCTTTGCAATAGATTGTGAAGGTTTTAAAAATAAATATCTGCAAATATAAACATATTTTCTATAGACTAAAGTAGTTTGATATGTTAATTTTTTTTAATAGGTCCCGGGATTCTTCTGCATTTCCAGTCAAACGACTTTGGCATTTCCTTGTTAAACAAGAGGTCCTTCAAGAGACATTTATTAGATATATTTTCACTAAGAAAAGAAAGCAGAGTGAGGTATTTTGAGAAAAATATTTTCTATTGTAATTTTTCTTTAGTTTTCTTTAACATTTCTAAGGAAATCAGTGCTTGATTTATTCTGAAATTTTCTTTCTGGTTGGGTAATAGTCAAAGTTCACTAAACTACCGTGAACTACTTTTAAGTTAAAACCTTATAATTTTCATTTCATAGCAATGAAACAATATAGGTACTTTGATAAATTACATATGTTCAAGTGAAAGTTGGTACTTTACAGTGTTTGTCATTAGGTTTTTACACGTAATAAACATTGTGATGGATGGTTTGAGGAATTTAATATATAAGCTTACTCTATAATATTCTCCAAATATGTACTTAAAATATAAAATAGCCCTTTAAAAGCATTTTCTTTACTTAGCACTTAGAAATGAACAGAATGATGATTTGAAGCAACAAATTCAGGATACTTTTGTGAGAGAATAAACTACAGAAATAGCAAATACAAGATGAAGGAAGATTGCTCTTACAAAGCAAGACAGAGGTTCTGCATTGCATGGTTATTTTTAAGCTAATACAATTAGTAATGTAATAGCAGACATGGTTCAAGAAGAATTAGCAGTTTGGGAGATTGGCAAGTGACCTCTTCCTTATAAAAGTAGGACCTTTTATATGAGCATTTCAGTCTGTTTGGCTATTTAGTGAGGTAATTAGTGAGGTAATGAGCAGTTTGAAGAGTGTTCAGAGTTGAGTGTCTGATGTAATTAAAGATTTGGCAAACATGGCGGGGCATGGTGGCTCACACCTATAATCCCAGCACTTTGGGAGGCCGAGGCGGGCAGATCACCTGAAGTCAGGAGTTCATGACCAGCCTGACCAACATGGAGAAACCCCATCTCTACTAAAAATACAAAAGATTAGCCGGGCGTGGTGGCGCATGTACTCGGGAGGTTGAGGTAAGAGAATTGCTTGAACCCGAGAGGCAGAGGTTGCAGTGAGCCAAGATTGTGCCATTGCACTCCAACCTGGGCAACAAGAGCGAAACTCCGTCTCAAAAAAAATAAAGATTTGGCAAACACAATCAATGAGAAGAGAAGAAATGAATTATATTTCGCTTAGAAAAGTGAAAACAGAGAGAGTCCATATGGCTCGATTTCCCGAGATAAAGTATAAGACTGCTTCTCAGTTTTTCCTCATGCCCAGGGCAGTGGAACCTACCATACTTGTTCTTTTTCCCACTCACCCACTTACCTGAATAGTAATTGTGGTCAGCCCTTATGAACAGTCATTTGTTTTCTCTATGGATTTAAAAATTATATACTTAAATGAGGAAGTAGAAGAATGAACTGTAGAGACCTTTTGAGTCCTAGTTATAAGCTTTTTCATAACAAAAGACCCTTATGGCATTGAAATTATTGATGTGACTTTGTTAGGGAAATCAGAGGCAAATTATTTGCCTCTGTTATTTAAACCACTGTGTATAGCATTTCCTATAGTGATGCTGAGTCCAAATTCCATAAACTAAAATATAGGAATCTAAGATAGTGATTTAAAATAAAAGATTTTAGCCAGGCACAGTGGCTCACACCTGTAATCCTAGCACTAGGTGGGGGATCTCCTGAGCTCAGGGGTTTGAGACCAGCTTGGCAACATGGTGAAACCCTGTCTCTACAAAAGATACAAAACAATTATCCAGGTGTGATGGTGTATGCTTGTAATCCCAGCTACTTGCAGGGCTGAGGCAGGAGGATTGCTTGAGCCCAGGAGGTGGAGGTTGTAGTGAGCTGAGATCACACACCACTGCACTCCATCCTGGGTAACAAAGTGAGACCCTATCTTAATCAATAAGATTTCTGGTCAGTTAGGGGCTCTGTTATTCACAGAAAACCAGTTCATTGAGTGATCAATTTTCTGAGTGTTTTGTTCTTCAAATTATTAAAATTAATGATTTATCACAAGTATGTTTTAAGTATTGGTAAGGTTGATAGCAGCTTGACTGGTTGACTTGTCAGAGTGTAGAGTGCTGTGGGAAGCCAGGTGTCTGGGTTTCTTGGACCCTCCCATTCTCGTCTTGCCCTTCCCCACGAGTTTGCTTCTTCCTTAACTAATTCTCCCCCTCTCCGCCCCTTAGTCTCCCTTCCATTATGCTCCTCAGTCTCTGTGTGTTCTATTTTTCTTCCAGTAGTGGGTCCCCATGAACAGGGAAGTAGGACAGAGATAAACGGAATGTTTCTTAAAGTGCTATATAAGCATCAGTTGGCTCCAAGGAAGGGAAGTACATGGCTGGGAGTTAGGATGGAAGAATTTTTATCATGTACCCTTTTAATTTTAAAACATTGAATGGAATTACTGTCTTGTCCAGTACTGTCCCATAGAACTTTCTGTGATGATGGAAATCTGTATCTGCATAGTCCAACATAGTAGTCACCAGCCACATGTGGTTACTGAGTACTTGAAATGTGGCTAGCATGATTGAGAAACTGAATTTTAATTTTAATTGATCTAAATTTAAATAGTTACATATGGTTAGTGATTGCTGTTTTGAATAGCTCAGATCTGGAAAAAAGGTGTTTTCATTAAGAAAAAAATTATGAATGAAACATTAAGGCTGTTAGGACAAAATAAAAACTCGTCGCTAGGCTCAGAAATATGCAAAACTTACTAAAACTCTACCCAATCCAGTAAGAGTGCTTACATCTTTAAAATTGTCAAATAGGATTTTGGTAATCACTGAATTTGGCAAATTCAGAAAATTGACCAATAAAATTGGCAGGCTAATCCTAAAAATGCTGGGTGCATTTAAAAAAAATCCCTGAGAAATGCTGAAGTTATAGATATATTTATAAGAATAAGATCTTTTATTCACTGAAGATATTACAGGAAAATATTTCACAAAACAAGTTTTTGGGAAACAGATTGGTGAATTCAGCTAGTTAAGACAAATAGATTCTTCAGCAGTTTGGCCTTCACTGAGTTAGCTGTGCCACACATTGACCATTCCTTGGAAGTTTTCTTGGATGCATCTTTATCAGCTGCAGCAGCCATAGGGGAGTCCCTAGAGGCATGGGCAGAAAATTTGAATGGCCCTTCGTGATGAAAGGGAGGCAGTCACCTGAAAAGGTATGAGGAAGAGTTTGTTTCTCTGATCAAACCTTCAGAGTTTCCACAGCAGAGCAGAAATATAACTTCTGATTGCAGCCATCCTTTGGACCCTGCATCAACCCGGGAGCAAATTACTGAGTGATTTCTTTTTCCATGCCTGATTTTATTAAACATTTATTTACTTAGAGAAAAATCATCATATTCCTTAAAAGAGTGAAATAATTATCAATATTTTGAATCTATGCTTAGAAATAAATATTTTAATTTGTATTTTAAATCAACCCCTATAGGGCAGGAATTTATGTAGCATCTTCTGCATCTGCTCATACAAATGGGCTTTTAATTTTATAGATTACCAGTTATGTAACTTAAATTTCTTAAAACTGTATACAGATAACTAATTTTTATTTTGAAATAGCTTTTATGTTCTTGTGTTTATGTAATAGTCACATTAATTTTGCCCTTTTGGCTTTGTGTTGTGTATATTTGATGACTGTTTTATTCGGTTTAATTTTTTCTTGATTTTGCAAATTCATTTTTATCATCTTTAAGTGGTGGAGTGGCCATTTCAGCTTGAAATATTTCACTGTCTTTATAATTTCATTCCATGCATGTGTTTTGTGTTTGTGACGGTGTGGTGGTATTTAGTCTATAGAAGAACATGTGGAGCAGGTCAACCAAAACTGCGTAGCAGAAGATTGCCACATCAAGGTAGTATTCCAAGATCTTGTATTTAGCTCATTCTTTAAAGTTCAAGGAGCTAACGCCTCATCTCTGATACTAACCATGACCTGCCCAACTGGCTAACTACTCAGAGAACTCATAGTACTCCCATGCCACTTCAGTGGCACAGGGGAGGAGATGCTTCACTGTATCTGGCTTGCTCTGTCTTGCCCTTGGTTCTTCTCTTTCTTGCTCCCTGTCCCATCTTCACTTGTCACTTTTTCTGTTTTAAGCATGGCTGTTTCATCTTTCCGTCTTGATTCTGCCTTTTCTTTCCTTCCCATCACCAACCCTAAGCCATTGCATCTTCCTCTCATCAGTCTCTTTTATTCCTTTCGAAGTATCCCTCTTTCCAACTTTTCCTTATTTCTGTCTCACCACCCTTACTTCAAAGGGTGGTTTCTTTGTGGTTTTCTATGGCTTTTTACTCCACTCTGTGCCTCTTAATGTATACACATTCTTATTGCAGAATATTTATGCACTTTTGGAAGAGCTAAGAGAGACATACTACTGTATAAATTACTAATAAAAATGTATTAGCCATGTTTTATAATTAATCAGTATCTTACCATCACAGTGGAAATTGGGGTGATTACAGGACATCAGAGAATTTAAGCAAATTTTCCAAAGCTCGTTTTCAACACATTAAAGTTACTTTTACCCTTTTTTCTTGCTGCTGCTGCTGCTACATTTTCTTCTTATCCTACTTTTAAATCTTATGGGATGTGCATAACTCTAAATAGAGCTGTGCTGCAGCAACTAAAACTGCTGATGAATGTTTTCTAGGTTGAAGCTGATCTGGGCTATCCAGGTGGAAAGGCGAAAGTCATCCATAAGGAATCTGATATGATCATGGCATTTTCTGTTAATAAGGTAAAAGCTCTCATCATTATAAACAGTGTATTTCTCCTTAGTGAAATTGCTTAAATCATTGATTCTGCCTTTGCTTTATAGGCAAATTGTAATGAAATTGTTTTGGCTTCAACACATGATGTTCAAGAACTTGATGTTACTTCTCTACTGGCCTGTCAGTCATACATATGGATCGGAGAAGAATATGACAGAGAATCCAAAAGGTTTGTCGCATAGTCACTTTTACATATAGTTTTCTGTAAGAAGTACCCACTAAATGGTTATGCACATGATTTGAATTATTTCAAAAGGTATACATGTATCTCCTTCATTTGGGTAGGTGACAAATATAATTGGTTTAGCTGCCAGTGAAAGTCTTTGTCTACATTAACTGAATGAATTACACTTCCATTAAACCCTACACTATTGATAATATTTCAATAAGGATAATCCCTAACACTTGGCTTCATGATATTCAGTAAATTAATCTGATCTGGATAATTAAAACAGTATACACAAATATGTTAATTACACTGAGTCACATTTACCGAGTAATTTTGCAGTGTTTCTTCTTATCACCTGATAAGCATACCTTTTTTTAAACATAAAAATGTAGACGGCTTTACTTTTCATGAAGCTATGGACACTGCACCAAGAGTGTTTTGCCGTTCTTACCTATTTTGAGGTTTCTTCTTCGTGGTTTGCCTTCCCTCCTGCTTTTCTCCAGACTCTTAGAAATTGTTCATGCTTGAGGATGGTGCCATGATAGTTTCTCTCTTCATTTTGTTGAATTCTTTTTTTTGTTAGTATGTGATATAACTAGGATTTAATATCACATTTCAGAGTAGATATAACCATGTACTATGATACAATCCATCACAACAATTACTTTCACATTTTATATATCTTACTCCAAGAAATCTTTAAACTCAAATTTCTTTAAACGTGTTAATTTGATACTGAGCTATCTGTACTTGAAGAGAACATAATATTTTTCCATAGATAAAAACAAACTTTTGTTTCAACTTGTGCAGCAATAAAGTTGTCCCCAAACAACATTAGACTAAATTTACATTTTGCCAAAAGGGAAAAAAGTTAACCAGTATTAACATTGGCGATTAGGACTTGTACCTAAGTTTTTCTCATGGCTACTTAGTTTTTAAAATAAAGATTGTCCTATGGGTACATAAGAAGATTTTTAGTTGGAATTTGTGTTAAGAGAAAAGGGAATGTTCACAGTAACACATGAATGTTTTTCACAGTTCAGATGATGTTGATTATCGTGGTTCCACTACAACTCTTTATCAACCCAGTGCAACATCCTATTCAGCAAGTCAGGTGCATCCACCTTCATCTCTGCCATGGCTGGGCACTGGACAGACTAGCACTGGAGCTAGTGTGGTATGTTATTTACTTATAGGTATCATTTCTGGATTTGGACTCTCTGAAAAATCAGTTGGAATCTCTTTGACATAGGAATGATCCTAAATTTCAGCGACAAACACCAGTAGATAGGCCATGATAATGACAGCTGACATTTATTGTGGCTTTTTTATTTATTGTGGCTTTTTTATTTGGTGACAGGGTCTGGCTCTGTCGCCCAGGCTGGAGTGCAGTGGTGCAATTTCGGCTCACTGCAGCCTTGACCTCCTGGGCTCAATTGATCCTTCCATCTCAACCTCCCAAGTAGCTGGGACTACAGGTGCATGCCAGCGTGCCTGGCTAATTTTTGTATTTTTTGTAGGGATGGGGTTTCACCACGCTGCCCAGGCTGTTCTCGAACTCCTGAGCTCAAGTGATCTACCCGCTTCAGCCTCCCAAGGTGCTAGGATTACAGGCATGAGCCACCACACTGGCCTCATATGACTTTCTTAGTGTCAGATGCATGCTTTTTCTCACAACAATCCTAGGTGGTAGGTGCTATTATTACCCTCCATTATCGTTTTACAGATGAATAAACAGATACAAAATGGTAAAGCAAAGTTAAAGGGGAATTCATGTCTACTTCTAAGTGCTTGAAAGCACGTCAGTAACATTCTTGTCACTGTAGCTGGAGGGGTCCCATTCTCATGTTCTGCTCTGAAGCATCTGGAGGTGCTCCTGAATATCCTCAGGGAGGGGCACTTGAAGAAGAGTTCCTTTATTATGAGATGAAGCACCTTGGTAACCTCACAGGCCAGGGCTATACCAGCAAGTGACTGTGCTTCCTCACCCTCTTCAGACAAGTGTTCTATGTAGTGGTTCAGAACATCCATAACAGGCTTTATCTCAGTAATAAGCAAGGTGTAAGAGAATAAATGTCAGAATTTATCCTGAAGCATATCCTTCCTCATCTCTTCTGCATACACAAAATAAAATTTTTAAAATTTTCTTTTAAAGCTTATGAAAAGGAATCTACATAATGTTAAGAGAATGACTTCACACCCAGTCCATCAATACTGTAAGTATTTATGACCTAATAATTGTAAGTGTCCTCATTTGGAGGTTGATTTATAGAATAGAAAATATTGGAACTCTTTAATTTCTTATTTCCTGCTTTTTCTCTTGTGTTTCAGATCTTACAGGTGCTCAGGACGGCAGTGTACGAATGTTTGAATGGACGCGGCCTCAGCAACTTGTCTGCTTTCGTCAAGCTGGCAATGCAAGAGTTACTAGATTATATTTTAATTCACAAGGCAACAAGGTTAGTTTCTGGGGGCTACTGCTAAATTCATCTGAAAATAGTTGTGGATATTTAGGAGTAAGTGATAAAAGTGCATCGAAAAATTAATTCAGTGACCCTGGATTTAAACTGAGTAGACAGTTTGTTGGAGTCTATTCATACACTCTCTTTTCTTCCAATAGAAGCAAAAATCTACAAAATTTAGTATGGATTAATCATCTATTTAAAGATACTAAATATACTGCGAGAGTTAAAAAACTGCCTGTGTTGAGTGTGTTGGTGATTCCTGTAAGCACAGTAAAGTTCTTGAGAGAAACCTAGTTTCTTACTAAATTTCATCAGTAAGAGGTTAGAGGAAAACAGTGAAACAGGTAAGCAGTTAAGAAGTAATGGAAGGGCCAGTCACAGTGGTTCACACCTGTAATTACAACACTTTAGGAGCCCAAGGCAGGAGGATTGCTTGAACTCCAGCATTTGAGACAACCTGAACAACAAAGGGAGACCACATCCCTACAAAAAATTTTTTAAAAAGCCCAGGCATGTGCCTCTAGTCCTAGCTACTCAGAAGGTTGAGGCTGGAGGATCCCTTGAACCCAGGAGTTTGAGGTTATAGTAAGTTATAATTGCACTACTGCACTCCAGCTTGGGTAAAGAATGAGACCCTGTCTCTAAAAAAATAAAAAAAAAAAGTGACAGGGAATATTTTAGCACTTGAACTTTTTGGGAATGACAGCAACAGAAACATAGTTAGAGGCAGAATGTTTATTTAGTAGGGCCTTAGTGAATCTTCCTTCCATGTTTTTACCTTTGCTGTGGATGCTAAGAACATGTGTTTAGTAGTTATACTGTTCTTACAGTGTGGTGTTGCGGATGGAGAGGGTTTTCTGAGTATCTGGCAAGTTAACCAAACTGCATCAAATCCTAAACCTTATATGGTAAGTATCACTAATGTTCCCAGGGCGCATATATACAACATTTTGTTCATGAAGTGTCTGTTTCAGACAGTGAATCTCATTGGCGGTCCTATTGGGAAAAGGATGATTTTTTTCAGCAATCCCAGCCTAACAGCAGCACCCATCTTTACCCTAGTTTTAGACTGAAGTGACCTGAAAAACAAAAAGCCTTGCTTTTCACCTTGAAGTACAGTTTATATTTTAAAAATTTTGGGGGCTTTCCCTGTGTGTGGTACAACTTGGGGTTTTTTAAATTATTATTATACTTTTATCCATTTTGAAAATTCTATCTTCTTAATATACACATGATAAAATTCTGTCATTAAGAATCAGGTTCCGCCGGGCACGGTGGCTCACGCCTGTAATCCCAGCACTTTGGGAGGCCGAGGCGGGCAGATCAGAAGGTCAGGAGTTCGAGACCAGCCTGACCAACCTGGTGAAACCCCCTCTCTACTAAAAATACAAAAATTAGCCAGGCATGGTGACACGTGCATGTAGTCCCAGCTACTCGGGAGGCTGAGGCAGGAGAATCGCTTGAACCCAGGAGGCGGAGGTTGCAGTGAGCTGAGATTGTGCCACTGCGCTCCAGCTTGGGCGACAGAGTGAGAGTTCGTCTCAGAAAAAAAAAAGAATCAGCTTCCAAACATCTGTTCCAATTTGTTCCAGAATTGTGCTTACCAGATTATAAAATAACCAATCCCAATGAGCCACCTTAATCCAAATTGGATTACAAAATAGTTGGTGATGAAGACAAGTAGATCTTTACCTGATGGAGATATGGTGGGGGAAAGGAACATGGGGGAGGGTGGAAGGTGATGCTGTCCTGTGTGAAACTTCAGGTTTCACATATATGGAGGGAGGTTCAGAACGCCTTGAACCTCCTGGGAACAGATAGATTAGAAAAATTTTAAAAAGTATTTGGGTAAACTATACATATGTTCTTAATTATGTGTATAAGATATTTCTCTTAAATTAGGACACTATAGACTGTACCTTGTCTATGCAGAAATGGAAGTAATCTTAAATTTATACTTTTGTCTTCAGTCAGATCTGTACCACTATAATTCCAGACAGAAAAACATGCATTATATTTTAAAATACCTTGACATCCTAAGACTAGTTGGGTCTGTAAGCATTTCCTTTGTGACTGTTAAAGTTTATTACATGTATTTGAGATCATTAGCACTAAAATTGACGGGTCTTAGGTAGGTTCATGTACTTTGATGTCCTATTCTTACATAATCTGAAAAACATGACCTTTAATTCTGTTTTTACCAACTCCAGTTATTAAAAATTATTGGACAGTAGCCAAATAATATACACATGACAGTTAAGCCTCGTACTATCACTTATTCTTTTATCCTGGACTGAGTTTTTAAAAACTATTTTTAGCTCATGCATATAGTATGTTATTAGCAGACATGTATGTTGGTACTGTATCAAATTTTATCCGATGGTAAAATAACATCAGTTGCACTTTGTTTTTCGTAGAGTTGGCAGTGCCACAGTAAAGCCACAAGTGACTTTGCATTTATTACCTCTTCAAGTCTAGTTGCCACATCTGGACACTCCAATGACAATAGGTAGGTTGACAGAAAAGCAAAGTAAGAAATATAAAAACGTTAGAAATCCATACCTTTAGCAAGAATACTTTTCTATTAGTAGGGTTTTTTCCACTCTAGGCATTAAAAAAAAAACTTTGTTACATAATTCTTATTTCAGAGTGTTTTTTCTTACCAAAAAGAGAAAAGTAAAAATGAAAGTTATTCCTAACATATGTAATTTTTATTTTAAGGCTATTCAGTCTTTTTTAAACTACTACTGTTAACACTGTTAGTTTCTCTAGGACTAACAGGCATCTGATATTGTCACCATCATTCTCAACATTTTTATTTTATTGCAGTAGGTTTGGGGGAATAGGTGGTGTTTGGTTACATGGATAAGTTCTTTAGTGGTGATTGCTGAGATTTTGGTGCACCCATCACCTGAGCAGTGTACACTGTACCCAGTGTGTAGTCTTTTATTCTTCACCCTCCTCCCACCCCTCCCAAGTCCCCAGAGTCCATTATATATCATTCTGATCCTTTGTATCCTCATAGCTTAGCTCCCACTTACAAGTGAGAAAATACAACATATGATTTTCCACTCCTGAGTTACTTCACTTAGAATAATGGTCTCTAACTCCATCTGAGTTGCTGCAAAATGTGATTATCTCATTCCTTTTTATGAAGTATTCCATGGTGTATATGTACCACATTTTCTTTATCCATTTGTTGGTTGATGGACATTTAGGTTGGTTCCATAGTTTTGCAATTGTGAATTGTGCTGCTCTAAACAGGCATGTGCAAGTGTCTTTTTCATATAATGACTTCTTTTCCTCTGGGTAGATACCCAGTAGTGGGATTGCTGGATTGAATGGTAGTTCTGCTTATAGTTCTTTAAGGAATCTCCGTATACTGTTTTTCATGGTGGTTTTACTAGTTTACATTCCCACCAGCAGTGAAGTGTCCCCTTTTCACCACCTCCATGCCAGCGTCTATTGTTTTTTGGAGTTTTAATTTGCATTTTCCTGGTAATTAGTGGTTTTGAGCATTTTTTCCTGTTTGTTGGCCATTTGTATTTTGAGAATTATCTGTTCATGTCCTTTGCTCGCTTTTGATGGGATTGTTTTTTCTTGTTAAGTTCCTTGTAGATTCTAGATATAAGTCCCTTGTCAGATATATACATTGTATTTTCTCCCACTCTGCAGGTTGCCTTTTTACTCTTGCTGTGCAGAAGCGTTTTAGTTTAATTAGGTCCCATTTATTTATTTTTGTTGCATTTGCCTTTGGGTTCTTGGTCATGAATTCTTTAAGTCAATGTCTAGCGTAGTTTTTTTTGATGTTATCTTCTAGAATTTTTATGGTTTCAAGTGTTAGATTTAAGTTTGACCCATCTTGAGTTAATTTTTGTATAAGGTGAGAGATGAGGATTCAGGGACTAACAGGTATTTGACACTGTCCCCATCATTCTCAACATTTATTTTGACCTCACATGGTTTTCATTAGCAACACATGCCCATGAATAACATCTTGTTTCCCTGCAGTGGCTACCACCTGGGGATATAAAAGCATTCCTTATACTCAGGAAGTCATATCAGTTTCCTGGAGTGGCAGTGGAAAGGAGATGGGGTAGAGGATGCAGAGACGGGTAGGACCATGTGAGATGGAACTGTGTAGTTTGACCCTACCCCCATCCTAGTTGGGAATCACTACTCTCTATAGGTGTGAGTGAACAAAAAAGATAAGAATGAATAAGCAAAATATTTGACTGAAAGACAGGTTGTCCCTGGTGATGACTTAGAACAATCATTTATGATGTATTTTTGTTATTGTGTTTCTTTAAAAGAAATGTTTGCCTCTGGGACACATTAATATCACCCGGAAACAGCCTCATTCATGGTGAGTTAAGGTCTATGATTTTTAAAAATATACCATGAAGGAATAATACACCATGAAGGAATGCTTTCTTGGTTTTAATTAGTGAATCCAGTGAGTATTTATTGACAGGTTGAAAATGGAGAAATATTTAGAATGAATGACTAAAAATTTGGAAAGTTAATTAGCATATCTGGCTTCCTTGCTGAGTTAAAGATATATGGTCTCAGAAATCCAAAATAGTCTTTCTTTGTATTCTATTCAGAAAATATGGTATGGATAGTGGTACTACTAACAAGGCTATTTAAGAAATTAGTTGCAAAGTATTCATTGAGCTTAATAGAAAATAGCATATTTTAAAGAATTAAACCTCATCATAAAATACTTTTTGTCTTTTTTTCCTTTTTGTGGAGATCAAGGTCTTGCTGTATTGCTCAGGCAGGTCTCAAGCTCCTAGGGTCAAGCTATCCTCCCACCTCTACCTCCCTAAGTACTGGGATTACAAGCATGAGCCACCACACCTGGCCCTAACCATAAAATAAAACAAAGGTTAACCTTATTATAATGACTAGAAATGTAAACAGTGCCATTTAAATATTATTCCTTTTAAGACAATACTTGCCAAATTAGTGTCCTAACTCTGTCTTCCACATAGTACCACCCAAAAAGTGCTCCATGCTCAAGTAAGTTTGGTTAAATGAAGTAGATTGTCAGAAAGACAGAAAGATTCTGTCTTTTAATACACTGATGTGCATTTTGAAACATGTAGTTACTTCTCAATTTTATTGCAGAATTCTGCGAACAGTGGTTAACATTGCTTACAAATTTTCTGCATGTTAATTTGAATCTTTAATCATATTAAAATGCAAATACTCCTGGGAAGGATAATGAACTTCTTAACTTGTAACTAACTGAAAATATTCACACATTTTCTCATAGTGTCGTTGTTTCAATTACTTACCTGAAAAGAACTTTTTGTACGGTACAGCACTTGGCTGGGTTAATACTCACCAACTTTGAGAAGGTTGGTCTCTGCTCTTCTGTATACTTTTTATGAGGCAGTATCACTTAGGGCTTAAGGTTTAAACTTTCTTTTTCTCTCTGTGTTCATTTCATATTGGGATTATGGATAAAAAGTTTGTTCTGACATTGCTTAACATTTTTCTTTAATCATGTGATTACAGAAATTCAATGACTTACAAAACAATAAATGTACCTTAGAATGAAAAATGCATCAGTAATGTCTGTATTTAAATGTGGATTTAGACATCATAATTACCAAGACAAGAAATTGTTTTGAGAAATTCTCTGATGTTTTTCTTCTTCAGGTTTCACGTGCCACGATCATGGTGCCACGGTACTTCAGTATGCACCCAAACAGCAACTCCTAATCTCGGGGGGTAGGAAAGGACACGTCTGCATTTTTGACATCAGGCAAAGGCAGCTCATTCACACGTTCCAGGCCCATGACTCAGCTATTAAGGCTCTGGCCTTGGATCCCTATGAGGAATATTTTACCACAGGTTCAGCAGAAGGTAACATAAAGGTGAGTCAGTACAAGAGGTTGGAATGTGCTAAAGACTGATTGGAAAGAGAAAAAACAAAAACTCCACATTCTTTGAAATAAAGCTTCATGGAGATACTGCATATCTCAACACTCTGCCGCCTCCCCATGCTCCTGTATGGTTCTTTCTAAACTGTTATGGTCAATGAGATTATCAAACTCATTGGACTCAGGCCATTAGAAAGCTTTAAAGCATTCTATTTTGAATAAAGTGTATGAGTTTAATGCATGAAATTTTTTGATGACATTAGTTTGGCTCCTTAGAAGCTTCTCCCCTCTCCCTCAGTACTCTTGTGTGTGGTGGAGGTGACGTTTCCAGTAAGTGAGCTAGTGCAGATGCTCCTTGACTTTATGGTGGGATTATGTCCCAACAAACCCATTATAAGTTAAAAATATTGTTAAGTTGAAAAACATACTTTCAACTTAATATTTTCAACTTACTATGAGTTTATTGAGACTAACCTCAGGATAAGCCAAGGAGCATACTGAATGCATATTGCTTTCACACTGTCATAAAGTCAAAAAGTCTTGTCAAACCATCGTAAGTAGGGGACTGTCTGTACCATACTACTTTTACATAGCCTTAGGACCTAGCTCAGCATGAGGAACACATTTAACTGAATTAACTCAAATAGTTAATTGAATTAGAGATGGGCTACATATGGTTAATATGAAGCCACAAGAGGATGTGAAGGAAAATATGAAAGAAGGACAGTAAATGAATCGTGGGAGTGGTGTTATCATTTCCCACTTAGATAAGCTCTTAGGAAAGAGGCAGTGGGTGGGAAGGTTGGGCTTTAGTGAGATCACTTGGGCCAAGGGAGCAGAAGGGCCATGTTTTTGCTTTTGGTCTTTTCGTAATATATTTTTAACTCCTTTTGTTTTGCACTAGGTTTGGAGACTGACAGGCCATGGCCTAATTCATTCATTTAAAAGTGAACATGCTAAGCAGTCCATATTTCGAAACATTGGGGCTGGAGTCATGCAGATTGACATCATCCAGGGCAATCGGCTCTTCTCCTGTGGTGCAGATGGCACGCTGAAAACCAGGGTTTTGCCCAATGCTTTTAACATCCCTAACAGAATTCTTGACATTCTATAAAGATTGGGGTTTTATTTTTATATACATTTCAGTTAAAAGGCACACTACAGTCATCACTAGGCAATTCTGCTTTCTAAGCAGTTGTATTGAAAACAGAGAATCTCTCTCTGTGTAGAATTTGAATATGACCCAAGCTGAGTATTATCTAAACAGGTTGGTGGAATGAATGCGCATGTACCTTATTATGCTGACATACTAAAAAAAATAAAACCTAGTATTGTATGAAGGATAGCTATTCTTTACAGCATTTAGCAAACCTGATTCAGAAAACATTTGAGATTAGCAAATTAGTAACTTGAAATTAGTAACTTGAAATAATGAAAAGGACGTTTATACCAAATTAAGGAAGAAAATGTTGCTGATTTGGGTTTTTCTTCCTGTTCTTACCACTGACTGAAGCATGCCTGCAGTCTCCTCCTCTGTTGAATGAAGGATAATCATAAGGTGTTAGGAGCGCTAGACCACCTGGAAAACTTTCTTAGCTGTGGAGCAGTGCGCAGTGACCAGTTCTCTGCTGTGAGAGGCCATTTCCATTCTTTCCTGCTGAATATTTTTCCTGTTAGTGTTTATACTGAGCTAGTACTGTAACTTGCAAATGAGTGCAAATTTAAATGCAATGTTTTACTCACAATTTGCACATTCACATTTTTTGGACTGCTAGTTTTTCTATTTAAATATTTGCCTTCATGTTAGGAATGTACTATGTGAACATGACATATTTGTAGTTAACCAAACACACCTTCTTAGTCCAGTTTAGTATTTTTTCTTTTTGTGTATTCAAGGTTAAACACCCAAACATTTAAGGATATGTTGAAACTACACCAATAGAGCATTTCATATCATAATTAAAATGAATGTTAGGCTTCTTGTGGCCAGTTAATAGTTGATGAGATTGGTGATATTATTTATTGCCACAGCCTATTGTATAAACTATGCAGAGTTAAATATTTGCTTGTAAAATATTAGCCAATGTTGTCATTATTTTGATGTATTTCCTTGGTTATGACCAAAAATATGTTGAGATACTGAAACTAATGTCTGTGTGTTTAAATGTTTACCAGCAAATTGTCTTATCATGTTAATGAGAATGTTCAATGCCTGTGTGGTAAATAGTAAATACAATGGCATAAAAGTAACTTTCTCTGAAGATGTGATGTTCAGGCTGTGAAATATATATGTAAAAGAAAAATAAATGTTATTTGTTAGAGTTTTTAGTTTGATACTGTTTTTGACCGTTGAGATTTTTAATTTGATAAAATGTTTAACTGTTAGAGAATTTGCAAGCTATTTGGCAGTCTGTTCATTCATAAGTAAAGTATTTACTGAATACCTTCTATACCAAAAGCCATTCTAGGAAATGGGATACAGTGGAGAGCCAGACAGAGAAAGCACACAATGTTGAGATTTAGCGGGGCAAGAGCTAACCTCACTATACCTTCTCCAGACAGATTTGAAGTTTATTGAATGAAGTACTAACCTCGTACCCAAAACTCAAATCTGAGTCTTGGCTATTTGCTTGCTCGTAAGTAAGTAAGGGAAGTCAGAATATGCCCACTGATAAGAAGAGCCAGGAAAATTAGCTTGTGAGCGACATCTCAATGCCTAAAGCAAAACTGATTCAAAGGAGCTTTCAGAAAAAAGGGAAGAGAACTTTCTCTGTCAGGTAAAAGCAGTAAGAGACTCCAGATTCACCTTCTAGCTTGAAACAACTAAAAGAAAGAAGAAGACAAAATATATAAACAGTGGTTCTCAAGACATTAAGCATCAGGTAGGGAGGGACAGTGATTCTTGAGAGGTGAGCATTTTAATTGTCCCAACTTACCACCTCAAGAAAGTTTCCAGGCCACAGGCAGGGAGAGAACCCAGGCAGAGCCTAATGGTTTCTCCAAGTTGCCAAGATAGAACTGCGAGTCTGGGGAATATAATGAGGATAGAGTTTGCAGGCCAAAGGCCACAGAGGGGCACAGGGAGAGGTACACAGAAGGTCTGTATTTATTAGTCCATTCTCACACTGCTATAAGGACATACCTGAGACTAGGTAATTTATAAAGGAAAGAGATTTAATGGACTCATAGTTCCACATGGCTGGGGAGGCCTCACAATCATGGCAGGAGGAAAAGGAGGACCAAAGGCACATCTTACATGGCGGCAGGCAAGAAAGCATGTGCAGGGAAACTGCCCTTCATAAAATCATCAGATCTCCTGAGATTTATTCGCTATCACAAGAACAGAATGGGAAAAACCTGCCCTCATGATTCAGTTACCTCCCACTGGGTCCCTCACACAACACTTGGGGATTATGGGAGCTACAATTCAAGATGAAATTGGGTGGGGACAAAGTCAAACCACATCAAGATCTTCCTCAATATTTTGCTGAGAAAGGAATCAGTGTATGTGTATGAGCAAATTGCTGGCACCCAGAACAATAGCCATCAAAAGGGATTAGAGGTAACAATCTAATCACACAAAGCTAGGAATTCAGCAGGAGGCCCCCCCTTATCTGTGGCTTTGCTTTCTGTGGTTTCAGTTACCTGTGGTTAGCTGTGGTCTGAAAATAGGTGAGGACAGTACAATAAGAAATTGAGAGACGGAGAGACCATATTCACATAGGTTTTTATTACTGTATATTAATTGTTCTATTGTTGATCTTTTACTGTGCCTAATTTATAAATTACACTTTTTGAGACAGAGTCTCAGTGAGTCGCCCAGGCTGGAGTGCAGTGGTGCGATCTCAGCTCACTGCAACCTTTGCCTCCCGGGTTCAAATGATTCTCATACCTCAGCCTCCCAAGTAGCTGGAACCACAGGCATGTGCCACCATGCCCGGCTAATTTTTGTGGTTTTAGTAGAGATGGGGTTTCACCATGTTGGCCAGGCTGGTCTTGAACTCCTGACCTCAAGTGATCTGCCTGCCTCAGCCTCTCAAAGTGCTGGGATTACAGGTATGAGCCATCATGCCTGGCCTAAACTTTATCATATGTGTATATAGAGAGAGGAAAACACATATATAGGGCTTAGTACCATCTGCAGTTTCAAGCATCCATCCACTGGAGTCTTGGAACATCTCCCTTGTAGATAAGGTAGGGGGACTACTGTAATTCATATTCTCACCAACCAGCTGGAAAACCTCATAATTCATGGGGCATTAGGTAGTACTCTCAAGGATTTTGCTGCAGTAGCAGGACAAAATTAGTCCTAGGATAAACACTATCATGGTCCTGCCTAAGAAAGCTAAAAAGGAAATGACCAAAAGCCATATAGCTAAATTTTATCTGAAAACATAGCTCCAGAATATTTGTAGGAATACAAAAATATCCAACACTCAACAAGGTAAAATTCACAATGTTTGACATTAAAAAAAATGCATGAAAAGTAGGTAAATACAAACCATAATGAGAGGGAAAACATACATCAAAACAGATCTAGAAATAACACAGGTGATAAAATTAATAGCATAACTATTTCATATGTCCAAGAAGCTAGAGAAAAAATTCAATGTTAAGATGTGGAAGACACACAGATTCAAATCAAACTTACAGAAATGAAAAGTATAATGTTTGAGATAAAGAAATACACTAGATGGGATTCACAGCAGATTAGACATTGCAGAGTGAAAAATTAGTGAATATGAAGGCACAATAGAAACTATCCAAAAGGAAACACTTTTAAAAAATGTTGGAACCAAATAACACCAGTGAGCTCTGGGACAACTTTGAGCATCCTAATATATGTGTAATTGGAGTCCGTGAGGGAGGAGGGTAAAGGAAAAATATAATTAAAATAATGGCCAAATATTTTCCAGTTTTGATTCAACCACAGATCCAAGAGCTTTAATGAAACTCAAGCACAGGAAACAAGGAAAGTAGAGCCATACTCATCATAATCAAATTGCTTAAAATCAATGATAAGAGAAAAATGTTAGGATCACAAAGAGAAAATAGACACATTGCATACACAAGAACAAAGATAAGGATGACGGCAGATTTATTTCAGGAACAATGCAAACCAGAAAGTGGATCGACATCTTTAGAAGTACTGGAAGCAAAAAAGCTGTCAATCTAGAATTCTTTGACCAGTGAAAATACCTTTCAAAAATGAAGTTTACATAAAGACATGAAAAGGGTAAAAGAATTCATCGCCAGCAAATCTGCACTATAAGAAATATCAAAGGAATATAAAGAAAGTTTCTCAATCAGAAGGCAAAATGATACCAGATGGAAATACGGATCTATTCAAAGGAATAAAGAGTATACCAGCAATTATAACTACATAAGTAAATTACATAAAGACTTTTCCTCATTGTTTAAATCTCTCCTAGACAATTGTTTAAAGCATAAGTAAGGCCAGTCATGGTGGTTCATGCCTGTAATCCCAGCAATCTGGAAGGCCGAGGTGGGGCGGATCATCTGAGGTCAGGAGTTCAAGACCAGCCTGGCCAACATGGTAAAACCCTGTCTCTACTAAAAATACAAAAATTAGCCATACATGGTGGTGGGCATCTGTAATCCCACCTACTCAGGAGCCTGAGGCGAAGAATTGCTTGAACCTGGGAGGTAGAGATTGCAGTGAGCGGAGATTGCGCCACTGCACTCCAGCCTGAGTGACAGAGCATGACTCTGTCTCAAAAAAATAAAAAAAAGCATAAGTAATAATTTATTGTGTGTATATGTACAGGTAAAATGTATGACAACAGCAGCATAAAGGCCAGGAGAGAACTAGAAGTATACTGTTGTAAACTTTTTACACTATATGTGAAGTGATATATCACTTAAAGTTAGATAAAAATCTACAGTATAATTAGTTTGGGGAGTGACATCAGCAATATAGCAGGATGGGACTTTCCAGTGCTCACTCCCTCACAGAAACACCAATTTAAAGGACTATCCATGCATGAAAATACACTCACAAGAGCTAAGGAAACCAAATGAGAGATTACAGCACCTGAATGTTGCACAGAAATCAGAAAAGATGCTGTGAAGAGGATAGGAAAGAGTTTTACATGACCCATCCATGCCACCCTCCCTCCAACCCTGGGTAGTATGACGTGGGGAGAGATACCTTCTGCATGGGGGATAGAGAGGGAGGTGAGCACCAGAATGGTGCCTCGGACCCCAACACCAGGCCTGCCCCAGTAAAACCCAGTGCTAGATCCCTATTGCCCAGATTTCAGGCCAGTACCCGCAGACTGAGCCTCTAAGCCCATCTAAGCACCAGGCAGGATCCTGCAGCCCCAGGCCCCTCACTGGACTTCGTTTCTGGGCCCGTACAATTTCTAAGCTTGCCCGCAGCAGCCCCAGGCTCTGGACTGGTTCCAATGCCAGGCCAGACACCATAGTCAGGCTCCAGGATGGCCCCAAGGACTCAGTCCTCAGACCCATCCAGCAACAGGCAGACCCTAGTGAATATAGGCTCCAGACAAGACACCATGGAGCTGCCTGCAGGCCTGCCTTGGTGCCAGTGGACTTATTCTCTCAGGCCTACCCCAGGGCTGGGCTGTCCCCAGTGGCTCCATGCTCCAGACTGTTCCCAGGGCTGGGCTGGCCTCTATAGCCCTGGGCTTCATGCTCCCTCCAGTGTTGGTCCGGTCCCTGCAGCCCTAGTCATCAAGGGGACACCCATGGACCCAAGCTCCAGGCCTGCCCTAGCACCAGTTTAGCACTTGCAGCCTCAGGTATCAGACCATTCTCAGGCTCCAGGCCTGTCACACTGCCAGGATGGCCCCAGTGACCTGAGGCTCCAGACTGCCCCAACACCTGGCTGGCTGGCACCAGCAGCCTCAGGCTCCAGGCTGGCCCTGCAACCCCAGACTGCAGACCGGCCTTTGTAGACCTAGTTTCCAGGTCCTCCTCAGCCTCAGGCCAGCATTCATGGACCCAGCCTCCAGCCAGCCCTTGCAGACCAGGGACCCAGTCTGCCCCAGTGCCAGGCTGGGCCTTCACAACCCCAGACTTCAGGCTAGCACATGCAGACCCATCTTGTAGGCCTGCTCCAGCACTAGATTGGCAGCCATTGACCCCAGTACCAGACGGCCCTGGCAGTCCTGAGCTCCAGAGCAGCTCAGTGCATGCTGGCCCATATAACCCCAGGTTTCAGGCCCACCCCAGCACCAGGTAGATACCCCTATCCTCAGGCACCAGATTGGCACCTGCTGCCTCAGGAATCAGTCTGTGTTAGCTCCAGGTTGGCCTCTGCAGTCCCAGACTCCAGGCTGGCATCCATAGACCCAGCCTCCAGGTTTTCCCAGCACCAAGCTGGCCCCCATGGTCCCAGGCTCTATGCCTAGGCCCTAGGTCTAGGCCCTAGCACTAGGTCAGCACCCACAAACCCCAGTCCCAAGCTGGCATGTGTGGACACGGGCTCTAGGCCTATCCAGTGCCAGTCCAGTTTTTACAAACCCACGCTCCAGCAGACCCAAGGTTCAGACCTGTCCTAGTAGACCTAGTACCAAGCTAGCCCGTGCAGACTCAGGACCCAGACCTAGCCCTACAGACTCAGATTCAAAGTCTCTCCCAGTGGACTTGTATGCCAGGATCATCCCATTGCCTGGCTAGACCCTGCAGATTCAAAGTCAAAGCCTGTATGTACCCCAGCACTAGATCAGCTCCCATGGACCTAATCAACAGGTCCACTCCAGTGAATCTAGGTTCATAGACCTAGGCACCAGGCCCGCCTGCCCAAGAACACAAGAAGCAAGCCTGCCCATGGGCCATAGCAGATAGTGGCCAGAATCTCTGGACAGGTTGACTGGTGAAGTCCTTGCCCAACCAAAGCAAGCCTGCAAAGACTCTAATCAGTCCCTTTCTGACATGAATGCATGGCCACGTGAATCAAGAACAATCAGGGACACATGACACAACCAAAAGAACAAAATAAAGCACCAGCAACTGACCCTAAACAAATGAAGACTTACGATTCAGCAACTACACTCTTGGATATTTACTCAAAAGTCAGTTTGTTGAAGAGATGTTTGCAGTTATCTTTATTGTATCACTGTTTACTATAGTCATCTTAAGAAATCAACCTAAGGGTCCATCAAAAAATGAATAAAGAAAATGAGGTATATATACAAATGAAATATTATTCAATCTTTATAAGGAAGGAGATACTATCATTCATGACAACATGGATGGGTTTGGAGAACATTATGCTAAGTGAGATAAGCCAGGGATCTCTGGGCACTGGGGGAAGGAGAACACCGCAATTGTGAGGCAGTGAACTCAGGGCTGTCCTGTTAGAGCAGAAAGGAAAACCAGACCAAACTCAGCTGATGCTCACCCATGGAAGGAACATTTAAACCAACCCTACCCAGAGGGGAATCGCTGATCCCAGCAGTCTGAACTTGAGTACCTATAAACCTTGCCACTGAGGGCAACAGTGCTCTGTGTCTCCAGGTAAACTTGAAAGGCAGTCTAGGCCATAAGGACTGCAACTCTTAGGCAAGTCCTAGTGCTGAATTACACCAAGACAGACAGTGGACTTGGAGAGGACACGCGAGACATCAGCTGGAGCAGTCAAGTGAGTGCTGGCATCACCTCTTCCCTAACCCCAAGCTACACAGCTCGTGGTCCCAGGAGAGACCTCTTCCTTCCACTTCAGGAGAGAGGGAAGAGTGGGGAGGACTGTATCTTACTACATCTAAAATACCAGCCCAGCAACAGCACAATAGGATACCATTCAGAGTCGTGAGGCCCCTATCACAGGCCCTAGCTCTCAGATGACATTTCTAGACACACACTAGGCCAAAATGGAACCCATTGTCTTGACAGAATACAGTCCTGGCAGGATTCATCATCTGCTAACTGGAGAGCCCTTGGGCCCTGAATTACTAGGAGTGATACCCAACTATTACATCGAGGGCATTGGGTAAGCCTCTGAGACCTACTGGCTTCAGATGAGACTCAGCACATTCCCAGCTGTGGTGGCAACACGGAAAAACTCCTTCAGCTTCAGAAAAGCAGAGGGAAAAGTGTCTTGCACCTTAAGTACCAACAGTGCCACAGGGGGGTAGAGCACCAAGAGGGCTCTTGGGGTCCCTCAATTCCAAAATATGACTCTTAGATGGCATTTCAGGACGTGCCATGGGCCAGAGGGGAGCCCATTGTCCTGAAGGGCGAGTCTTAAGCCAGACAGCGTTCACAACAAGCTGATTTAAGAAAACCTGTGCTTTAAGGGAACATCAGCAGTAGTCTGGTAGTACTCCTCATGGCTTGGGGTGGCAGTGGCTGTGGGGTGAGGCTCCTCTCCCTTTGGAAAGGGGAGGGAAAAGTGAGAAGGACTGCATCATGCAGTTTGAGTGTCAGCTCAGCTGCAATATAATAGAACACCAAGTAGACTTCTAAGGTTTTTTTTAACTCTAGTCTCTGACTCCCGGATGGTACTTCTGGACCCACCTAGGGCTTGGGCAGTGTCCCTGCCCAGAAGGGAAGGACGAAGATCTGACTGACTTTGGCACCTGGTGGTTATAGAGCCCAAGGGCCTTGAGTGAACATAGGCAGTAGTCAGGGAGTGGTTGCAACTGGCCTTGGAGGATACCCAGTGCTGTGCTGGCTTCAGGTCTGACGCAGTGCAGTCATAGTGGTGGCCACAGAGGTGCTTGTGTCACACCACCCTCAGCTTTAGCTGGCTCAGAACAGAGACGGAGACTCTGTATGTTTGGGAGAAAGTTAAGGGAAGAGAACAAGAGTCTCTGCCCAGAAAACCAGAGAATTCTGGATCTTATCCAAGACCATCAAGGCGGTTCCTCTACAAGTCTTCAAGAATGACAGTGTTACTGGGCTTTGGTTACCCCCTAAGGCAGATACAGCTTAGATCACAGTACCAAAGTCCTTTCAAGTATCTAGAAAGTCTTCCCAAGAAGGACAGCTACAAATAACCCCAGACAGTGAAGACTACAATAAGTCCCTAACCCTTCAATGCCCAGACACTAAAGAACATTTACTGTATCAGTACTATCCAGGAAAACATGACCTCACCAAATAAACTCAGTAAACCACCAGAGACTAATCCTAAAGATACAGAGATATGTGACCTTCAGAGAGAGAATTCAAAATAGCTGTGTTGAGGAAATTCAAAGAAATTCAATGTAACACAGAAAGAATTCAGAATTCTATCAGATAAATGTAACTAAGAGATTGAAATAATTAAAAAGAATTAAGCAGAAATTCTGGAGCTGAAACATGCAATTGGCATACTGAGGAATTCCAAGTCCTTTAGTAGCAGAATTGATCAAGCAGAAGAAAGAATTAATGAGCTTGAAGACAGGCTATTTAAAAATACACAGTCAGAGGAGACAAAAGGAAAAAGAATAAAAAACAATAAACCACACCTACAGGATCTAGAAAACAGCCTCGAAAGGGCAGATCTAAGACTCATTGGCCTTAAAGAAGAGGTAGAGAAAGAAATAGGGGTAGAAAGTTTATTCAAATGGATAACAGAAAACTTCCCAAACCTAGAGAAATATATCAATATCCAAGTGCAAGAAAGTTATTAAACATGAAACAGATTTAACCCAAAGAAGACTGCATCAAGGCACTTAATAATCAAACTCCCAAACGTTAAGGATAAAGATCCCAAAAGCACCAAGAGAAAATAAATAAATAACATACAATGAAGCTCCAATAACTCTGCCAGCTGACTTTTCAGTGGAAGCCTTACAGGCCTTACAGGAGGGAGTGGCATGATATATTTAAAGTGCTGAAAAAAAAAAAAAAAACTTTTACCCTAGAGTAGTATATCCAGCAAAAATATCCTCCAAATAAGAAGGAGAAATAAGGACTTTCCCAGATAAACCTGATGGATTTAATCAATGCCAGACCTGTCCTACAAGAAATGCTAAAGGGAGTACTGCAAGCCAGAAAGAAAATAAAGTATCAATGAACAATAAATAATCACCTGAAGGTATAAAACTCACTGGTGATAATAAGTATACTGAGAAATACAGAATAACACTGTAAGTGTACTGTGTAAACTTCTGTTATCCTAAGTAGAAAGACTAAATGATGAACCAACCAAAAATAATAACTACAACAACTTTTCGAGACAGTTAAGATTTATAAGATATAAATACAAACAACAAAAATTTAAAAAGCAAGGGGATGAAGTTAAGGCATAGACTTTTATTAGTGTTCTTTTTGCTTGTTTATGCAAATAGTGCTAAGTTGCTATCAGGTTAAAATAATGGTTTATAAGATAGTATTTGAAATCATCATCAAATCAAAAAACATACAGTGGATATACAGAAAGAAAAAGCAAGAAACTAAATTATGTCACCAGAGAAAATCACCTTTACTAGAAGATAGGAAGAAAAAAAAAATGAAGAGAAGATTACAAAAGAACCAGAAAACAAACAATAAAATGGCAAGAGTACGTTATTACTTATCAATAACAACACTGAATGTAAATGGACTAAACTCTCCAATCAAAAAACACAGACTGGCTGAATGGATGAAAAAACAAGACCCATTGATCTGTTGCCTATAAGAAACACACTTCACCTGTAAAGACACACATAGACTGAAAACAAAGGGATGGAAAAAGATATTCCGTGCCAATGGAAACCAAAAGAGAGTAGGAGTAGCTATACTTACATTAGACAAAATAGATTTCAAGAAAAAAACTATAATAAGAGACAAAGAAGGTCACTATGTAATGATAACGGGGTCAATTTAGCAAGAAGACATAACAATTTTAAATATATATGCACCCAACACTGGAGCACCCAGATATATAAGGGAAATATTCCTAGAGCTAAAGAAAGAGATTGGCTTCAATACAGTAATAGCTGGAGATTTTAACACCCCACTTTCAGTATTGGACAGATCTTCTGGACAGAAAATCAATAAAGAAACACCATACTTAATCTGCACTATAGAACAAATGGATCTAATAGATATTTATAGAATGTTTCATCCAATGGCTGCAGAGTACACATTCTTTTCCTCAACACATGGATCATTCTGAAGGATAGACCATATGTTAGGTAACAAAACAAGTCTTAAAACATTAAAAAAAAACTGCAGTCATATCAAGCATCTTCTCTGACCACAATAGAATATAACTTAACAACAAGAGGAATTTTGGAAACTATGCAAACACATGGAAATTAAACAATATGCTCCTGAATGACCAGTGTGTCAATGAAGAAATTAAGAAGGAGAATGAAAAATTTCTTGAAACAAATGACAATCAAAACACAACATACAAAAACCTATGGGATACAGCAACTAAAAAAGGTAAGTTTATAGCTATAAGTGCCTACATCTGAAAAGAGGAAAAACTTCAAATAAACAATCCAATGATACTTTTTTTTTTTTTTTTGAGAAACAGTCTCACTTTGTCACCCATGCTGGAGTGCAGTGGTGCCATCTTGGCTCACTGAAATCTCCACCTCCCAGGTTCAAATGATTCTCCTGCCTCAGCCTCCTGAGTAGATGGGATTACAGGTGTGTGCCACCATGCCTGGCTAATTTTTGTATTTTTAGTAGAAATGGGGTTTTGCCATATTGGCCAGGCTGGTCTCGAACTCCTGACCTCAAGTGATCCACCCTTCTTGGCCTCCCAAAGTGCTGGGATTACAGGCATGAGCCACCATGCCTGGCTTACAATGCATCTTAAAGAGCTAGAAAAACAAGAGCAAACCAAACCCAAAATTAACAGAAGAAAAGAAATAATAAAGACCAGAGCAGAAATAAATGAAATTGAATACATAAATACATAAAAGATCAATGAAACAAAAAGTTCATTTTTTGAAAAGTTAAAATTGACAAAACTTTAGTGAGACTAAGAAAAAAAGAGAGGGGCTGGGCGCAGTGGCTCACGCCTATAATCCCAGCACTTTGGGAGGCCAAGGCAGGCAGATCACGAGGTCAGGAGTTTAAGACCAGCCTGGCCAATATGGTGAAACACTGTCTCTACTAAAAATACAAAAATTAGCTGGGCATGGTGGTGCATGCCTGTAATCGCAGCTACTTGGGAGGCTGAGGCAGGAGAATTACTTGAACTGGGACCCGGGAGGCAGAGGTTGTGGTGAGCCAGGATCACGCCATTGCACTCCAGCCTGGGCAGCAAAAGTGAAACTCTGTCTCAGAAAACAAAACAAAACAAAACAAAAAAAGATTCAAATAAAATCAGAAATTAAAAAAAAAAGGATATCACAACTGCTACTACAGAAAGCCAAAAGATAATTAGTGACTATTATTAACAAGTATATGCCAATCAACTGGAAAATCTAGAAGAAATGGACAAATTCCAGATACATAAAACCTACCAAGACTAAATTAGGAAAATCTAAAGCCTGGATGGACTAATAACAAGTAACGAGATCAAAGCCATAATGAAAAGTCTCTCAGTAAAGAAAACCTAGGACCCAATGGCTTCACTGTTGAATTCCACCAAAATACCAATCCTCCTCAAACTATTCTGGAAAATAGAGGAGGAGACAATACTTTCAAACTCATTCTATGAGGCCACTATTACCCTGATACTAAAACCAGACAAAGACAAAACACCGCCAAAAAGCAAAACTACAGGTCAAAATCTCTGATAAACATTGATGCAAAAATCCTTAACAAAGTATTAGCAAACTGAATTCAACAACACATTAAAAAGATCATTCATCATGACCAAGTGAGATTTTTCCCAGAAGATGCAAGGATAATTTAATATATGCAAATAAATCAATGTGACACATCACATGAACAGAATGAAGGACAAAATCCATATGATCATTTCAATTGATGCTGAAAAAGCATTTGACAAAATTCAACATTCTTTCATGATGAAAACCCTAAAAAATCTGAGTGCAGAAGAACATACCCCAAACATAATAAAATCCATATACCACAGACACACAATATCATACTGAATACAGAAAAACTGAAGCTTTTCTTCTAAAATCTGGAGCATGACAATGATGACTACTGTCACCACTGTTATTCACCATACTACTGAATGTCCTAGTTAGAGCAATCAGACAAGAGAAATATATAAAGGGCATCCAAATTGGAAAGAAAGAATTCAAATTATCCCTATTTGCTGATGATATAATCTTATATTTGAAAAAACATCTCCAATACTCCACCAAAAAGCTATTAGAACTGATAAATTAAGTTGCAGGATACAAAATCAACATACAAAAATCAGTAGCATTTCTATATGCCAATAGCAAACAATCTGAAAAAGAAATTAAAAAGTAGTCCCATTTACATTGGCCACATATAAAATCAAATACCTAGGAATTAGCCAAAGAAGTGAAAGATCTCTATAATGAAAACTCTAAAACACTGATGAAATTACAGAAGACACCAAAAAATGGAAAAATATTCCATGTTCATGGATTGGGAGAATAAATTTTGCTAAAATGTCCATACAACCCAAAGCAATTTACAGATTCAATACAATGCCTATCAAAATACCAATGACATTCTTTATAGACATAGATAAAACAATCCTAAAATTTATATGGAACCACAAAAAGAATACCACAGCTATCTTAAGCAAAAACTGGAGGAATCACATTACCTAACTTCAAATTAGACTACAGAGTTATAGTAGTAACCAAAACAGCATGGTACTAGTATAAAAACAGACATGTAGACCAATGGAAGAGAACAGAGAACCCAGAAACAAATACACACACCTATAGTGAACTCATTTTTGACAAAGGTGGCAAGAACATACATTGGAGAAAAATAGTCTATTCAATAAATGGTGCTGGGAAAACTGGAAATCTATATGCAAAAGAATGATACTAGACCCCTATCTCTCGCCATATACAAAACTCAAATCAAAATGGATTAAAGACTTAAATTTAGGGATCTCAAACTATGAAACTATTGCATGAAAACATTGGGGGAAACTCTCCAGGACATTGGTCTGGGCAAATATTTCTTGAGCAATACCCAACAAGCACAGGCAACCAAAACAAACATGGACAAAAGGGATCACATCAAGTTAAAAAGCTTCTGCACAGCAAAGGAAATAATCAACAAAGTGAACAGACAACCTACAGAATGGTAGAAAATATTTGTAAACTATCCCCTCAACAAGGGATTAATAACCAGAATATATAAGAAGCTCAAACAACTCTACAGGAAAAAAATCCAATAATCCAATCAAAAAATGAGCAAAAGATTTGAATAGACATTTCTCAGAAGAATACCTACAAATGGCAAACAGGCATATGAAAAGATGCTCAACATCATGGATCATCAGAGAAATGCACATGAAAACTACAATGAGATACCATCTCATCCCAGTTAAAATGGCTTATATTCAAAGACAAGCAATAACAAATGCTGGTGAGGATGTGGAAAAAAGGAAACCATTGTATGCTGTTGGTGGGAATGTAAATTAGTACAACCAGTATGGAGAACAGTTTGGAGGTTCCTCAAAAAACTAAAAATTGAGCTATCATATGACCCAGCAATCCCACTGCTGGCTGTATACCCAAAAGAAATGAAATCAGTATATCAAAGAGATATCTGCACTCCTATATTTGTTGCAGTACTGTTTACAGTAGCTAAGATTTGGGAGCAACCTAAATGTCCATCAAAAGATGAATGAATAAAGAAAATGTGGTACATATACACAATAGAGTACTATTCAGCCATAAAATAGAATAAGATCTTGTCATTTGTGGCAACATGGATGAAACTGGAGATTATGTTAAGTGAAACAAGGCAGGCACAAAAAGACAAATGTCGCTTGTTCTCACTTATTTGTGGGATCTAAAAATCAAAACAATGGAACTCATGACAGAGAGAGTAGAAGGATGGGTACCAGAGGCTGGAAAGGGTATTGGAGGTCTTGGGGGAAGTGGGGATGATTAATGGGTACAAAAAACAAAGAATAAGACCTACTATTTGATAGCATGACAAGCTGACTATAGTCAATAATAATGTAATTGTATATTTTAAAATAACTTAAATGATGTAATCGGATTGTTTGTAACTCAAAGGAAAAATGCCTGAGGGGATGAATTATATAATCTCATTCTCCATGAGGGGCTTATTTCACATTGCATGCCTGTATCAAAGCATCTCATATACCCCATAAATATATACATCTACTAAGTACCCACAAAAAATTTTTTAAATAATAAAAAAAGAAAGACTGTCAGAATACTTTAATATGGTAATAGTGGTGTGTAAATCACTTATATCTTTAGAATGGAGGTTAAAACACAAAACTATTAATAACAGTTACAATTATTTGTTCAGGAATACACAATATAAAAAGATATAAGTTGTGACACCCAAAACATAAAATGTGAGGAGGGAGAGTAAAGTGTGGAGTTTTTGTACGTAATCAAAGTATCAGCTTCAAGTAGCTGTTATATGATGCTTTATGCATGCTTCTTGGTAACTATAAAGCAAAAACATAGTAGATACATAAAAGATAAAAAGAAAAAACATAGTAGATACATAAAAGATAAAAAGAAATCAAAGTATACCACTACAGAAAATCATCTAATTACAAGGAAGACAGCAAGAGAAGAAAGAGATACAGAAAAAAAACCTACAAAGCAACCAGAAAATAATTAGCAAATTGGCAGTAGTCTTTATCAATAATTACATTGAATATAAATGGATTAATGAAAAGATCAAGTGGCTGAATGGATTCTTTTAAAAAAGACCCAACTATGTGCTGCCTACAAGAGACTAACTTCACTTTTGAAGACACATATCAACTGAAAGTGAAGGGATGGAAAAATATATTCCAGGCCACTGGAGACCCAAAAAGATAAGTATACTTAGATAATTAGGCTTTCTGTTAAAACTGCAATAAGAGACAAAGAAGATTATATGATAAAGGGGTCAGTTCATCAAGAGGATATCACAAATGTAAATACATATGCATCCAACATCAGAGCACCTGAACACATAAAGCAAATGTTGATAGATTTGAAGAGATACACTGCAATACAATATAGTCGGAGATTTCAGTACTCCACTTTCAGCAATAAACAGACCATGCAGACGGAAAACCAGTAAGAAAACATTAGACTTAAATTATGCTTTAGACCAAATGGCCTTAACAGACTTAAAGAGAACATTCCATTTAATAGCAGAATCCACATTCAAGTGCACACAGAACATTCTCCAGGATAGGTCATGAGTTAGGCCACAAAACAAGTCTTCACAAGTTTAAAATTAAAATTATAATAAATATCTTTTCTAACCCCAATGGTATGAAACTGAAAATCAGTAATAGAAGGAATTTCAGAAGCTTTACAAATACAATAAAATTAAACAACATACTCCTAAACAATCCATGGGCCAAAGAAGATATTAAAAGGAAAATGTTAAAATATCTTGAGGCAAACAGAAATGAAAACACAACATACTAAAATGTATGCAAAGCAGGAAAAGCAGTTCCAACAGGAAAGTTCATAGAATGATTCATATGCTGAGAAGAAAAATGTGTATTCTGTAGCTGTTAAATGAAATGTTCTGTAAATATCTATTAGGTCCATTTGTTCTACAGGGCAGATCAAATACAATGTTTCTTTGACTTTCTGTCTGAAAGATCTTTCCAATGCTGAAAGTGAGATGTCGAAGGCTCTAACTATTATTGCGTTGGAGCTTACCTCTCTCCTTATCTCTAACATTTGCTGTATTTATCTGGGTGCTCCAGTGTTGGTGCATGTATATTTATTTTTGAGATGGAATCTCACTCTGTTGCCCAGGCTGGAGTGCAGTGGCACGATCTTGGCTCACTGCAACCTCTGCCTCCTGGGTTCAAGCAATTCTCGTGCCTCAGCCTCCAGAGTAGCTGGGATTACAGGTGCCCACCACCACGCCTGGCTAATTTTTGTATTTTTAGCAGAGATGGGGTTTCACCACGTCAACCAGGCTGGTCTCAAACTCCTGACCTCCAGTGATCTGCCCACCTCAGCCTCCCGAAGTGCTGAGATTACAGGTGTGAGCCACTGCACCCAGCTGCATATATGTTTTAAATTGTTATATCCTCTTGCTGAATTGACCCCTTTTTCATTTTGGGTGTTTTTTTGGATACAGTGTCTCACTCTGTCACCCAGGCCGGAGTGCAGTGGTATGATCACAGCTCACTACGGCCTCAACCTCCCAGGCTCAGGTGATTCTCCCATCTCAGCCTCCCAAGTAGCTGGGACTACAGGCGTTTGTATAGATAGGGTTTCACCATATGTCCCAGGCTGGTCTCAAACTCCTGGACTCAAGTGATCCACCTCCCAAAGTGCTAGGATTACAGGAATGAGCCATTCCACCCAGCCAACCCCTTTATAATTATAGAGTGAGCTTGTCTCTTTTTATAGTTTTTGTCTTGAAAACTATTTTGTCTAAGTATAGCTACTCCTGCTCTTTTGTGGTTTCCATTGGCGTGGAATGTCTTTTTCCATTCCTCAATTTTCAGCCTGTGTGTGTCTTTATAGGTGAAGTGTTTTTCTTATAGGCAACAGGTCATTGGGTCTTTTTTTTAATCTATTTGGCCTATATCTTTTGATTGGAGAGTTTAGTCCATTTATACGCAATGTTATTATTGATAAGGACTTACTCCTGCCATTTTGTTATTTGGTTTCTGGTTATTTTCCTTCTTTCCTGTCATCCTTTTAGTGAAGGTGATTTTCTCTGATGGGATGTTTTAATTCCTTGCTTTTTATTTTTTGTGTATCTATTGTATGTTTTTTGATTTGAGGTTATCATGAGGCTTGCAAATAATGTTTTATATAACCCATTTTTTAAACTGGTAACAATATAACCCTGATTGCATAATCAAACTCAATCAAAATCAAAAGAAGCAAAAAGAAAACTGTATACCTTAACTTTGTCCCCACTCTTTTCAACTTTTTGTTTCTACTTATGTCTTATTATACTATCTATGTCTTGAAAAGTTGACATTTTTTATTGGTTTATCTTTTCATATTTCTATTCAGGATACAAATACTTTATATACCATAATTATAGTATTATAATCGTCTGTGTTTTTCTGTGTACTTATTAACACTGAATTTTTTTTTTACCTTTGGATGATTTCTTATTGCTCATTAACATCCTCTTCTAATTGAAGTACTCCCTTTAGCATTTCTCGTAGGACATACCTGGTTTTGATGAAATCCTCTGGCTTTTATCTGGGAAAGTCTTTATTTCTCTGTTTGGAGGACAGTTTCACCAGATATGCTAGAGTAAAAGATTCTCCTTTGGCACTTTAAATATGTCATGCCACTCTCTCCTGGCCTGTAAGGTTTCCACTGAGAAGTCAGATATAGTGGAGCTCCATTGCATGTTGTTTTTTTTCTCTTGATGCTTTTGGGATCCTGTCTTTATCCTTGACCTTCAGGAGTTTGATTAAATGCCCTGAGGTAGTCTTCTTTGGGTTAAAACTTAATGTTCTATAATCTTCTATAAATCTGCTTGAATATTGATATATTTCTCTAGGTTTGGGAAGTCACTTATTATCCCTTTGAATAAGCTTTCTACCATAATCTCTCTACCTCCTCTTTAAGGCCAACAACTCAGATCTGGCCAACTTGCAGCTATTTTCTAGATTTTGTAGGCACACTTCATTGTTTTTCACTCTTTGTCTCCTTTGTGTATTTTCAAATAGCTTGTCTTCAAGCTCACTAATTCTTCTGCTGGATCAATTCTGTTGAGAGACTCTGGGCCAGGCATGGTGGCTCACACCTGTAATCCCAGCACTTTGGGAGGCCGAGGCACGTGGATCCCTTGAGCCCAAAAGTTTGAAGCCAGCCTGGGCAACACGGCAAAATCCCATCTCTACTGAAAACACAAAAACTAGCCTGGTGTGGTGGCATATGCCTGTAACCCCAGCCAGGAGGCTGAGGCACAAGAATCACTTGAACCTGGGAGGCAGAGGTTGCAGTGAGTCGAGATCGTGCCACTGCACTTCAGCCTGGGTGACAGAGTGAGACACAATGTCAAAAAACAAACAAACAAAAAACACTGATACGTTCTTCAGTACGTCAATTACATTTTCAACTCCAGAATTTCTGCTTTTTAATTATTTTAATCTGTTACATATGATAGAATTCTGAATTTCTTCTGTGTTAAATTCTGCCAAGTTTCCTCAACACAGCTATTCTGAATTATTCGTTTGAAAGGTCACATATTGGTTTCTCCAGGATTGGTCTTTGGTGCCTTAGCTTATTTGGCAAGGTCATGTTTTCCTGGATAGTCTTGATGTTTGTGGATGTTTGTTGGTGTCTAGGCATTGAAGAGTTAGGTATTAATGTAGTTTGGCTGTGTCCCCACCCAAATGTCACTTTGAAATCTAGCTCCCACAATTCCCATGGGTCATGGGAGGGACCTGGTGGGAGGTAACTGAATCATGGGCTTGGTCTTACCCATGCTGTTCTCATGATAGTGAATAAATCTGATGAGATCTTATGGTTTTATAAAGTGGAGTTCCCCTGCACATGCTCTCTTGCTTGCTGCCATGTAAGATGTGCGTTTGGTCTGCCTCCACATTTCACCATGATTGTGAGGCCTCCCCAGCCATGCAGAACTTTGAGTCCATTCAGCCTCTTTTTCTTTATAAATTACCCAGTCTCAAATATGTCTACTAGCAGCATGAGAATGGACTAAGAGAGTAAGTTGGTGCCAGTTTTGAACCCCAAAAATCAGATAGGTCTCAGTTAATTTAGAAAGTTTATTTTGCCAAAGTGGAGGACAGGCACCCATGACCACTTCAGGAGCTCCGGACGATACATGCCCAAGGTGGTCAGAGCACAGCTTGGCTTCATACATTTTAGGAAGACATGAGACATCATGAGACATCAACCAACATATGTAAGATAAACATTGGTTCAATCCAGAAAGGCAGGACAACTGAAGCAAAAGCGGGACCACTCGAAGCAAGGAGGGGGCTTCCAGGTCACAGGTAGATAAGAGAAAAAGGGTTGCATTCTTTTGAGTTTCTGATTAGCCTCTCCAAAGGAGGCAAACAGATATGCATCTATCTCAGTGAGCAGAGGGGTGACTGAATAGAATGGAAGGCAGGTTTGCCCTAAGCAGTTCCAGCTTGACTTTTTTCTTTAGCTTAGTGACTTGGGGGACTGAAGATTTATTTTTCTTTCACATGATAGAGTGAGATGCCGCTGTAAAGATACCTGGAAAGCTCGGCGAGGTGGCTCACGCCTGTAATCCCAGCACTTTGGGAGGCTGAGGCAGGTGGATCACAAGGTCAGGAGATCGAGACCATCCTGGCTAACACGGTGAAACCCCGTCTCTACTAAAAAAAATACAAAAAAATTAACCAGGGGTGGTGGTGGGCACCTGTATTCCCAGCTACTCGGGAGGCTGAGGCAGGAGAATGGTGTGAACCCAGGAGGCGGAGCTTGCAGTGAGCTGAGATCATGCCACTGCACTCCAGTCTGGGTGACAGAGCAAGACTCTGTCTCAAAAAAAAAAAAAAAAAAAAAAAGATACCCGGAAATGTGGAAGTGACTTTGGAACGGGGTAGCAGCCAGAAGTTCTATTCAAAGTCACCCCTCTGCTCACTGAGATAAATGCTTATCTGATTGCCTCTTTTGGAAAGGCTAATCAGAAACTCAAAAGAATGCAACCATTTGTCTCTTATCTACCTGTGACCCGGAAGCCCTCTCCTTGCTTCAAGTTATCCCGCTTTTGCTTTGAGTTGTCCTGCCTTTCTGGACTGAACCAATGTTCATTTTACATATACTGATTGATGTCTCATGTCTCCCTAAAATATATATAAAACCAAGCTGTGCTCTGACAACCTTGGGCACATGTCATCAGGACTTCCTGAGGCTGTGTCACGGGTGTGCATCCTTGACCTTGGCAAAATAAACTTTCTAAATTGTCTAAGACCTGTCTCAGATTTTTGGGGTTTACATTTTGGTAACCACAGAGGGATTCTAAGTGGAGGTGTCCCTGGCCTTTGACAAATCTATCGGTACCTGGTACCAGCATGAGCTAACTTTATGGCTCAAACCAATAGGATAATTTGCTGAGGTCTGGGAGCACCACCTCCAGAGAATCCCTGATTTCCCCAAATCTGGTCGAGATCTAAGGTTTATTTTGCTGTACAACTCCTTTTTTTTTTTTTTTAATTTTACTTTTAAAAAATTTTACTTTTAAGAAAAAGAATTTTACTTCCAAAAAGGAAGGCAAGTTTTCCTGCTTCCATGATGGTGGAAGGCAGGTAACTCCTTTATGGAGTTTGAGCTTGGTTCCAGCAGGGAAGATGAATTTTTTTCCTGCTTCTAGGATGGTAGAGAGCAGTCTTCAGCCTGAGACCCATCCCAAGGCAAGTAGCTGAATTGGGGTTTTGTCTTGGCTAAAGTTCAATAGCTAAGGTTCTGTCTTTTTTCCACCATGGTTGCTTGGGTTTTGTTCCTAAATCAAGCCCTTTCTGGTTTGATACTTGGTACTTCTGAAATAGCAGCAATTTGTCCTAGCTGAAATATGGTAATGAGATTAAAAAGACTTTTTTTTTTTTTTTTTTTTTTAAAAGGAGCTCAGTGGACAAAGTCAGCTTAATTAAAAGCTAACACATCCAGGATATGTGTGTTTGTGTGTGTGTGTGTGTGTGTGTGTATTTAAAAGGCCTTCATTTTTTTTATTCTCTCCTAGGGCCTTGTCCTTGTTTTGAGCAAAAGTTTTTTTCTTCTAGTGGACTGAATTCTGTTTTCTCCGTATACTTCTGCTGTCTCTTCTTTCTCTTGCACCCTCTGCTGCATGAGGGAACTAAAATAATTTATAATAGCCTGGGGTTCCTTAAAGAAAATGGAGAAGGTGCCAGACTCCCTTTCAGGGAGGAACCTGTTTTTCTTTATGGAACCCCAAGAGTGTGAACAGACAAGTTCATCTCAGCTTTTAAGCTGCTTTTGTATTGTGTTACCTGATTAACTAAAGTAATTATTGCAACAGAGGCTATACTTGGGTTTTTAAATTAGAGTGTAATACAGACACTTAGAAATGCCTTTGTTTAAAAAATTTTAAGTGCATTGTAACATCATGTGATCTAGCCTCATAATGATTCTCCCTTTTTGGAAACCCACAATTCAGTGTGGGTTCTGCCTAAAGTTTAGACATATAGGTAGTCCCTGGCCGGGCGTGGTGGCTCACGCCTGTAATCCCAGCACTTTGGGAGGCCGAGGCGGGCGGATCACGAGAGGTCAGGAGAGCAAGACCATCCTGGCTAACACAGTGAAACCCCGTCTCTACTAAAAAATAGAAAAAATTAGCTGGGCGTGGTGGCAGGCACCTGTAGTCTCAGCTACTTGGGAGGCTGAGGCAGGAGAATGGCATGAACCTGGGAGGCAGCGCTTGCAGTAAGCCGAGATCTCGCCACTGCACTCCACCTGGGTGACTCAGCGCGACTCCGTCTCAAAAAAAAAAAAAAAAAAAAAAAAAAAAGATAGGTAATCCCTGTCTAAATATAATTGGTCTCCTTTTACAATCATATGATAGATTTTTATAATTTTATGTCTGATTTGACATCCATCTTTAATCTCCCTCTAGCATACCAGTTTTTCTCTCTGTACCTTATGATGTAAATTTTGCTATTTGATTTTCACCTTGTTTCCTTTAATATGCAAATTTAAGGCTATTTACCTGACAACTGCCTAGGGTTGTGAAAGAGGTTATGAAGAATCTGAAAGTCTAAGATAGAGGGAAAAAGGTTTTTATGAATCTATAAATTGTACTTTTATCGGCATTCCTAATACATCTATGTATTTAAGTGTTGTGTACACAATGTTTCACTACTGAAAATATATAAAAGAGCTCTAATTGGCTTTAAAAAATAAAAGTGCCTAAATCAAATACTTTATCTTAAAGAAAAAACTGGTCAAATCCTTTTTCAAATTTACATGACTTAAGTAAAATCTTAATAAGCTAGCTTTAAAATTATTGATCAATATCGGAAATGTCTTAAGAATTGCCAGAAGACGTATTTGTTTACATTTATTAATCAAGCAGTTTCATACTTATCCTTGCCAAATATTATAAGGTATCAACATTTGGCATAAGGGTTACAAAACTATAAACAGCCCCAAACAGAATGATCTTTGCTTGTGTAATTTTTAATAAGACATTAATATTGGTTTAATGAAAATAGCTACATCTTGAATTTAGTAGAATTATCTTAACTTCTAACCCTGTGGCCTTAGGCAGTCGAGTACACAGGCAGTAAGGAGGTTTGCCTTGGGAAAGGACTGTTATCCTTTTTGTATCGAGCTAAACTATAATCTAAGCCCTTCTCAAAGTTAGTTTGGCCTATGTCCAGGAATGAACAATGACAGCTTGAGGTTAGAAGCAAGACAGTCATTTAGGGCAGATCTTTTTCACTGTCTCAGTTATAATTTTGCAATGACAGTTTCATAGCTTTATTTATAAAAACTGCATAGTCATCATTTAAACTAAGTAAATGATTAAAATAGGTAAATATAATGGGATAAATACTTGTAGATAAACTTGTTATAGTTTAGAATCTAAGGTTATATTAAATAACAGATATTTCATTATTTGAGTATTTTCCTACACAAATATATTGTAGAAAAACATTCTTACTAAAAAAAGTGTCCTTTTAAAAAGGCAAATAATTTTTGTCTAATTCAAAGCTGATTTAAAGGTTATATATGAAACAAGTTAAAAGGAACCAGGAAATATGAAAGATGTAAAGAAAATCATAAAAATAAAGAGTTTTGGTGGGTAAGAAAGCTTAAAGATCGATAATTTTATGTAAGAACAAAATATTGTATGGTAAATTTAGTCCCAGAATAAAATGACTGGTTAAGAAAGAAGATTGTTCAGGACAAACCAGAAAGTCTAACCATGTCATGAATGGTCTATGTAAATCACAATAAGAGGATTTATTTAAAAAAACCAAAAACTCTTATAAGATCAAGTTGTTTTTCATTAAAAAAAATTATAATGGTCATTCTAGAGATTGGGCTTGATGTAAAAAAAATTTAATTGAGGTTATTACATCCGTGTATCTTTCTGTGCATGCTTTTAAAGTCCTTGTTACAGTGAGTTACAGGGCTTTGACCCCTGGGTCTAAAAAGGACATCAAGTCCTGCCAAATCTTAAACACTGACAGCAATTAAATCCTCACCTTCAGGCCCCATAGAAGATGTCAATCAAAACAAACTGCATTCCTATGGTGATGTCAATCAAAACAAACAGCATTCCTAAGACACAGGGCCAGAAATTAAAGCTATTCAACTCAAGGCCCAGGGGCTATCATGGAAGAAGTGGGCACAGAAGACTGTAAGGGCCAATTTTGAAAGATAACTTCAGTTTCTCTATAAAGAAATCATTAATGTCAAAGGCACACTGAAGCAAGACCAGCATATGGGCCCCTGTGTCAGATTAACAAGGTTTTCTTGAAGCATTAACCAACTTCTTAATAAAGGATATAAATGTTATAAAAGGCTTATGGAAGTTGTTTCTTACGGTCAAGATTAAAATTTTATAGGTAGTTTATAAAATTTTGAAAAACAAATTTAATTGGCTGCATGCTGTTTTTATTAGGGCTTATTGTTTGGAAAATTAAGTCTCCTCCGAGAAAATGAAGGTTTTTGCCTTTTAAAAAAAATCCTTGAGTTATTACTTTGGTTAAATGAATGATCCTAATTTGTGATAACAAGAGTTTTAAACCTTCGATAGTTGAAAACTTTCCAAGATCAAATTATAAATTATGTCTTTTTCTGGCCTAATTAATCCTTTAAGATATTAGGTTCCCTAAAGTCCTAAAATGACATAGTTTGGCTTATTTGGTATAAAAATTATACAGGAAACATTGTCAAATATGAAATGGTGTTTGGTTTTCTTTGAGCTGTATTTGTATAGTTATGTTATTGGTATGTGTTCCAAAATTATGGGAAACTCCTATAATTCTGATATAGTATACATTATCAGTAATAATTATGTTAAATTATTGTGTGCCATAGAGGTAACAAATTTTCTTGTCAATTGTGTGTTTGACTATGGCTGCCCTAAAACTTTTTGTCATCCATGGACAACTGTCGTCTTGTTTTAGTCCTCTTTGGGAGGTGGTTTTATAATCAGCTATAAAATTCTAAGAGGTACTCTCAAATGCAGGTTTCTGATAACTTTGGAGATTGTGACATCAGAATAGAGGCAAAAACTTTCAGGACTCATGGAGAGCTGAAATGTTCATGAATATCAAGCAGTACAGGAATTAACTGCATGAACTAAACTAATACAAGTCTAAAAGTAGTAATCTTTTTAACTTTTTGCTTAAAACGTTGTTGATCCTTTGTTTTTCTGAGTCAAGAAAACTTTTCTTCTAAGCTATTTACAGCTTTTAGTAATTAAAGTATACCCCTATAAACAAAATTTGGAGCATATTTTTTTCTCTCTACCTGATTTCTACAATATTTGAAAACTATGTGTGAGTATTCTTAAGACAATACCATTATTCACATAAGTGCAATAAGAATCGGTTTTCATTTGTAACAGGACACAATTGGAGAAAGTGGTTATTACCAAGGCTGTGACTGGAATGGTGTGCTTTCCTTTAAGGAATCAAACTGACTTACAAGTCCAATGAAGGCCCCTTGGAAAAACTGGCCTCATACCTTTATCTACACAGTCCCTGTACAGGGTTCCTGACTGTGGTAAGTAAAAAATGTCACTATTTGACAGGCCCAGGGGCTCCAAGTTTATCAAGAAACTTCAAGAGGAGAGGAGTTCACCCAACTTATAAGTACTTCATGGTACAAATCTATGGCTGCACTGGGCTTTAAAAAAAAGTCTTGTCTGAGATTTCTACCATGGAACAAGGTTCCATCAAAGCCAATTTAAAAGCCTATGTAAAAAATAATTATTCTTGCTGTACTGTATACAAATAATCAGGTCAAGTATAATAAAGCAAATAAATACTACCATGATTTATCTTTAGTAAAACTGGGAAACTGAAGGGAGGAAAAATTATGTTTCAAAAACTATAGTACCCCTGTTAGAATCTGGTCTTGCCTAATTATTTTTGATTTTTATTATTTTCTAGAGTTTGAACCAAGTTCTATTTTTTGTGGGCTACAAGTCTTCAAAATAATGTTTTCAATTATTTTTCCTTCTTTTTTCCCCATTTTTCCTAATTTAGAGTCACTGAAAACTAAGCTGTCCTTTCTTAAAGCCCTGTGAACTGAAGCCAGACAAACTTCAGAAGAAAATAACAGCAATCTATTTACATACATAAGCCACTTTCACACCTACCTACTGATGTATGGACTTGAGAGTAATGTGGCCTATATTGATTTTTCAGGATTGTTCTTTTGTTGTTTTTCTCCCTTCCTCCCCCTATTTTCTCTTCACAGGACACGAGACTTCATAACCTGCTAAAAAATGAGCTTTCCTAGTAACTCGGGACTTACCCATCTAGGAATACACCATCCTCGCCATGAGAGATCAGATGAAATCTTAGACCAGAGAGAGACTCATTTTATTCTAAAACACTTTCTCCAAAAGATTTTAAAAAGGGGAGAAAATGTGAATAGAAAATACACTGGGCCCCCGAAATCACTAAGCTAAAGGGAAAAGTCAAGCTGGAACTGCTTAGGGCAAACCTGCCTTCCATTCTATTCAGTCACCCCTCTGCTCACTGAGACAGATGCATATCTGTTTGCCTCCTTTGGAGAGGCTAATCAGAAACTCAAAAGAACGCAACCTTTTGTTTCTTATCTACCTGTGACCTGGAAGCCCCTCCTTGCTTCGAGTTGTCTTGTTTTTGCTTCGAGTTGTCCTGCCTTTCTGGGCCAAACCAATGTTTATCTTACATATGTTGGTTGTGTCTCATGTCTTCCTAAAATGTGTAAAAATCAAGCTATGCTCCGACCACCTTGGGCACATATCATCTGGAGCTCCTGAAACTGTCATGGGTGCATGTCCTCAACTTTGGCAAAATAAAATTTCTAAGATAACTGAGACCTATCTCAAATTTTAGGGGTTCACAAAAGCCACAGAGCTGGAGCTGCCTTAGGCCATGGGAGCCCACCTCTTGCATCAGTGTGACCTGGATGTGAGACATGGATTCAAAGGAGATCATTTTGGAGCTTTAAGAATTGACTGCCCCGCTGGATTTTAGACTTGCATGGGGCCTGTGGGCACTTTACTTTGGCCAGTTTCTCCCTTTTGGAATGGGTGTATTTACCCAATCCCTGTACCCCCATTGTATCTAGGAAGTAAATAACTTGCTTTTGATTTTATAGGCTCAGAGGCAGAAGGGACTTGCCTTGTCTCAGATGAGACTTTGGACTGTGGACTTTTGAGTTAATGCTGAATTAAGACTTTGGGGGACTTGGAAAGGTTTTGAAATGTAAGGACATGAGATTTGGGAGGGGCCAGGGGTGGAATGATATGGTTTGGCTGTGTCCTCACCCAAATTTCATCTTGAATTATAGCTCCCATAATTCCCACATGTCATGGAAGGACCTAGTAGGAGGTAATTGAATCATAGGGGTGGGTCTTTCCCATGCTATTCTCACGACAGTGAATAAGTCTCATGAGATATGATGGTTTTAAAGGGGGAGTTCCCTGCACACGTCTTATGCCTGCCGCCATGTAAGATGTGCCTTTGCCATGTAAGATGTGCCATGTCTCCTTTGTCTTCTGCCATGATTGTGAGGCCTCTGCAGCCATGTGGAACTGTGAGTCCATTAAATCTCTTTCCTTTAAGAATTACCCAGTCTTGGATATGTCTTTATTAGCAGTGTGAGAACAGACTGATACAGGTATTTATTATGGTTGTTGTTTGTTCGTACCTGTCCTTCTTGGGGAGGCTTTCCAGGTATTCAAAGGGACTTAGGTGTTGTGATTTATGTCTTTGGTCACTGCAGCTGTATCTGCATTAGGAGGTACTCCATGCCCAACAATACTGTGGCTTGTGCAGAATCAAAGATACTACCTTTGTGGACCTGGATGAGATCCAGAATTCTCCTCTGTATTAGCAGGCAGAGAATCTTGTTCTCTTCCTTTACTTTCTCCCAAACAAATGGAGTCACTATCTCTATGCTGTGCTGCCTGGAGCTGGGGGAGGGAATGACATAAGCACCCTTATGGCCACCACCACTGGGACTGCACTGGGTGAGCCCTGAAGCCAGCACAGCACTGAGTTTCATCCAAGGCCCACTGTAATGACTATGTGGTTACCACTTATGTTTGCTCAAAGCTCTACAATCAGCAAGTGGCAATGCCAGCCAGGCTTGTGTTCTTTGCTTTAGGGCAGTGAGTTCCCTCCATCCCTGGATGGGTCCAGAAGTGCTGTCTGGCAGCCAGGGCCTGAAATCAGATACTTTAGGAATCTACCTGGTGCTCTATTCTACTGTGGCTGAGCTGGCACTGAAGCCAAAAGACAAGCCTTCTTACTCTTCTCTCCCTTTTCCACAAGAAGAATCTCTTCCTATGGCCACCACTGCCACAGGCCAATGAGGAGTACTGCCAGGCTACTGCCAATGTCCACTCAAGGCCCAAGGGCTCTTCAGTCAGCTTGTGGTAAATGCTGCCAGACCTGAGACTCACGCTTCAGAGCAGTGGGCTCCCCTCTGGCCAAGGACAGGTCCAGAAATACCATCTGCGAGTGAAGGCCTGGAATCAGGGACCCCAAACCCCCTTGGCACCCACTTGGTGCTCTACCCCACTATGACCCACCTGTTAGCTAAGCTGCAAGAAGAAGTCCTCTTTATTCTTCCCTCTGCTTTTTTTTAAACAAGAAGTCTTTCCTCACAGCCACCACAGCTGGGAATGTGCTGGGTCTCACCTGAAGCCAGTAAGTCTCAGAGGTTCACCCAAGGCCCACGACATGTACTACCTGGCGACCACTGCTGATTATTCAGGGCCCAAAGGCCCCTTTACTCAGCAAGTGATGAATCCTGCCAAGACTGGGTCCTTCCCTTTAAGACAGTGGGTTCCTTTCTGACCCAGAGTATGTCCAGAATTGTTGCCTGGGAACTAGGCTCTAGAATGAGTGGCTTAGGACACTGCCCAGTGCCCTAGTCTACTGTGGCTGAACTGGTTTCCAAGTTGCAAGATAAAGTCCTCTCTACTCGTCCCTCTCCTCACCTCGACTGGAAGGAAAGTCTCTTTCTGAGCTGTGAGCTGTGTGGCCTGAGCCTGGGGGAGAGGTGGTCCAGGCAACCCCTTGGCTGCCCCGGCTGGTATCTCACCAGATTGTATGCCCCCCAAGTCCACGGGCTCCAAGTGCAGCATAGCACAGCACTAGAACTCACCTAGGAGTTGTAGTCCTTGTGGCCTAGACTGCTTCTGAAGGTTAGTTGGAACCCAAGTCACCTTAGCCTGCAGCGGCGAAGCTTGCGAAACTCAATTTCTGGCCACTGGAAGGGATGACTCCCCTCTGGCTAGGGCTCATCTAAATGTTCTCTCTATGGGGTCAGTTGATTTCTGCCTGGTGTTGCTTTCCACTGTGACAGGGCAGCACTGAGTTCAAATGCAAAGTCCCACAGTTACTGTCCTCTCCCTACCCCAAGGACAGATTCTCTCTGTGCATGGGGCCACTGTGGCATTGGCAATGCAAGACTGGCTTTCAGACCCTCTCTAGTGCCTCTTTCAGTGGTAAGTTAAAACCAGGTACTGTGATTGCTCACCTGATTTTTTGGCTTCTTAAGGTGCTTTTTTGTGTAGATAGTAGTTAGATTTGGTGTTCCTGTGGGGAGGATGATTGCTGGAGGCTTCTTTCACCATCTTGCTCCACCTCCTTCCAAAAAATTAGTTTTTAAAAAGGCTCTGAAAAAACATACACATTATAAACCCTAAAGTAAAATAACACAGAAATAACAATTACACAAATTATAACTAAAAAGCCAAGAAAGGAAATAAAGTGAAATATTAGAACACACTCAGTCAATTCAAAAGTCAGCAGAAAAAGAAAAAAGGGAACAAAGAACAGATAAAGCAATAACAAGGTGGTAGATTTAAACCAACCATATCAATAAATGCATATCCGTTGCATGAAATGTAAATGGTCTAAACTAAGGAGTTGGGAAGAAAAAAAAATGTAAATTGTCCAGACCGAGAGTCTTCAAACCTTTTCTTAAAGGGGCCAATCATAAATATTTTAAGCTCATAGACCGTAAAGTTTCTGTTGCAACTATATCACTTTATTATTATGAGCATAAAAGCAGCCGTGGACAATACACAAATAGATGTAGCTGCATTTTAATAAAACATTAGTACAAAAAAAAGGCAGCCCACCAGGCTGTAGTTTACTAATCCCTGGTCTAAATATCTCAATTAAAAGACAGAAGTTGTTAGGTAAAAAAAGAAAAACAACACAAAGCTTAACTATATGCTGCCTACAAAAAAACCCACTTTACTATGACACCCATAGATTAATAGTAGGAAGGAAAAAGATATCCTATGCTAACATGAACCAAAAGAAAGCTGGAGTGCATATGTTAGTATTAGCCAAAGCATATTCCAGAGCACAAGTTGGGGGATAGAGAGAGAGAGATGGCAAGGGTGAAAATAGAAATACAGATCCATCTTTTACCAAAGGGATCAGCTTGCCAACCTCACATTACCTTGTCAGACTCCTAAGGACAAGAGACACCAAAAGACAAAAAAACAGAAAGGACTTGCTGAGTCTCCTCCTATGTGGATGTCTTTAACCCTTATCACTACAATAGAAAGGTCAGAGGGAGCCAAAAAGCATCGAGGAATCGTAAGTATTCTTAGAGGCAAGAAAGAGTGGTTGCTAAAAGCATGAACTCTAGTGTCAGACTGCCTGAATTTGAATCCCAACTTCACCACTTACAAACTGAGCGACAGTGGGTGAGCTTCTTAATTTTTCAATCTGGAAAATTGATTTAAAAAAGACTATACCTTATAGGCTTCCCATGAGAATTGTACGAGTTAACACACGTGAAGCATTTAGCATGGTGCCTGGCACATGGTCAGCACTCAATAACGTGAACAACATTGATGTTGCCACCACCATAGTATTTCTTTCCTAGCTTCTTTGGAGAAAGTAAAGTAAAAACTATTGTACCCTATGTGTGCAGCTATCTTTAAGTTGGCACAGTGGCTCCCATCTTCTAGCAATGGCCAAAACAATGTTCTTAACGGAAAGTACAATTTGAGGTAGCATGATTATCCCAGGGGGTGGCAGACTATGACCTTCAGGTTAGATCTGGCCCACTACCTGTTTTTGTATGGTCTGCAAACTAAAAATAGTTTTTACTGTGTAAATATTTTTTAGAAGTCAAAGAAGCTTGTCAAAAGTTTGAGAACAAAAGAAAAAGTCAAATAAACAGCATTTTGTGAGATGTAAAAATTATATAAAATTCAAATTTCAGTGTCCATAAAGTTTTAATAGAGCCATGCTCATTTATTTACATGTTATAGTTTTCAACTACAACAGCAGAGGTGAGTAGTTCCAACAGTGACCGTGTGGCCCACAAAGCTTAAAATATTTGTTATCAGGTCTTCTATAGAAAAAGTTTGCCAACAAACTTGATTTAATCCATCTTTGAATTTCCCCTTTACTTCCAAATGCCCACAAAGTCTACACAAACTGCAACTTGGAAGTAGCCAACACAGACATCTTATCCCATATGTCAGAGCCCCAGTCTGTCCCTGTCCATGTTCTAACCTTGGCATAGCAGGTCTTCTTTTGTTGGGAGTTTAATCTTCTTTGGAGATTGGTAACTCTGATCTTTAAGTCCAGGGTCTGATCCTGAGATTTTTCTCCCCTTCTGCAGGAGACAAGAGCCTCTTTATAAGCTGGAGGTGTAAGGAGCGGGTTAGGAGGCCCTTAGCTTTCTCACTCAGCTTTCTATTGGTGATTAGTCACGCTCAGCTTTTTATCTGTTTTCAGTGGGCCAATCAAGCTTAGCAGTAGCCACCTGATTTTATTATCCTTTCAGTCCCTATTTCGCCCAAATCTCAAACATCTGACACATCACATCAGCTAATGCCTTCCTTTCTACCGCTATACCATTGCCAGTTGATCACCAATGAAAGTTAGAGCAATTAGACCAATTCCTTGTCCCAGTTGCTATTTGTGCTTTATCTATTACCAACCTGGGGTCCTCAATGAAGGAAGGATGGTGAGTGATCCAGCACCAAAGCCCCATATCAGTGGCTTCTTTCTGGGATCATACCTGGTTAGGATTGCCAGATTCAGTAAATATAAATGCAAGGCTCCCAGTTAAATTTGAATTTTAAATAAACAAATACATTTTTTAGTATATTTCATGCAATATCTGGGACATATTTTTACTATAATTTTTCTGTCAATTTGAAATTAAGATGTAGATTGGAATCCTGTATTTTATGTGGCAATTCTACAACAGGTTAGGTTCCCTGGGAAGCAAACTCTGAGATGGAGTGTAGTCAGCATGATGTCATTAAGAAGAGCCCTTAGGATCAACACCTGTGGAAAGGAGGGGCCAGAAGCAGGAAGGACAGAGAAAGTCAATCTACAGGCACGGTGACAGACTTGGCTGAACCATGGGGTACTCTGGCACTAGAATTGCTCTTTAGAGTAATTCCAAGGTGGGCTGAGATGTCTAGGCCTTTACACTCTCACACTGATCAGTCATTGGGTGATGAGGCGCTTCCTTGGGCAAAGCGGCTCTCTGCAGCTCTGACCATTTCTGTAGGGGCTGACAGCTGAAGGCTATATGTTGACAGCACTTCCAGCACCAAAAGCAAAATGTCTTTTCTGAAGTAGAATCCAAGTTGTGAGTGCATCGCAGTGTTCGCTGCATTTGTAGAGAGGATTTAAACGTCACGTAGAGGGAAGGGGTGATATCTAAGGACTTTTCCACTTGGGCATGATTGAGTGAAATCACGTGTGCAGATTGCCCAGGAGACACCACGGCATAGAGATGATGAGCACCAAGTGGCAGCTACTTTGATGTTTCTAAAGCGCTGGGCCAGGAAGGGCTGTCCAGTGGTGGTAATCTTGAGAGTAACAAGTAGTGCTGGACTTGGGCGTGTGTATCTGCTCCAGAAGGTGAGGCTGGGCATTACCGAGTGATGGAACTTCTCTGCAAGATGAGGCTGGGTTTGGCATATTTCTCTAGACATAGCTTTTTAAAAAGGAGTGCCCTAAAAAGCATTCAAAGTTAATTTTTCCACTTTCCAGTTATAAGAACCAAATCCAATCTTTGGAAGCGGCGGGATGAGGTGGAAAACATAAAGTCAGGAACAGTGTTTCCTCTTGACTCTGGCACTGAAGCTGCACGTGGGGTGAATTAGTCATGAATCTCCTCTGGTCTCACTTTCCTAGGCTTTAAAATGACAGTGGGATTGAGTGTTCTGTAGGGGTCCCATCCAGTGTTGACCTTTTCTCATCCTGCAATTGTGGATGTGGCCTCTGGGCAAGCAGCTTGGGACATTGACAATGCCATGTTGCTAGACACAAGAATCTGATTTTAGAAGTAGTTTAAACCACTTCTTTATTAAAGCTTAACTCAGTTGTTGAGCTGGATCATAGCAGAGTGTTTGCAGGAAACAGTAGCGGGACTGAAAGACAAATTTCATCCTTATTTAAAATCTTTACAGTGAATAGATAGAAGATTAGGGATCTTAAAATCACATGCATGGTCTGAATGGTCCACTTAAAGGGGTGAGACTATTATTTTCTCCTTGGACTTTTCTTTTTCACTTTGTAATATTTCAATTACAAAAGTCCAGTAACAGGCACTTCTAGGGAAGGTTAGAAAGGAGCTCTATAGGTCAAGGTAACAGGTACTTGAACCATTTTTTCATTATTTGGGGAGTTTTATGTAAATATGTTGTATAACTAAGGGACCATTTTTTTGGCGTTGTGACAGTGTTACCTGATCTACCAGGTCCTTGGTCTCAGCCCATGGAAACTATTCACATGGTGTCCCTAACCATTTCTGCAGCCCTAGATGAGGCCATAAGAATAACAGGGTCTTTATAGCAGCCCCTGTTGTTCTTATGGCCTTATCTAGGGCTGCAGAAATGGTTAGGGACACCATGTGAATAAGCACACGTATGTTTATTGTGGCACTATTCACAATAGCAAAGACTTGGAACCAACCCAAATGTCCAACAATGATAGACTGGATTAAGAAAATGTGGCACATATACACTATGGAATACTATGCAGGCATAAAAAAGGATGAGTTCATGTCCTTTGTAGGGACATGGATGAAGCTGGAAACCATCATTCTGAGCAAACTATCGCAAGGACAGAAAACCAAATACCGCATGTTCTCACTCATAGGTGGGAATTGAACAATGAGAACACTTGGACACAGGGTGGGGAACAACACACACCAGGGCCTGTCATGGGATGGTGGGGTGGAGGGATAGCATTAGGAGATATACCTAATGTAAATGACGAGTTGATGGGTGCAGCACACCAACATGGCACATGTATACATACGTAACCTGCACGTTGTGCACATGTACCCTAGAACTTAAAGTATAAAAAAAAAAAAAAAAAAAGAAAAGAAAAAAAGAACAGGGTCACTCTGGTTCCCTGCAGGGAGGAACAATAAAAGTAACATTATAATTTGCCAAGAACTGTATAATTATCAGAGCATTTCACATAGAAAAACCAAGGGAAGTAAATACTATTACTTTTTTTAGACATGTTTTATAGATGAAAGAAGCTCTGAGGGATTAAGAGACTTGCCCAATTCACATAAATCCAGTTTTAATTTTTTGTTCTTTCAATTTTTAGCCTCAAATATTATGTCCTCAATTGCCTTGCCCATGCTGATGAATTGGCAAAGCTTGATTGCCTTTATGTCTACGTATAACCCAGTTCTAGTACTAGATTTCCATTGCTCATGTTTTCTTATAGAGAAGAGACAGTCCATATCAACAATTTTTCAGTACTGTATTCAGAAGGAGCTAGCAAATTGAGTTTCCACAGAGGAGCAACTAATATAATTCTACCACAATATTGTTTTGGATTTTTTCTTTTAAATGTTACATATAAATTAACAAGAGGTAAAAATAACAACACATTTGTTTCAACATGTGATTGTGCTCAGCAATGATTATTTTATTTGACTTGTTAAATTACAACCAAAAAGACATTCATCGTTATTCATTTGTTGTTCAGGATCTGTGCAGGTTGGAAATTATGGCTCTTAATGCTGTGAAACGCAGGGCCACAGCATCTGGATGAAAACGAAAAGCCCTATCACTCATTTCTCCTTCACTTGCCGTCAGATGATCATAGCCAAAACGTCCTCTGTGTGGTTGGAAGATGACACCTCACTCATCAAGAATTGTACTGTTTCATTTGACTTTTCACCTTGTGACTGTTAAGATGCCTAAGATCAGAACTCCTCATCTTAAAACTTCCACCCCAGAACTTTTTCTGTCATAGCACCTGTGCTTAACGATACTTGGAGACCAGAACCACCTGCTTGGCTTCAGGAGGACACCTTATCAGCTGAAAGAAAATGCCTTGAAATAGAGTGTGGCCTAGCTTTGAGGTTAGGAGGGATGGCTTTGTTTACTTTCCAGTGGGAAGCTATCCACTTTAGTTTAAAGAAGAATTAGAGAATTATCTGGTTTGATTCTGACATCAGAAGTGCAGATATTTGGAAAGTGCTTTAGAACAACTTTGGTTATAAATGAGAGGGTAAACTCCTAAAACAGTATCTTGACTTAAAAACATACAGTTGTATACTCTATTTTAGCAGTGAGCCCAAAACTTTTTTAAAAAATCAAGTAATGTTTACAAGAAAGAATAAAATCTTAATCCTTTTCACTTTTAAAGACAATCAGATAAGATTACCCACTGCGATTAAACACTGATCAAACTTAGTTGTCCTTACGTTAGCATTACTCTGTCATAGCAAAAAAAAAAAGAAAAAAGAAAAAAAGTCCAGGTGTAAGCTTCTCCAGTGGTGAGCATGATCCCTTACTCACAGTAAGGGAGCCCAGATAGCTCAGATATCAAGACTGAGGTTTCTGAAACATTTTTCTAAAAGGAATATGTGCTAATTAACAACCTCTTTTGGTTGCTACCTTATATACAATTAGTATTGTATATACTATTATTATGAAACTATATTCCTAACCTGGTCTCCTGTATTCAGCAACAGCAACATATATATTTAAATACTTTAAAAGGACACCAGCACATATTAGACATATTGATCTTGAACATGAGACTCTTTGTTAGAGAACGTGAATCTGAAAAGAGTATTTTTAAAAGCTAAGGTGACATGGCACAACTAATCTAATGAAAAAGTAGGTGAAGTTTCAAATAGCCATCATATTGAGAACACAACAAACAAGTCATTAACAGCTGCCTGGGGACTTTCAGGGGAGCAGGGAGATTTGAATATTTAAATCTGTATATCCCCTAAGTTTTATTTTCTTATATTTTATTTTTTAGAGATGGAATCTCTCTAGGCTGGTCCTGAGATCCTGGCCTCAAGTGATCCTCCCATCCCTGCCTCCAAAGTAGCTGGGATTACAGTTATGTGCCACCATGCCCAGTTCAACCCTAAGTTTTAAAATACTGTTGTTAATAATATATTGAACTCAGGGCCATTGAGAATGAATTTGGTCCCAAAGAGAAAGTTTCAGAATACACACAAATTGGGACAAGTTGCTGAAAAATCTTTACATAAGATTTGCCCTGGTTCCCCTTCCTGGCTGCAGAGCCCCAGGAACTTTTCCAGCTTCCTCTCTATTCGCAGTGGCCCTTCCGGGGGCCGCAGCGCTGGGCTGAAAGATGTTTAAAGAAGTGAGTTGGCAGAAAATATGCATATTTAAGAGCATTTAGGAGCAAGTTCAACTGGATTCTCTCCTGGCATCCAAGGGGACCAGATCACATCCTTTAAAACTATGTTAGAGAAAGAACAGTCCCCTAACCAGCCTTTGTGGAGGGCCACTTCATCTTACGCCGTTATCAGCCTTCCCCTCTACTCAAAACTCAAGTCACATCCTATGTGGCTTCTTAGTTTAGAACAAAACAAAACAGGCTCTGGTTCTGATTTTTTCAAGAATCAGGCTCACTTTATATTCTTTATCAGGAGTCAGCAACCTTTTTCCATAAAGGGGTAGCTGGTCAATATTTTAGGCACTGTGGGGCCATATGCTCTTTGTTGCAATGACTCGACTCTGCTGTTGCAGAGCAAAAGCAATGTCAGGCCGTACTGCATAAACAAATGAGTGTGGCTGTGCTCAGTAAAACCTTATTTAAAAAAACAGGCAATGGACTGGCTCTGGCCCAGTTCTACATAATAGCCACAAATGGCGCCTCTCTTCTGAACACTGCAAAGTGCTTCCCATGGTTCCAGCCAGATTAATGTCTACTTACACAGCATTTAGTACTTTGATAGTGGATCCACAGGAGAAGCATAAGAAGTCAGAGTGATCTGAGGATTCAGTGTTCATGATCCACAGCTACAAATCAACATGATCAGAAACTGGAGGGAACCTGGAAGATCATGATTCTGTTTTATTAAGAAACCTGGGCCAGGCACACATGCCTGTAATCCCAGCATTTTGGGAGGCCAAGGCAGGAGGATCACTTGAGCCCCAGGAGTTCTAGACCAGCCTGGGAAACATAGCAAGACTCTCTCTCTATTTAAAATAAGAAAAGAAAAAAAAAAATAGCTTATTGAAAAAAAAAAAAAAAAAGAAACCTGAACATGTAGCTGTCCCTGGCTTTTGCTAATCTCAGAGCTGCCCAATCAGCAGCTGAGGGTAATGGTTATTCTGTGGTGGCAGGTGCAGATGCAAAAAAAAGCAATAAATTATGGATAATGTGATACTTTAGATGTCTTAAAGAGTCAATGCATTTTTTCAAAGAACCAGATATAAGTCAGCACTGAGGGATTCACTACTCAAGCCACTGGACTTATCAACTCAAAGGTAAATTTGGTCAGCATGTGGCTAAAAAAGCTAAACGACAGAAGCAGATACATAAAAGTTGTGAGAAGAGCAGCCACCAAGAATCACCAAATTACCTACAGGTACAGAAAATCTCCCCAATCATCTTAGCCAATTCAGATTACCAATGGGGAAACTAAGGCCCAAGGAGAAAGAGGTAACTTGCAGAGCCAGCTGTGGGGAGATCACCAAATCTCAGCCATTTCAACTTCCAATCTGTTGCTATTTCACTAAGTGGGGCTCATTGACCATATAAACACTTATGAGGTTATTTTCTAAATATCTGGCTGACGTTAAAAAAACAAGTTTCCTGTTGGGGGAGAACTGGTCCCAGAAAACCCCTGAAATTTGCTGAAGGGAGCCGAATGCAGCACATCACTGATTTAAGGTAGTTGACAAAAACTGCACAGGATAAAGCATTAAATGGCCATCTTCCCATGAATATAAATGCTGATCTCTCATGTTGTATGCTAACATGGCAAGAACAGACTGGGAAGTTCTTAAATCAAAGTTTGCATTGATCTGTTTCCCTCCTAACAAATCAAAGGCAAATGTGACCCTCATATCTTTGGTGTCTGTGACATAGAGGATTCCTCGGGCAATGAAGGCGTTGCCGGCCTTGGATTTAGGGTACGTGGTATTGATGTGCTGCACCGCTGAGAATGTCCTCTCATCCAGTTGTGCTACAAGAATGCTCGAGCCGTCCACACTTGACGCATAGATAACCCAAAGGCCCTTTTCATCTACAGCTAGATTGAAGTAGGTTTTGGAATTTGCAAAAAGGTATTTTCGATCAAAATACAAGGCATTTTCAAGCTTCAGAGTTTGGGATGTTTCCTGGCCAAATTCAAATCTGAAATATGCAAACAAAGAAAAGCAGACATGAATCACCGTTTCTGTGGACAGGTGGTTTATTAGGCTCCTCTATTAAACTGAGTTAGTGGGTCTGGGGTGAGGGCTGGGATTTTGCATTCCTTACAAGCTCCCAGGTAACGCCTGCTCTGCTGGTCCTTGGGCAATGCTGTGAGCAGTGAGGCTGTAAGAGACAATGACTGGCTGTGATAGCAGAGGCAACAGGGAGACAGTGGTGTGGTGTTAAAGAGAATAATCACTAAAGTCAGAATGAATTTGCATCTGAGTGACCACTTACTAGCCATGTGACCCCCACTTCACTAATGCCCAGATGTTTGTTGACCTCCTGAAATGCCCCCTCAAAGATTCTTAGAGTTGCAAGGGGGCTGTAAAAGAGGATCTAGTCCAATCTTTTCATTTTATAAGCAAAAAATGAGAAGCAACTGGCCCATGAATACAAGTAAGAGGCAGAGCCGGAGGTTGAACTTAGGGTTTCTAACTCTAAGTGTGGGGGTTATTCCTTTACTCCCTGCTGAAATTTTAAAAAAAGAGTTTCACAGCCTGCTAAGTTAAGAAGAAAGTCACCAGGTGAGAAGGGCTGTTGCAAAGTCATGACTGTGAAAACCATTTTCTTGTGAAGTAAGTGGCTGGATACATTAAACTATGGCATGGAATCTCATGCCCCTTAGCTCCTGGAGGCTGTATGATTTGACAGATTCCAACTCTAGGCTGTATCGTAAAAGTGAATTATAATTCAAAAGGTACGTAACTCCAGGAATGAAAATTCAGGAACATTAGGCTAAAAGAAAACACCAGAGGGTGCCATTGAGCAGCAGAAGAAACATGAACTGTGTGCATCTGTGGATATGCATTTGAGCATAACAGACTTGAAGTCTATCAAGAAACCGTGAAGAAACTAGAGAATAGTGAGGCTTGGGAAGGTCCCTGCACATCTCAGTACACAGGAGTTCTCCTTCCTCTGAATACCTGGGGTTTACTGCTGCCATTTGGCCCTGTCTAGTCCTGGCACCTCACAGCTGCATTCCTTGGTGAGACCCATCTCTCTCAGCAATTACAGGGTCGAATTCAGCTCTGCTTCTCCGTCAGGTCCCAGTCCGTGGCCCGGCATAGAGCAGTACAGCCTCCTAACCACTGCATCCAAACTTAGCTTCCTTAGAAGATACACCTCCTTGAAGAGGCCAGTTCTCACTATGGGGGTTATCCACCGCAGAACTGCCCCCCACGCCACCTCCGTGTGGCAATAGCCCTATATAACATGGCAGCAGGGAACCACAAGATTCAGTGAGAAGCATCGGAGGAAAGAGTGTGTCTTGAGAGGTGGACTGCTGAGCAGGTGGTAGGTCAGTTGTCTTTTTCTACTAGCACAAGACTGCCCAAATGGGGTGGCCAGGGAGGTGTAGAGATGATGATGGGGGTGTCACGTAGATGGGAGTGAGAGGCAAAGGAGGGGATGCTTCCTGCCGCGGCTGACGCCAGTGTCCAATGTGTCTGATCATATCGCATATTACACTAGGAAACTCGCCCCATTCTAACCTGAGCATTCAAATGCCAAAGGTTGTTAAAGCTGGACCTCACTAAGGGTAGGAGAAGGATGAGGGAGAGAGAAGGGACCCAGTCCTCCCTCAAAGTCACTGTCTCTTGTTTTGAATGAGTAGGACTGTGGCATTCATAATACTGGGTTTACTGTTTCAGATAGTGGAAGAGCTAGAAGGACTCAGAGGCTGTAGTCCATCTTTTTGTTTTTAGTTGAGGACAGGGAGACACAGGAAGTGCTGTCTCTTGTCCAAGGCCATAGAGGAGGCAGAAGAGTTGGAGCCAGAAACCAGGTGTCCTGGCTTTCGGTTCATTGCTCTCTTGATTTGCCCAAGACGACCTGCTTCTGCCTCCAAAGGCCAGAGCTTGATTTCCTCTTCTTGAACCCTAAAGACAGAACGTCAGCAATTCTTGTGGGGAAGGCTCAGCGGCTGCCTTGGGCAGTGTCTACCCAGGTGACCCTCCTCCCTTCCCTATGGGAGAGCAGAGGGCGGCCTGGGAGGACTCCATCAGGATGACAGACGGATCTGAAGGCAGAGACGCTTGACTAGGGGTTCATTCCCCAGTCTTCAATGATCTCAGCTGTGACACAAAATTCCCCACACCCAAAGTTTTCCAAAACAAAACTTTATCAGGGAGCAGCAGCACGTTCCACCAGGGGGAGCTATGAGTTCGGGCTGCTTCTCTCTCAGAGGATGGGGAAGCTGTGGCCATCACCACTCCAGGTCTACTTCTCCCTGGCTCTGACCTTCTTCGGGCTGTCCAGACCAGCAACAAATGCAGACCCCAGGCAGGGGCTGGGCCATGGGGCTCACTAACATATCCTGTGATTCATTCAGTCGACAAACCCTGATTGATCTCAGTGTGTCAGCCCTAGGGACACAAAGATGATGAAAACACAGTCCCTACCCCTAATTGCTCACAAAAGCACCACAGCACAGGTGCTGCCTGAGAGGCGTGAGAAGGCGCTGTGGTGCGACTTACCTCACTAGGGTGTTAGAACCCCCTTTGTGGTAGTAGAGAGAGTTGTTGTAAACAACGTGCCCACAACCATGGAAATAATACGGAAGGTGGATGAACGTGTAACTGCCATTCAGAAGTGAGGGCTGGTCCTTGAATTCCTTAACCATGATGCCTGTAGGAGGGAAGCCAGGGAGAGGCTATTACCTACCTCCAGCAATCACAGCTTGGGAGGGAGTCCTTGGGAGGAATTTCAAAGGCGGGAAGTTGAGAGTGAAATGTTCCCTAAGGTCCCTTGTCCAGTGTGAAGAGTCTAAGACTCCCAAGCTCAAAGTCCAATTCTCCATATGGATTTCTGAAATGTCTTTCAAATGTGGTAGGCATTGAACTGGCCTGGCTCCTCCTGGGAGAACTGTGTATCACCCTCTCCCACCCCACTCTTTACTGTTTATCAAACTCTCTATGAGAGTGGCATAGGCCTTCAACAGGAATAGCAGATACTTGGCGCTTGGGCGATCACCTCTTGCCTCCTCCCACCTCTTCCTGCACTGTGCAGCAGCCACTACTAATGAACAATATTACTTTCTTTTTGAGTCCCCAAATCCTGGTAATCTGGGCAGTTATTACCAGGTTCCCAATTGAATAACTGGCCTTGATGAAATAAAGAATGGATTTCTTCTCAGCTATTTCTCCAACCAGTGATTATGGCCAGACCCCTCCTTTAATGAGGCCACTGTTACTATCACTAGCAATTCCTGACCACACCTCTTTGGGACAGTACAACTAGGGACCTGCTCAGATACAGTGTAACTGCAAGGTGGAACTTCACCTTCTCCCTGGGCTCTCTGTCCAACAGGTGGCTGGGAAAGATGGCCAAAAGTACTCTTCCGGGAGGGCGGCAACCTTAGAGAAAGATGGATGGTGTACAAGGATTTCATCTCTGACATTTTTTTCCCATTATGGTTTGGAGGTTTATGAGGCCTGCAGTCATAATGCTATTTGTTTCCTTCTGGATACTTGTCCTAAAACAGGCAATATCTGGGTTACCCTCCTCATGCCCCTGTGACCTGAACTTCAAGGCTTGCCACCAGCATGTTCAAAGGAAGAAAGTTTTCTGCCCACTTATTGGTCTTTCTAAAATAAAGAGACATTTATTACACCAGCTACCGGGGATTTCAGACACACACAAATGGAATACGCCCAAAGGTAGGCAATAGATGAAAAATACAGTTACCACACAGATATGGGTCATAGGCCGAGTGCAAGTACCTGAAAAATGCTCTGTCACCCAAATCCGGTCATCACTCTTGTTAGCAGACTCTCTTATCCAAGTCCCAAATGTCTCTGTCACTTTCAGTACTTGCACTGGGTTTCCAATGGAAGTGATCATGGATTCTGCCAAAAGAAGAGAAAAGAAAGTCACTTACCTGCCAATTATGACTTGAAGATATTCAATTTCTGAATTTCAAGACAGGACGCTTTGTTTCTATACCTGCTTGTGGGGAATGGTGTTCACTGGCTTTCTCATCAGCTTTTCCAACCAAGGTATCATCATTTGGTATGGCACAAGTCTCACCTAAAATGACAACAATAATCATCAGAGCAGATATGGTTGGCACAGTGAGATTTGTTGGACTTTATAGCTGCTGCTCTTCCCCACCTCATTCCAGACTCTAGTCTCATAAACATCCCTTGCAATAGATCACCAGATTCCTTGGTTGCTTGCTTTTAAGCAACTCCAAATCATAGCCTTCCAAATTCTTCGCCCTGCTTGTTGAGTTCCCAGGAAGCTTTTTAGGAGTACAGTTGCTAAGATAATACAATCCCAAAAGGATGTCAGTAAAAGCAACAAAGTGGCCTGAGCCAGCCTGTTCAAGGCCTCAGCAATTTGGGGAAATGAGAGGCTTGCTGATGCCTTCCTGGCCTGTCTGGCAGGTGGCATCACTATCATGATTGCATTGTTCTGGAAGGATTTTCACTTTCAAGGAAGCTAGTGGAAGCTGTGAAGTAGCAGCCCCAGAGAATGGGGTGGTCCACTTTATGCAGCATCTTCCTGGGAGAGGCATCAGGCAGGGAAACACAGATTTAGAGGAAGAAGTAATCTAGATTCCATCCAGCCCAGAGACATGGGAGTCCCCTCATGACCATTTCCCCACTGTCTCTGTCTAAGGGCCTAGAGAAACACAGGTCCTTGACAGGGGCCTGGTTCAAGTTGGCTTGAGGCTACAGCTGAGCTGTGACTCATCCTCCTCGGGTTATCAGTGTCCCCCTTAATGAATGGGCTGAATTTAGACCTTTGGTGAAGAGGTGCCTTAGGGCAGCAGAAGCAAACCTGAGGGAGAGGAGGGAGGAGGATGAATGTGGCCAGGGTGAAGAGGACAGGACATGGACTGAACCGCAGGCCCACTCAAATCCTGAGGGGTTCAAATCACCTTGTGGTTGCTTGATGGAAATCTTGAGGGTAATCTGAAGGGCTCCTTTATCAGTAAAATAAGGGAGCCCGACCCTCCATGATCTCTAAGCTTCCTTCTAGCTGGATAAGCCTGTGTTTCCCTGAAGTCCTTCTGTCACCTGATGAGAGTGGTGTCGGGGATCTGTTACAACTTCCCATGGGCAACACTGCTGCCCCCGGAGTTTCAACTGGGGTTTCCACTTAGGGAACTACAGGGTATTAAAGATGTGGAGTTGGAGCAGGAGAGAGGGCCAAGTTCAGATGCAAATGCTTGGCAACCAAAGACTCATTTCTCGGAGGCAGAATGGAAGATAATGCCTTTCATTTAAAGCCATTTTCCTTGCTCTGCATCCAGCCCCTGCTGATCCAGCCCCCTGGTAGATTAGGCTAAGCCCAGGAGACTGCTTCTCCAGACAAGGGCTGTCACTGGCTGGCAGAGCCTGTGGCAAATTAGAATTCTGCAAAAGCTTGGGTCAGAGCCCCCTTCTCTCAGGGGAGGTCTCGCTCAGTTCATTCTTCAAGGGAAGCTGAGCAAAGGGCTGATGCTAATGCCTGGGGAGGCACTGCACGGCAGCCCAGCAGAGGAGCAGCTCTGCCGTGGTCTCACATTGCAGAATTATAATCAGGCTCCACTGAGCTGGGGAGGGGGATGGTGCCATCTTCGAAAGCACAGATTCGCCCATTTTGACAGCTGACCGTGTGCCCCCAAACGTCTTCCAGAAAGAACAGTGCACCAAACAGAACTCAAGACTGTTTAGGAAAATGACAGCAATGGCCACGGCAAGGCTGAGAAGTTCCAGTGAGGATCCTCCTTATGAGTGCCATTGAGGAGATGGCCGCAAGTGGCCCTCCTCATAGTTTCAGTTAGATGACAGATCCTAGGTCACCCCTTTGGGAGAGAAGTCCTAGCATCACCCTAGAAGTATTTTCCATTAATAAAATCCTTGATTTCCAGTTAGCTTTCAACCCCGTGGCCACTGTGTCACAAATTGGCTAAAGAACAAGTCCACCAGAGGTCAAGTATTCCTTGCTCTTGGTTGGCTTGACCTTGGGTCAGGTCTCAAAGTGTGAATTTCTATCTAAATGGAAGATACCCTGAGAGCTGGGACTTTACAGTTAGGCAGAGCTGGGTTTGAATCCTAGCTCCGCCACTTACTCCTGGAGGGACCTTGGGCAAGTTCCTTAGCTCTTTGGGGTATCAGTTTTATTATCTGTAAGTTGGACACAATAATGATTTCAATATCATAGGATTGTTGTGAGAATTAAATAAGCACATAGCCCTGTGCCTGGCTTAATGTAGCACTGTTGTTACTATTCGTGAGGACCTAACCAATCCAAACTTCCCCTTCATCTCCTGAGCATCATTCAAGCTTCTCACTTCTCAAGAGTGCAAAAAGTTAGCAGCTTAGCTTTCCAGACTGTTTCACGGGGGAGGGATGGTGGACAGAGCAAGGAGGAGGACTGGTCTGCTGGTAAATGAAGGAAGCAGGAGGAGGGAAGGGGAGTGGGAGGCCTAATTCTTAAACTGTCCCTGGTCCTCAGCCCTGGGGCAGACTACAAAGACCTCCTGTGAGAAGTTTGCAAGAAGGGAACTCTCATTTTGGACAAAATCCTCCTCCCTCTATTAAAACAAATCTGGTCACAGAGCCTGGGGAGCAGACCAAGAGTTTGGAATAATTGACAGAAGAGGTGGGCCCCGTAGCGGAGAGGTGGTGACCTGGGCACTGGCCGTTGAACATGTTTGGCTGCCGAGGGCCTTTGGCTCTTCTGCTTCCAGGGGGCCCTGGAGGACCTGGAGGGCCTGGGGGCCCAGGTGGACCGGGTGGGCCTTGGTCACCTTTGGCACCTGGAGAGAGAGAGAGAGAAAGGGAGAGAAGGAGGGAAGAGGGAGAAGGGGGAAGGGGAGAGAGGGACAGAGAAGGGGAGAGAAGAAGAAAGGAGAAAGGGAAGGAAAGGGGAGGGAGGAAGGGAGGGAGGGAGGAACAGAGAAAGGGAGGGAGGAAGAGAAGAAGGGAGAGAGGATGGGAAGAAGGGAAGAGAGTAGTCAGCTAAGGTCTCTTTAGCTGCCTCCTCACAGCCAGACATTTTCAGTCTCTCTACAAGTGGACAAGTGGGGCCACAGAAGCTGGAGGCACCTCTCTGTCCACCAGGAAGGGGCAGAGATCTGCAGGCAGAGCAGATGTGGCCCAACCTCCTACGCCCTCTCCACTCTCCTCCAGGGGACACCCTCTGCTCTGACCTGGTCTTTTCAACTGGGGTTCATAAGGGATGGTGCTTTTCTGAAGGGTTTGTCATCACCCCTCACTTGGTCAGCAGCGTGGAGGAACATGGTACTCTGGATGTGTAGATTTCCTATGTAACGGAAGTGTAATAAAATTTTATATTTTTCAAATACATTTATGTATATTACCCTGTCAAAACACGTCTTAAATTATACATGTTTTGCATAGCAACATCTGCTGTTCATGAAACAAAATGTACTAAACCCAGTTCAATCTTTCCTTGATACGTGGGTCTAAGCATAGTGCCTGGTAAACAATAGGCGCTCAGTCACGTCTGAACGGATGGATAGATGGTTGGATGGGCAACTGATTCAGGGTCATTATTCTGAACATTTAGCATCATCCTAGCTTCCTGAGGACAGATAAGTCTTCCTCATTTCCAGCTACTAGCAAAGTCTCTGATTCAGAAATGGTGTTCTCTGGTATTTGATAAATCTTTACTGACTACACAGTTATATTCACATGTTATATTTTTATCATATAGGTGATCTCCAAAGCACTGTGCTTTTAAAATTCTTCTGCCTCCTGCTCCTCCATGAGAGTCAGCTGTCACCTGCTCTTTCCTCTGTGCTATTGTCTTTGTGGCTTTCTGCCCCTTACCCTCTTCTCCCACAAACACCAACTGTCTGCTTTTCCCCTGAGATGGAAAAGCAGCCACTGTATTTGTAGGGGAAATGCCCCTGATGGCAATAACTGAAGTGTATCCTTAGAATGATCCTGGATGGCAGATGCATCTGAATGTCTGCTCAGAGCTATGGAATCTGGGAGTTGCCAACCCAGAGCTTTGTTCTTTGTTTTGAGGAACATCTGCGCCCCTGGCCCATCCCACGGAACAGGGGCCGTGCAGGCAATTAGGGCCCTGAGTTTTGGGTTAAGTGAAGGTTGCCAGGTGGAGGTGGTTAAGGGGAGGGGGCTGATGTGGTGTGGATATCCCACCCAAATCTCATGTCGAATTGTAATCCCCAGTGTTGGAGGTGGGGTCTGTGGGAGGTGTTTGGATCATGGAGGCAGAGCCCTCATGAATGGCTTGGGTCATCTCCTTGGTAATAAGTGAGTTATTGCGAGATTCGGTCATTTAAAAGTGTGTGGCACTTCACACCCCACTCTTGCTCTCTCTCTCTCACTCCTACTCTCGCCATGTGATGTACCTGCTCCCCCTTCACCTTCTGCCATGATTACAAGTTTCCTGAGGCCTCTCCAGAAGCTGAGCAGATGCCAGCATCATGCCTCTTGTACAGCCTACAGAACTATGAGCCAATTAAAACTTTTTTTAAATATATAAATTACCCAGTCTCAGGTAATTTATAGTAACGTGAGAACAGACTAGTACAGGTGTTAAGCGAAAATGCCAGGTAAATTGCATGCTGTTTGCAAGTGGCTGCTCAGTCCACTGCCCCTGGGCTGCAGGTAAGAGAGTTAGCTCATCTAGCCCAAGGCCCCTGGGCTGTTTTTGTCCTAAGGTGGTTCTCCTGTCCAGCCTGCCACCACTGGACTCTCTCCTCTGTATGAAGCCCCCAGTAAAGCCCCATGTCACATTTGCTGGCCCTGGGTCTCTTCTTTGGCTCTTGAATCTGTTGCCATCCCTACTGAGGTTGACCAGGGCTTGGCACAACAACATTTTGCCCCAATTCTATGTAAAAAGGCCATTAGGATCAGGGTCTGAGGATGGCTCAACCTCATCAGTGAAGCAAACGCTTGTGCTTCCTGTCAGTTGTCCTCTGAGGTGTCGTAAGTTGCCTGCTTACTTGTCTTATTCTGGATTGTGCTGGATTTCAATATATCTTGGAAAAGAAATATTGAAATTGGGTCATGGCTTTTAGACCCAATTACCTGAACCACTTATACTTAGATCCCAGATCTGGTCTTGCCACATGGAGTAACATGCTCATGTTTCTCCTCTTTGAAAGCAAAGAACTCCAAAACATGCTGCAAAACAGATGGCCACATAAGGCCATAAAGGAGAGAAGACACAGGAGCAGCCCTGGTGTTGGAAGCCAGGCAGTTCTCTGGGTGCACAAGCCCTCAAAGAGAGCCACAGCGCACCCCTCTTACCTGCCAGGAGCACGTCGTTGGACACATCTCCTTTGTCACCCTTTTCTCCCTTCTGCCCTGGTGGGCCCTCATTTCCCTGCAGGCCCAGTTCACCATGGTCTCCCTTTTCTCCCCTTTCCCCTGGATTTCCTGCAGCTCCAGGTATCCCTGACCAAAAAAACAAAAGACATATTAGCCTATGGTGCAAAAAGTTCTGGCACACCACTTTATATTATTGTGCTTTGTGCTTTCCAGGGAAGCAGTTTTATATACCAAACACACAGCATTTCATAACCATTTTAGAGCAGCAGTGTGACCATACGTTCATTAAAGAACAGCATTTCCAGGTGGCTCTGCTGGATTATTTATTTATTTATTTATTTATTTATTGAGATGGACTCTGGCTCTGTCACCCAGGCTGATGTGCAGTAGTGCAATCTCGGCTCACTGCAACCTCTGCCTCCCGGGTTCAAGCAATTCTCCTGCCTCAGCCTCCGGAGTAGCTGGGATTATAGGCGTGAGCCACCACACCCATCTAATTTTTGTATTTTAAATAGAGACAGGGTTTCGCCATGTTGACCAGACTGGTCTTGAACTCCTGATCTCAGGTGATCCGCCTGCCTCGGCCTCCCAAAGTGCTGGAATTACAGGTGTGAGCCACTGCTCCCGGCCTGCTGGATTATTTTTAGAGAAATTTGGCTGAGCCAACAGGTTGGAGACAGGAGTGAACCACAAGAGGGGGCGATGACAGCAACAGTGGAAAGAAGGTAAGGAAGGCCTAATGAGAAGTCTGCAACCGTGATGCTCAGAGGTGTGTGTCTGCTGCCATAATAGTGAGTGTTAAATACATTATTTAGTTTATTCCTCACAACATATTGGAGTGGTAGGCTAGGCAGTCCTCCTTACTCTCATTTTATAGATATTGAAACTAAGGCCTACAGTGGTTATAACAGATGCTGCCAAGTCAGAGAGCAAAGCACCTCTGATTCCATCTCCAATGCCCTCTTCTGTGACATTCCAATGCAAAATACTTTCAATCACAATAGCAAAACAGGTAAAGTTGCTTTAAGACTACCATTAATAGGGATGGTGAACAAAAGGTAGTGGGTGAAATTTCTGCCTCTGTTCACAGGGAGCTATGACTACAGAAATTGCTGTCCTCCGCACATTGCTAGAAACCAGTCGAGGTCTAAGTAACAGCTTGTGTCAGCCTTGGACCCTGAGCAGTGAAAGCACCCTTGGATTGTCCCAGTCCACTGCTGGGAGGTAGTTCCCAGTGGCACAGGGAGAAGGATCTCAAATAGCCTGTCAATCTCGCTAAGTTGAGGGGCCAAAAATCAGAGTTTGGGGAGAAGGAGACGGCTAGAATTTGCAAGATAGAAGAGCAGAGAGGAGACAGCTGCGTGAAACAGCCCTGCAGATCTGCAGAGGGCTCCCTTGAACCTGTGACTGAAGGATGTCTTCTACACATGAGGGAATTCCAGAGGGCTGGGAAAGGAATTCACAGACTGTTCGCTATAGAATTCTCAGGGCTCACACAGGAAAAAGTTCTCATTCCCACGGCTACCATGGGGAAATCTCATCAAATACTGAAATACTGGGTAGAGTCCTTGAAAAAGTCTAGTTTTAGTAGTGGGGCTAAATTAGCCCCAGGTTAAAGGCTGCGGTGGACCCATCATTACAAAGTTTCAACACAAGTTTCTAAAGGATGAAACCTATCTGCCAGTGATTTAACTGCCTGACTCTGTGCCTGCTGAGAGTCCAAAATTTGAATCATTCAGTTCATGTAACTCAGCATATTAGCAATATAACCACGAAAAATTATATGATCATCTCAACGATATAGAAAAGGCATTTGATACAATTTAGCACCCATTCTTAATTTGTCAACAAACTAGGAATAGAAGAGAACTTCCTCTGTCTGGAAAAGGACATCTACAAAAAAACCTACAGCTAACATCATCCTTAATGGTGAAAGACTGAATGTTTTCTCCCTAATACCAGAAACAAGATAAGGGTATCTAACCCTATCACTTTTATTTAACATTCTACTGGAGGTCCTAGCCAGTGCAATAATGCAAGGAAAAATAACTAAAAGGCATACAGATTGGAAAGGATGAAGACTGTTTGCAGATGTCATGATTGTTTATGTAGAAAATCTCAAGGAATCTATAAAAAGGCTACTAGAACTCTTGAGTATATAGTTATACAGGGTCCTTGAGAGGGGAAGTTATTTCTAATACTGTACAAAGCTATTGCCAGATATGGATCAATTAACATGATACCCTATCTCAGAGAATATGTGCTCATTTTAACAACAGCCCCTTGGAGATATTGCTCAACAGAGGTATTGCCTAAGTGGCAGAGATTTCAGTGATGGGGAAGTTAGCATGTCACAATACCCCACAGTTCATACCCAAATGCCCTGCATTGCCATCAGATTAATTATTCCCTAAAACAGTGGTTCCCAACCTTTTTGGCACCAGGGACTAGTTTTGTGGAAGACAATTTTTCCATAGACCGGGGTGTGGGGAGGGATGGTTTGGGGATGATTCAAATGCATTGCATTTATTGTGAATTTTATTTCTATTATTACATTGTAATATATAACAAAATAATTATACAACTCACCATAATGTAGAATCACTGGGAGCCCTGAGCTTGTTTTCATGCAACTAGACAGTCCCATCTGGGGGTGATGGGAGACAGTGACAGATCATCAGGCATTAGATTCTCAATAGGGTTTGCACTCCTATGAGAATCTAATGCTGCTGCTGATCTGAAGGGAGCTCAGGCGGTAATGTGAGCACTGGAGAGTGGCTGTAAATACAGACGAAGCTTTGCTCAATCATCTGCCACTCACCTCCTGCTGTACGGCCCAGTTCCTAACAGGTCATGGACCGATATGGGTCTGGGGCCTGGAGACCCCTACCCTAAAACACAAACCTGGAGCTCTTAGCACCTTTCATTTACCCCAGAGGAGTAATAAATATTCAAAATGGTTTCTGCTCTTCCATATTCATGTTCATATTCCATATTCAAGGAACTGTCTGCAGACTATTCTAAGGAAGACAGCAGTGCATGAAAAAGCCTCAAAGTGTCGATCACTGTTAGAAGAAAACTGTAGTGAACAAAAAAATTTGCTAGATTTCAACCAACCAATAAAAAAAACCTTAGTGAAAACTATGAAATTCAGCTACAGTTGGGAATCAGAAGCCCCAGGGTCCTCACCACTACCAGTGGTAAGCTTGGGTGGCGGCTGCCCGTCCAGTGGAACTGGGGGAGCACAGTAGAAGAGGATGTGAAGAGGAGCAGGGGGCCCCTCCACTCTCAGCACTGGCTCTGCCATGGATTCAGTGATATAGGGGTCAAATCATGCCTCTTTGAGGGGTCATGGCTTGTAATACCTCCCTCACAATAGCACCAAAATCCCATTGCATTGACTCCTCCGGGCCCTCAGTCATCAGGCCATCTGGGTGGAAACTGGTTCACTCACTTGAGAAGAGCCCTTCTGCCAGGCCCTCTTTGTGAGAAGACGTTCTTTTGTCAGTGTTTTAAATAGGCAATTTGGCACATTATCTGAAGGAGACAAAAAACAAGGGCATTGCCATAGAGTCCAGCCTGCACAGTGCACCAAGTGTAACTGACACCTTCGAAAGGTCTCACATGACCCAGTTTTAGCAGTGCTCAGGGAAAGGGTATCAGCTGGTTCCTGCAAGGATATCTTTTTCAGGCATTTATTCTAGTCACAAACAGCCTTCTGCATCATCATCTTATTTCCCCTTCCTTTCTTTTCTTTCTTCCTCTTATGTCTTTTATTTTCTTTCTTGGAAAGGCCATATGTGAAACAGGGAAATGTTCCTGCTGCCTGGCAGCTGTTGTAATGCACCCCCCACAGGGGCAGGTATTTAACACTATTCAAGGCCTTTGCTTGAGGCTGTATTTTTACTCTAGTTGGGAAATGCATGATCATTTTATGGCTTTCATTAAGAAAGGGTTGGGGGACATTTTGTCTGCATAGAGTCTGCCTTTGCCCTCTTGTCCACCATAGCGCTGACAAAGCATCCCCTCGTCTTTGTCGGTAAAATTGCCCTGGCTGTGCTTTCGCCGTGATATGTCAGAAATTAAATACCACCTAGTGATTCACCATCAGGAACCTGTGTGTGGCATTTTCTACCCTGCCCTGTCCCAGGGAAGGTCAGGGATGCTAGCTGTGCACAGTGACACTATGACACTATGTGATCTGGACCCCTGGCTGGCTTTGAGTCGGCACATTCTGCCAGAGAAGAAAGGCCGGACTCTGCCTGTGTAACTTGTGCTAGGAGTGGCTCTCTACTGTTTTTCTCTGGTGTCGCCCACTCAAAACAAACGGTTTCATCAGCATTTGAGTTTGGAGTTGTGTGATATCTCGGGGTTGAGGTCAACTCTCATCTTCACAACATGGGGTGAGGGAGGATGTTTTATTTTCAGCAGTATCATTTGTTGCTAAGGCGGGGGAAAGGGGCCAGAGAGTGTCACACAAAACCCAGTCCTGAGGCACAAATATGGAGGAGGAGGGCTTTCATTTCTGTTTTTATAAGAATTTCGCTTTTAGAGAAGATACTGCAGCATTAACTCTTAAGTGAGAAAATGAGAGGCAGCTGGAAGGAAAGAAACTGCTTGCTTTTGAGGCAATGGAACATCAGACTTCATAGAAGATGCTGGTTGCACAATTGACATTTAGGTCTCTTTCAGTTCTGACTCTTCTCTTCAGATCTAAGTTAGTGTTTCCAAATGAATACAGAACACTTCCACTTAGATTTCCTTTTGGTCTAAAATAAAGTTTCTCCTTCCCGACTTTTGAAAACAACAACAATAATAGCTAACACCAGTATAGCACTTACAATGTGTCAAGCCCTCTTCTAAGCACTTTATATACATTAACTCATTTAATCTTCCTAATAACATTATGAGGTTAATACTATTTTTGTCCCCATTTTGCAAATAAGGAAATTGTGGCACAAAGTGATAACTTGCCCAGGGGCATACAGCTAGTAAGCGGAAGAGCCGGGACACAAACCATCTGGCTCCAGCTCTGGCTCTGAGCTATTCCACTAACATTCTTAGCTTTTCTAAGGTCAGAACCTGAGAAGCTTTGATGTTTCAGTCTCCTGGAAGCAACCGTTAGGCTACAGAGCTTAAACTCTGGCTTCATCAGGGTAGTCTTATAATGGCTCCTGGTTGCCTCCTGCATATGTGGAGCTGAACCCCCTGACCTTACTTTGAAGGCCATTACCCTCTAGTCCTAGCCCAATCTAGCCAGGGTCCCCACTAGTACCCAGGGGTGGCCTCATAACCTGTGAGCCTAGGCCTTTCTGTTCTCTCCCTGCGGTTAATGCTGCTGCAGTTATCGTCTCTAAAAATCAAATTCTCATAAAAAACAGAAAGGAAAGCCCTCCTTATTCGTGTCTTGGGACTGGGCCCCGTTCCCCCGCCTTTCCCACTGCTCCTCTACTTATCTCCGAAGTGCTGATCACTCTTCTCTGTCTTGTCCTTTATGCTTAGTTCTGCTGCACAATCCGTCCTCTGCAAGTAGGATCCTCTGCACAGTGTCCTATTTGCTCATCTTCTGCACAGGGAAGTTTGGCTTTTTCTTCTGGCAGTATTGCCTCCTATGAAGTATAGAGCAGTCTTCCAACCAGAATAAATAGTTACTGAGTACCTGCTGTTGCACGATATATCTTCTCTTTCAACTGGATTGTAAGCCCTTATATACAGACACAATGTTCTAGTCTTCTCATTCATTCATTCATGCATGCATTCATTAATTCATTCTTCATTCATCAATTATTTATTGGGCCTTAGCTGGGCCCTAGCTAAGAGATGTCATGAATAATAAAATCTATAATACATAGTCCCTGCCTTCATTGACCAACACTATAGTGGAGTATTTAAAACCAGAAACCATATTAGAGTTGTCATAACCCAACCTCTTCTGGCTACAGATGAGGAGGTCAAGGCCTCATCTTAGAGTGACTTGCCCAGGGCCTCAGGGCCAGTAAGGGATAAAGGCAAGAGCTACTAGAACTCCTTTCACCGTTCCCCTCTGCCTTGAAGGCAGGGAATGAGAGGGACAAAAATCAACTGTCTCTGACTGGCAGGTTATACTCATTGAACTGTGTGTTCTCAACAATGTCCTGCAGGCCTCTCTGAAAGGCTGGAACCCTCCCAGCCCTCCCAGGAAGACTCAGCCTTGGAGCTCAGATTGGAGGGTGTCTGAAGCCCTATATTCTCAATCGTTAACTGCACCAGCGCTCAGGGCCCAGGCTTCTTTCCTGTTTGCTCTTGCTCTTCGGCACCTCCAATAACCCTGCTCTCACAACAGGGCCCAAGCCCCTTGAGCACGGAAATTGAGTGTCACTGTGGTTAAGAGCAGGGGTTCCAGAAGTCAGAGAAACCTGGATTCAAGTCCTGCCTCCTCCACTTATTAGCTTTCGACATCAGACAAGTTATATCCAGTCATTCAACAATGAATTCATTGAGCTCCTTGGCTGTGTGTTCCAGGCACTGAAGGTAGGAACTAAGCAAGACAGACATGGCCAAGCTCTCACAGGCCTCACATTCTGCTTGGGGAGTCAGCCCATCAGCACAACAGCAAATAGTCCCTAAGGGGTGATTTCAGGGAGGGATATTTCGATTGATTGCGCTTGGGGAGTCAGACCATTAGCACAACAGCGAATAATCACCAGGGGGTGATTTCAGGGAGGGATCAATATTTTGATTGATTTCACTTGGGAGGTCACACCATTAGCACAATAGCAAATAATCACCATGGGTCGATTTCAGGGAAAGATCAATATTTTGATTGATCCCACTTGGGGAGTCAGACCATCAGTACAACAACAAATAATCACCATGGGGTGATTTCAGGAAGGGGTCAATATTTCAAAAGAGCAGGGGATGTGACAGAGTAGGTGAGACAGGGGCTAGACACAGAGGCCAAGGATGATCTTGTATACGAGGTGACATCTGAGCTAAGACCTGCTCAGGAAGACAGAGGAAGTCAGGAAGAGGGCATTCTGGGCAGCGGGCACAGGCCACTGTGTCCTAGTCCCACCCCAGTCTACTCTGGGTCCCTAGCAGTACTCGTGCAAAGGTCCTGGGGCAAGGGTGAGCTTGGCCTGTTTGAAAAAGAGAGAAGTATCTTCATCTGGAAAAAATATGGCTAACAAAAGTATTCATGCCCTTGGGTTGTTCTGAGGACTAGATGAGCTGAGTGTACGGAGACCTTAGTGGAGTGTCTGGCAGTAAATGCTGGCTGTGTATTATAGTTCCAAAGGTTGTTGCTAGAGGGCACACCCCACCCTAACTGGGTCCCTAACTCTATAGAACACAGGCTTTTTTCCTTTTCTTGGAAACAACACTTGTTCCCTTTTTGTGGAATGCACTCCCACACCTCTCCTACCCCACCCCTGCCTGGCAAACCACGAATGATCCTTTAACTCTCAGTTTAAATGACAGCCCTTCCTTCTCCACAGCCACAGCAATGGCCTGGAAGGTTGCGTACCCACGTGAGGACCTGCAGTGCCATCCTGGGAGCTGGCTGCTCATCCAAAAGCTCTGGAAAGGCCTAGGGCCAGCCTCCAACCTCGCCTGGCTGTGTGACCCCACCCTCTGTGTGCGCCAGGCCCTCCCTTCACGTCTGGCCAAAGCTGTTACCTCCCTGCCCTCCCTCTCTATCACTGTACCTCAGAGCACCTCGTTCTTCCCTTCAAACATACATCTCATGTTGAGATGGTAGGTGGATATGACTGTTGACTGTGGATGTTGGCCTCTCCACCAAAGATGGAAAGTTCCAGAACAGTGCCTGTGTCTTTTGTAGTTCCCCAATAGCACTCGACATCTGCTGAATAAGTATTTGTTGATGAATGTCCCCACCCTCTCCTGGTGCTTGTCTTGCTGCTCAGTCCCCTCCTCAGTCTCCTTTGCTGACTCATCCCCTTCTACTTTGTCACTTGAGGTTGGAGCTTCTCAGGGCTGAAACCCAGCCCCTCCTCTCCTGCCAGGCTCTCTCCCTAAGTGACTTCACCCCTGCCCACATGCCCAGGTGCCTCAATGACTCCCTGATATATACGTCTCACCCCAGGCCTCTTTTGACTACAGACCTGTTTTCCAAGGCCACTGCCCCGCCTCCTCCTGTATACTTCAGGGCATCTGAAACTCAGCACATCCCATGCGGAGTCCACGATTGTCCCTTTAGATCTGAGTTGAGTGCGGGGCTCCCCACCTCAGGCAGGAGCAGCTCACCCATCCATCCAGTCGAGCATGACAGCAACCTTAGGGTCAGTCTTGATGCCTCCCTGACCCCCAACTCCCTGTATCCACTGTCCACTGGGAACTGCTGGCTTCGCCCCTAAATATCACTTATCCCTGTGGGTCTTTCCACCCCCGCCCGCTGTCCCCCGCCTACGGAGGCCATCTCCCTGCCTCTACTTTGGCTTATTCGCCTGCCGGTTCCAGTGCACTCTCCATGCTGCAGCCACAGCAGCATTTAGAGAGGCAGATCTGATCCCATCACTCTCTCCCACTTGACGGCCCTCTGGGGCTTCTCATGGCCCTCAGAAGGAACCCTGTTCCCCTCAGTGGCCCTGCTGCCTCTGGTCCCTCCTCCCTATTCCTTTCCTGCAAGTGCTGGGTATGAAGGGAATCTGTCCCAGGGCTCAGGAGTGGGTGAGGAGGGAAAGTGCAGCCTCGGGGCCTCAGCAGGGTGAACAGGACAATGTGGCTTTTGCTCTGCAGCCTGAGCTGGCCCATGAAGTGAGCGATCCCATCGAGCTGGGCTCTTCAGATAGCCTTTGGTGGTTAGTCTCCCACTTCCCCTGGTCTGGGACAATGAACTCCTTGTGGGGGCCTCGGGGACTCAACTTCCACTCTCAGTATGAGTGGAGGCTTCGCGGTCTAATGCTGCTGACCTCCGCAAGCCTTACTCTCTGGGAGATTGCTGTAGAGATGGGTGTCTTTGCTGCATTTCCTATGAGATCTCCCAGAAACCAAGGATTGGGGTCACCCTCCAGTGACAAACAGAATCCAACACCTTCTCCCTTCTCTGCTGCTGTCCTCTGCTCCAGCCTCTTCCCTTCCCTCCTATAGCCTCTCAGCACAGCTGTCAGGCCATCCTCTCATCCATATGTCAGGCATAGCACTGTTCCACTTCACATCCTCCCCGTTTTTCTCTGAGTACAAATCACAGTTCTTAAAATGCCCAGGGCTGACCTGATTTGGCCTGGTTACCTCTCTGATCTCAACTAGGCTAGGTTAGCCACTCATCCCTTCTGTCCAGCTGCCCTGGCTTCCTTGCTGATCCTTAAACTGTCCAGGTACCCTGGTGGCTTACACACTCTGCCCAGAGCCCTCTGCCCCAGAAACCCTGAGACCCTCTTTTACCTCCTCTTGGTATTTGCTCAACGGTCCCTTCTGAGGGAGGTCTTACTTGGCCTCCCAATCTAAATGTACCACCACTAACCCCACATAAATTTCCCACCCCTTTCTATGATATTTTTTCTCCTCAGCATTTATCACCATGGAACAGACCATATATTCTATTTATTTATCTTATTTACTATCCATCTCTCCCAGCTACGATGTAAGCCTCATGAAGGTGGAGGAGGGGGGCTTATTTCTGAATCTCCAGCATCTAGAACGATACCTGCCACACAAATATGTGCTCCATAAACGAATGCACTTTTTCTTTTCTGCACTCCCTGGGTTGCAGGCTGCATGCGAAGCACGTCCTCAAGGCCAGGGATCTGTCTCAAGCCTTTTTGAAAACCACCCCTTTCCTACGTGCCCCACACCCAGCTCTAGCAGGGTGCCCTCCTGCCCCTGAGCCTGCCCTCATCATGCCCATTGCCGAGGCCTCAGGACTGAATCACATTTTTGGAGTCTTCCCAGGATAAGCCAATAGGCATCATTATTCTACAGCGATGCTCATGTATAATTATAATTATTATCCTATATGAACGATCCATTGCTGCTGTGTAATTCCAATGGTAATTACTGGCCTTCTGAGGATTGAGCTGGCTTGGACGGTGTGTGCCCGTTTTCTCTGAAGCTGCCCTCTGGAACACAAGCAGGTAGGCACTGCCAAGTGGCAGAGGTGCTCGACAATTTTTCCCTCTCCACTGGCCCTTACTTCAATTGCTAATGAGAATAAGAGTGGAGGTGACCAAAGGAGTAATTGCTGTCTGGAAGAATTTTCTACCATTTCTTCTCGTCCAGGGCCAGTCCAAGTGAGTTTGGGTAGCAGAGCCAAGAGGTTGAAAATAAGATGGTGCAGTGGAGTCTCCGGCTGAAAACAACCTCGCTCCGCCCTCAGCAGTGGCTTTGATGGGTGGCTGAGAGCCAGGCCTTCGTAGGAGCCTCCTGAGTAGTTTCTTTCCCTCTGTCTTTGAGCTCCCACCACAGCATGTGCCAGCTTTCTTCAGGTGGATCTGCCCTGGCCCCGGCTCCCCAGTACTGGTGCTCAGAGCCCTTCAGAATCTTCCCCTTTGTGCCCCAGCCTCCTGCCAGGCCCTGCACCAGCCCCTGATTCTTACTGCTCCCTGGGCACATCTCATGCCTTGGTGCTTCTGGGCCTTTTCTCCAGTGGTAATGGCCTGCTCATAACAGGGCAAAGGAAGCTCCTCCGAGATGCCAGCCATATCTTCATAGTTATCCTGTAGCCCCTGAAGAGGAGACCCTTTGACCTGAGTGCCGGCCGCAGGGAGGCCAGGATGCTGCCTTTCCACTCAAGCAGTTTGAGCTATTCCTCTAGCCAAGAAACGCCTTTCCAGGGGCCAACATCAGTTCATTGATTTTCAACCAAACACAGATTCGCTGGGCAGGAGGAGGCAATAGAGGGCAAGGCAGGAGCTGAGCCTCGAAAGAGCATGCACCAGCACCAGCTGTCACACGGCCCACAGAGTGCCCCTCCCAGGGCTGTGGGCTTCTGCTCCTTCCACCTCCTGTCTGCAGCAGAAGGGTGGGAGTCAGTTGCCAGGAGACGGCTTCTCCAGTTTGAAATAAACATCTGTCAAGGTGGGACCAAGAAGTATACCCTTGGTATCCCAGAACACAATGGCTTCTAGGTAAGAGTTAAACCGGCCTTAAACTGTGCGGAGATGAAACACCTTACCCCTGCTGCACACAGCTTTAGTCGACCCAAATGCAATCATGGAGATAAATAACAGGGAAATTAATTAGAAGAGTTGCCAAAAATACCCATTTTTCCTCTTTTTCCATTTGCTCCTTTTTCTCCTTTTGGGCCCTGAGGACCAGGCTGTCCATCCGATCCATTGTGTCCTGGCAACCCGCCGGCTCCCGGAGGTCCTGCATCAAAACACAGAAACAGGGACATTAACCAAAAAAAAAAATAAAATAAATAAATTATTCACTGAAGTTACTGTCATTTCCTTTACCAGTGAAACTGAGCAGGCATCAATTCCTTTTCCACATCCTTTCCCACTTCTTTCCTTCCTTCTCTGGCTGAAGCAGTGCCAAGTGGGGGGATGGTGATGGCAGAGCCTCAGGTGAGGGGCACAAAGAAGGAGACACACAGCCAGGACTGCCTCCAGGCTCTTGCCCTCCCCGCATCTGTCCCATCAGGGAGATCCTAGGGTCTGGCCACCCACAGCCTCCCCTTGAACTAGAAAATCCATGGGCTCTTACCTGGTGGTCCAGAAGGTCCTACAACAGAAAAAAAATTTAGTTGAGAAACCACGGGTGGAAGAAAGAGAAACCAGCACCGAACCCAGAAAACAAAGAGCACCCCCTGACCTTCAAATCTCCTAATTATCTACTGACCCTAAGCAATGGATTCGACACCTTGTATTTAGAACTCGTTATATTTGGCCAAAAGACCCTTTAAAGCAATTCAACAAAGACCCATTTGCCAATCAAACCATTTGCTCCCACTTTTGCTTGTTTCAATGAACCAAGATTAATTTCTGAGCTGTCCTCACTGTAGATTGATAAATTAGTCACCTCTCAAGCAGTCAACCTAATAAATGGAGGGCCAGTAACAATGCCGGTGGCCATGAGTGCAGCCCTAGCACGGGGGTTAGCAAATGATGGTGCTGTCATTGTGGGGCTGTCCCAGGAGTTCTCCAAGTGCTCTAATCTAGCTAGCTTGTCTCATCTGAGCCACTGGGGGGAGTCGGGAGTGAAAGCTGGCTGGCTAGATTTCTCTTTTGTTACATGAAATAGCCTGAGAAAAATTGAGAGCCCAGATCAGGTAACAAATACCTTCCTTAGCATGTAATTACCCAAGGATCTAAGGGGTTCAGATGAATTTTGCTCCCACCAATAGGGGTGTCTTATTGTCGACTATTCTATTTGAGTACTCAGACAAGCTAATGAAGTTGTAACATGAGCACTTGAGTTCCTTTTTTTTCTTTCCTTTTTTTTTTTTTTTTTTTGGAGACAGAGTCTCGCTCTGTCGCCCAGGCTGGAGTGCAGTGGCACCATCTCGGCTCACTGCAAGCTCCGCCTCCTGAGTTCATGCCATTCTCCTGCCTCAGCCTCCCGAGTAGCTGGGACTACAGGCACCCGCCACCACGCCCGGCTAATTTTTTTTTTTTTAATGTATTTTTAGTAGAGACAGGGTTTCACTGTGTTAGCCAAGATGGCCTCGATCTCCTGACCTCATGATCTGCCCGCCTCTTTAGACCACATATAATGATTACCAATATTGGAATGGCGAGGTCTTTCCATAAATCTAAGCCTGTGACCATTCACAAAACAAGCATTGCTAAGCAGTTATTATGTGCATCAAACTCCACCAAGAAATCTTGGTGCCTGTATCTGTTGCGTTCACAGTCTACGTGGGAAAGATGGACTCTTTGAAACCATGATGCAGTATGAGAGAGCTACAGTGAAGTCTCCACTCCCATACCCCTGACAAGGGGTACTGGGGAAGTGTGGGCATGCAGTGGTCTGAGAAGGCATCTCAAGAAGATGATCCTGGAGCCACGACATTGAAGAAACGGGGCTTAAGATGGCAGCAGATGAGGTCTGGCATTCCATGAAGGGGCCACCAGGAGTAAAGGTACAGAGGTGGGGACTTATAAGATTCAGGGTGGGAGGAAGTTAGAGGACTGGCCAAGTGTGTAGAGATGAGGCTGAAGAAGGACCTGGGTATGGTGGGTGGCAGAAGCACTTGAATGTCAAACCAGGAGGTGTAGATGGTATCTGTGAGGCAGGAGGGAGCCATGGGAGGTTCTTAGGCAGGGGGATGATGCTGTGAAAGCAGTGTGGGTTTGATAGCCTCTTTGTAGTTGGAAGATGGATAGAACTAGGTGCAACAAGACGAGAGAGACAGTGACACAGAGACAGGAAGAGAGACATGGAGGATGGGCATTGCAGAAAAAAAAAACCCTAGGGGATCTTTGTAGCTGTCAACTCAGTGACAAGCTTGTGGATAAATGAGCTGACTGTAGAATTGTAGAGAAAGCTAGACATTCAAGAGGTATTTCAGCAGAATGAGCAAGAATCCACATCTGATTGGGTAGGAGGCAAAGGAGGAGGACTTTCAGATAACAGGGGGCCTGCAATACAGATGGATAGAGGCTATTTTGACAGGCGTGGGGACTTTTGGGAGAAATAGGTGTTTGAGGATATGCTTTCAATACATAACAGTCCTACTCTGGGCAAAAATGGCTGGCTAAAATGGTACCACATTCTCTAGGGTCAGTACAGCCTGTGTCTCCATGACTTTACCACCAGATGGCGAACACGTACTGGGAAGGGGGTGAGGTGGCCAGTTAACAGAGGTCAGAGGAAATCAATTAATCATCGTTCCCGACGACAGAGGGAGCCAAATTCGGATATAGAGACTGGTGGAAGGAATAATTTGACTGTAAGACACAAGACTTGCCTGTACACAGTAGGTTTCAAAAGTTCTCACGACAGTCTGATAACCATGTCCATGCATCAGTACTGTTGGTGAGAGCTCCTGGCTGAAGCTGTATATTCAGGACACGTTAGCCGTGGCCAAGGCTCTCACTGTGGTGATTAGATTAGGGTGTCCTGCAAGAGTTCCACTGATGCCCTATGGATAGAGTTCCTCTCATATGAATCCACAGAATCGCCTGCAATGCCTAGTAAATGCAGATACCCAGGCCCCATCTGGGGTTCCTAATTCAGTTTGGATTTAGAGGCCCAATAATCTGCATTTTTATCCGAGCATCATAGATGACTGGAATGGAGGTGGTCATGGGCCCTCTGATGCGGTGTGAAAATTTTCTGGGAAAAGAATCAGTCACCATCAGCAGATCCTTAGAGGGGTTCTTGACCCTAAAAAGGTCCAGAGCTGCTAGTCTTAAGGCAAGAGTAAAAAGTCTAGGCTAGAATTGGGGATGGAAGAGCGGGAGGGCCGCACCCACCTGGGGAGAGGCAAGTGAGAGAAGAGGCACCAGGAAAGAGAGAGTTGTCAGAAGACACTTGGAGGAGGAAATCCAGCAGGTCTAATTCCCCGCAGCTAGATGAGGAGAGAATTTCAGAAGAGAAAGGAAGACAGCCCCAGAGAGCTCAGCAGTCCGGGCAGACATAAAATGTGCTGAGGCATAGGGAGCTATGGTGATGGCGGGATGTCCTCCTGTCCTCTCAGAATGCCAGCCTGGCTCTCCAGGGGCCTGACATCTGGAAGAGCTCCCACGTGTCAAATAATGTCAAATGCCATGATGTGTGCCAACTGGGTGTTTAGAAAACTGTTTCTCAGCTCCTGACCCTTCTCCCTTTCTTGAATAGCACATCCTCAAGGAATATGTGCAGACATCCATGATCATGCTAATAGTGCATGCAGGGCCGGTGTCCTGGGCCTGCCACCCATGCAGGTGCATAGGGTTTCACCTCACAAGGGGGCTTCAGGTGTGGGCTTAATGCTCTGCAGTCGCCATCTAGAAATTCCCAGTGATCTTGTCTTTGAATTTGTGTAAGTGAAGTCCAATGGGTCAATAAAGTATGCACAGGGGGCTTGGTGGGGTCCCAACTCCCACCACCTTCCTAGGAACTGCCACCTGCTCCCTTGCCCCATGATGTGTCCTCTGTACTCCTTGCCCCATCAGTAACTTCTGCCACCTTCCACTCTGGTAGGGGCTGGGGCACAAGTGCAGGAAAGGTGTGGCTGAGTGGTGCCCTGCGTGCCTGAGTCACAGGGAAGGATCCCTGGTGCCTGTGAGGGTCTGTACTTGCCCCATAAGTATTCTATGCTTCATGGAGTATGACATTAGGTAGCAGATAAAAACTCACACCAAAACAGGTCAAGACTGTGGAAGAAAGAAGAAAGCCTTTTTCCTGCTTCTTTTGGACAAGAAACCCTGCATTTTCATTTTGCACTGGGCCCTGCAAATTATGTAGCTCATGCTAACTGTACCTATCCCACACTCCTAACCAGAATCGATTAAAATTGGGTGGATGCTTGATAAGAGCTGAGCCACTTAGATATTTTTTCCCTTGAAATCTAAAATTGGCTCACAATGCACCAGTTATGTAAACTTGAGGTCTGTGATGGCCATGAACACCAAAAACAAATCAGTCTGCAGAGAGAAGTGCCAGTTCCAGTCAATTAGTGCTGGCTTTCTGGAACAGCAGAAAAGAATGCTATGAGGCTGTGCTCAGCAGCATTGATCCGCGATTGATATTTGCCTAGGCATAGAATAAGAGACTAGAGACACGTATCATAACTGGATTAGGGTCACTTGGCTGCAAGGAGAATGTGTAGTGCTTCTGCCCCAATACGCAGTTCAGTAACATGATGATTTAGATATTTTCTAACAGATACACATGAAGAGGATGCAGTGAGTGAAGAATAACCCAATAACATGGCTTCTTCAAGACACCTGCTCTCCCAGAAGATATGCTTCTGGGTCCCCAAGGAAATCTGGGCTCCAGAGTAAGATGCATTCAGAAAAGCATGTGTTGTTTGACAAACTCTGTACTAGCAAAATAACTAATTACTCTAGCTAGGGGATTACCCTCACAATCCACCCGAGATGTTAAAGGTTGCACAGAATCACATAGCATCTGTCCTGACTGCCGTAGCAGCAACAGCTGGGCAAGGAAGAGGAATGGGAGCCAGGTTACCTGGTCACAGCTGGACTAGCCTCAAGTTATGAGTGCCTGCTTTTTCAAAGATGAATCCAGTGGGAAGCTAAACCTTGTTCCCAGTCCCCAAGCCCAGGTTCTGCTCTGGCACATCTTCCTGCCAGGCATCCTCTTAGGGCTCGAGACCAGTGCTCTGTGTCCACCCTCTGAAGCTACCCAGTTCATTCCTGGGTCCTGTCACTCATCTTCCTGCCCACTACCCTGCCCCCAGTCCAGGCCTCGTGGTCTATCCCAAAGGATCCTCTCACTTTGCAACTTGTACTTTTCACATCTAATTTTAATTGAAGAACTTTCTGTGCAAAAGGAGGCCCAATTTCAAGCTGGCATGAAAGGAGATTGTGCTGTCTTTTGAAAAGCACTTCGAAGTGCTAAAGAAAAACCTACTCAACCCACTTCCAGTGCAGATGTCGTCCCCCACTCTCTGCCAATCTCTCCTAAGTGGTCTCAATAGCTCCGTCCCATGCATTCACTGTACAGCCTGGCTCTCAGGTCTATCACTATTAAAAAAATCAAAAAGGAAGAGGCTTTTCCTGTGCCTCTCAACAGGCTTTTGTGCCTGTAATTCCATCCATCCATTTCTCTAGCACTCATTACTGTCGCATGTAACTCTGAAAAAGGACTTCAAGAGATGGAAGAAAGATGCTTAAGCTACAAGAGTTTCAGAATAAAGGACCAAGCTGTTCTGAAGATCTTTAATTTTCAGTGAGGGCCGGAATATGACTTGAGTTATTCAATTAGCATTTCCCAAGAAGTCACAAGATTATAGTTTTTCTCTCTGAGGCCAAAATAAGTGAAAGAGAGTCAGACTTGGATTTGGGGTTCCTGAGGGGAGTTTCTTTCTTACTATCTCACCTCCATTCACATACCCATATACCCACAGGTTTATTCACTCAGCAAACTCACATTGCACTCCTAATGCAATGCAGGTAATGAGAGGGAGGTGGGGGAAATATTGTGGAAAAAGGCTAGGCTTCCTACAACCTGATGCAAACTGTGCAGGGTTTCTTAACCCTGAGAAGCTCTAGCCCGGCCTCCCCAGAGACTGGGACCATCAACTGAGAGATCCAGCAAAAGCTTCAGGTGGCTTCAAGGTCTCATGGTAATGTTTTAAAGTCAGAGGGGACTGCTCTAGCACTCCGCAACATATAGTTTGGGCCACCACACCTAGCCAATCTGGCCAATAAATACTTCTGATAAAAGAACTGTATTAATTAGCAAGGTCTTTTCCCTTCCTTTTTTTCCCCTTTGAAAAACTAATGGGAATAAGAAAATAATCTGTGGCTCTGGTTCAAGGTACCACACGTTTCTAATTACCCAAGTCCTAGTTATTTTCCATGGCTATATTTCTATGGCAATACTGAAAATATTATTTTTCATAATCATTACAATGGGTTTTCAGCTCATTAAAAACATCTGGTAAAAGTAAACCAACATGTATTTTATAACATAAAGTGTCCCTAGGTGTTCATTCTGCCACGGGCCTTCGGCGGCACAAGTCCTTGTTGTGTGAGCGGCTCTGCTTAGCGGCTGGCCTACCTCTGAGGCAGATGCCCTTGGTGCTGTTGCACAGGTCCACCATCACTCGGATCTGCAGGGGAGAGAGGGTCATCAGAGCAGATAGTGGGCAGCAGGCCCTGGGCTCATCCTTTATTCAGACGAGCAGAAAGCAATCATAAAAAGTCACCAAGTAACTTTAGGAGAACCCGCGGAAGTTCAAGGAAAACGCAGTGATGTCCCACCTAGTGCTGCTGCAGTCAACAACGAATCGTACACAATCGTGATTTCATAAGATCACAATGGAGCTGCAAACCTCATTTGTCCAGTCACGGGGTAGTGTCTTGGTGCAATGCATGACTTTGTGTTTGTGGTGATGCTGGTATAAACAAACCTACCACACTGCAGATTGTAAAAAGCATAGCACATACAATTATGTATAGTACATAATATTTGATAATAAATGACTATTACTGCTTTATGCATTTACTATGTTATACTTTTTAAAATCTTTTTAAAAAGTTTCCAGCTGACATCTTGATGTCACCATATTTTGTATTGTTATTATAGACTGTACTCCTTCTACTTAGAAGAAAAAAGTTAACTGTAAAACAGCCTTAGGCAGGTCTTCAGGAGGTATTCCAGAGGAAGGCACTGTTGTCACAGCTCCATGCATGTTATTGCCCCTGGAGACCCTCCAATAGGACAAGATGTGGAGATGGAACACAGTGATATTGATGATCCTGACCCTGTGTAGGCCTAGGCTAATGTGTGAGTTTGTGTCTTCATTTTTAACAAAAAAGCTTAAAAAGTAAATAAACAAACAAACAAAAAACACCAAATTTTAAAAATAGGAAAAAGCTTACATAATAAGGATATAAAGTATTTTTGTAGATCTGTACAATGTGTTTGTGTTGTAAGTGTTATTACAAGTCAAAAAGTAAAAGAAATTAAAATTTTATAAAGTAAACATGTCACAGTAAGCTAAGGTTAATTTGTTGAAGAAAGAAAATATTTTAAAATAAATTTGGTGTAGCCTAAGTGTACAGTGTTTATAGAGTCTACAGTGGTGTACAGTCATGTCCTGGGCCTCCACATTCACTCACCCCTCACTCACTGACTCACCCAGAGCTACCCCAGTCCTGTAGCTCCATTCATGGTAAGTGTCCTACACAGGTGAGCCATTTTAAATCTTTTATACTGTTGTTTTATGGTACCTTTCCTATGTTTAGATACACAAATATTTACCACTGTGTTACAGTTGCCTATAGCATTCAGGACTGTAACATGTTGTACAGGTTTGTAGCCTAGGAGCAATAGGCTTTTCCACACAGCTGAGGTGTGTTGTAGGCTATGGCATCTAGTTTCGTGCAAGTACACACCATGATGTTTACACAACGAAATTGCCTAATGACGTATTTCTTAGAATGTATCCCTGTGGTTACATGACATATGACTGTAGTTAACATAACACTTGAAAGAAACCCTTAAAAGATCTAAGAATATTCGCTATCAGCAGCTTATCTATCAACATCATCAAGAGAATTTCTTTGAATTTCTATGGAATTCTGACAGAGGATGACGAAGGAATTGCCAAATCCAACTTTCACCACCATAATGAGCCAGCACCCACAGCATCTGAAGGGCTCAATTTTTGGGCCTGAATAAAAGGGGCGGTGAGCCTAGTGGTTGGGAGAAAGCACCTACTAACTGGGTGAACACGGATGAAGTACTTAACCTCTTGGAACTCTGATCTCCTCCTCTGAATAATATAAGCACCTGGCCTTGAGGATTGCACCTGCTCAGTCCCTGGCACGTGGAAACTGCCCCTGGGTGGCAGTGATTCTCATGCCATGTGGACACTCCCCACTGGATGACCACCTGTGGCAGGTGGTCACTGCAGCATGGCATTAGCCTGATGTTTTCAAAACCAATGGGAATAAGGAAAACATCTGGCTGCCTCACACCCACTGTATACCCCTTCCCATTCTCCACACTGCTCCAACGAGCTTCAGAAAAAACAAATCTGACTGTGCTAAATTCATAGGCTGCTACTGAAAGATCTCTAAGATAAATGAAAAAATGCAAATATAGAGCAGCACATATAACATACTTTTGTTCATGTAAAACAGTGCTGCACACAGAAATGCTTCTATGTGTTTGTCTCTTGCTGCTTTTAAGATAATCTCTTTATCTTTCCAGAATATTTGTGTAGATTTAGAAAACCTCAAGTGAGGGGAAAATGGAGGGCCAGGGTGGAAGGGAGTTGTACTAAACATGATACAATCTTTGTCTTTTTCAAAAATTTCACTGATTACTCTTTCCATTAAACTATTTTTCAAAATGCCATGTTTTGATGTGAGGGGAAAATAATTTTTGTATTGTATCTAGATTTATTCTGTTAGGAGATCCAGAGGAAAACTTATATTGTATTTACTTTTTGTCAAGTATGTCAACAGCTATTTATTGCCTGCTTTAGAAACTTATTGTGAAATATTCATACATATCACACATGTAGAAAATGTGGGCCTGGTGTGGTGGATCATGTCTGTAATCCCAGTGCTTTGGTAGGCCAAGGTGGGAAGATTGATTTGAGCCCAACCAGCCTGGGTAACATAGTAAGACCATTTCTCCATGAAAAAATTAAAAATTAGCTGGATATAGTGGCATGCATCTATAATCCCAGCTACTTAGGAGGCTGAGGTGGGAGGATTGTTTGAACCCTGGAGGCTGATGCTGCAGTGAACAGTGATCCCACCACTGCACTCCAGCCTGGGTGACAGAGCAACACCCTGTCTCAAAAAAAAAAAAAAAAAAAAGGAAAAGAAAGAAAAAAAATGTGTACAGATAATTTAACAATGAATAATATGACAAACACATATATATGAAATGAAATGGAAGTTTACCAATGCCTTGGAAGACTTCTGGATGTCCCCTCACCCCCAATAGCTCTCTGAGTTGGAGTACACTTATCCATTTAATTCAGATAAGAAAATAGAGGCTTAGAGAGATGCCATCATTTACTCAAAATCACACAGCTTGCTGGTAGAAGAAACGGGACTCAACTCCAGGTTTCCTGATTCCAGGTCCACTCTACTTTTTATTATGGCTCTGGTGATTATCTTAACATCACCAGACAGAAAAAAAAATTGATTCACTGCCTTTAGTCATTTTCATAAATGAATGTAATCAGCTGCACTAGGAACAAAATTTATTGTCTTAAAAAATGTGTAATTGCCCATTGAGAGGACCAGAAAAGACTTCACAATGGCTTCATTTGTTGCCTGGGGGATCACAGCAGAAGGGGTGGTTGGAAACAACAGAAGCAACAATAGGGAAAATTAGCCTTTCTGTTTGGTACTAATCACTGATCTGGGGCAGGTGCAGCTTCTGTAAAAACTATGAAGCAGTTTTCATTTCCTGACCTTTTGGTTTCATTTGTATGCTAAATGTCAATTGAGATATTTACCAGTAAATTATGTTAATCTTTACTCAAGAATAGTCTTTTAACGAAATTGGGCTGTGTATATAAGATTGTATTGAGATGAAACATATGATATGAAAAGGTGCGGCCATAAAGTTAGAAACTTTTTTCTGGTCTTAATGATTAAAAATTGGAATCAAAATAAGAAAACTCCCAATTGAAAGTCACAAAATCTAGATGGTCAAATTAAGGAGTCATATTTGGCATAAAGGGCCTCTTAAGTCTTGAGGTAGGTCTTGAGAAGGTTGAAGCTGGAAGAGTCCTTAGAGGTCATTGTCCTGGGGGTACTAGGCATGACCCATCCATGTTGTGGCCCTGCCCCCGCACCTTGTAGGGCATCTCCCAGGGCTCTCCCCCTCCCTGCCCATCACTGTCACTCTGCTCCAGTCGCACTGGCCTCGTCGCTGGTCTTAGCCTTGCCTAGCGTGCTGTGCCACACATCTTTACATGGTGAGCTTCACTGATGCCTCAAGTCAGGCTTTCCTAGCTCTCAACTGAAGGGAGCCCAGACAGCCACTCCCCATCACCTCATCTGGCCTTTTGTCTTTGTAGCACTTATCATTATTCAGTACAGTTGACCTTGAATGATACAGGTTTGCACTGTGTGGGTCCACTTGTACACAAACTTTTATCAGTAAATATAGTCAGTTCTCCATATACACAGGTTCTGCATCCGCAACCAAACATGGATTGAAAATACAGTATTTGAGGGATGCGAAACTCTCAGAAATGGGTGGCTGACTTTTCATATACTTGGGTTCCACAAGACCAGCGTCAGGAACTTGTGTGCGGATTTTGGTATTCACAGGTGTCCTGGACCCAATCCCCCACAGATACTGAGGAATGACTGTATTATCTTGCTTACATATTTATTACCTACTCCTGCTCCCCAGAGAAAGGAAGCATTTTGAGAGCAGAAAAACTTCTTTGTTTTGTCTGCATCTCCTGTACTATGATTTGAATATGTCCTCCCAAATGCATGTGTTGGAAACATAATCCCCAACATAACAGTGTTGGGAGGTGGGGCCTAAAGGAGGACATTTAGGTCTGCAGAACTCCACCCTCATGAATGAATTAATGCTGCTTATAAGAGGGCTTGAGTTCACTCTCTTGCCCTTTTGTCTTCTGCTGTGGAATGATGCAGGAAGAAGGCCCTCACTAGATTCTGGTACCTCAGTCTCGGACTTCCCAGCCTCCAGAATTATGAGAAATAAATTTCTGTTCATTATAAATTACCCAATCTGTGGTTTTCCATTATAGCAGCACAAAAGAGACTAAGGTACCCTGTGTCTAGAATAGTGCCCGGTCCCAGGCCTGGAACTTCTCTGCTGAGAAGTGGTTCAAGTGGGAAAGCACATCAACCATCTCTAAGGAAGAGTTTCTCTGAGAGAAGATGACATTAAATTGTTAATCAGTTCATGATATGAGAATCTGGTGGTGCTGGGGAGAGGGTGGGTGAAGCACAGGAAAAAGTCCAACCCAGCCACGCTAGCATGGAGGACAGACTTAGTGGGAATGATGGGCTGTCAACCTGAGTGCAAGATAATAAGCAGTAGCCCCGAGAACTCAGGATGAATGCCCTGTTGGCTGTAAGCATCACTGAGGAGTGAGAATTATCTCCCAGAAGAAACAATGGGGCCCATCAGGTTCATCTCCCAGGTGGGAAGATCAATGCAGCAACGGACAGGGACACATTACATTGCATGGCGACTTATTTTCAGCATTGAATGTTTGGTAGCTGCTATGGTTTGAGTGTCCCTTCCAAAACTCATGTTGAAACTTAATCCTGAATGTGGCAGTATTGAGAAATGGGGCCTTTTAAGAGGTTATTGGATCATGAGGGCTCTGCCCTCAAGAATGGATTAATCCATTCATGGATTAATGGGTTATCATGGTAGTGGAACCGCTGGCTTCATGTGAAGAGGAAGAGAGTCCTGAGTGAGCACACTTCAATCCCTTGCTATGTGATGCTCTGTCTCACTTGGGACTCTTCAGAGAATCCTCACCAACAAGAAGGCTGTCACCAGATGCAGCCCATCAACCCTAGACTTCTCAGTCTCTATCACTGTAAAAGATAAATTCCTGGCCAGGCGCGGCGGCTCATGCCTATAGTCCCAACACTTTGGGAGGCCAGGGTGGGTGGATCACCTGAGGTCAGGAGTTCGAGACCAGCCTGGCCAATATGGGGAAACCTTGTCTCTACTAAAAATAGAAAAAAATTAGCTGGGTATTGTGCCATGCTTCTGTAATCCCAGCTACTTGGGAGGCTGAGGCAGGAGACTCGCTTGAACCCATGAGGCAGAGGTTGCAGTGAGCTGAGATCGAGCCACTGCACTCCAGCCTGGGAGACAGAGTGAGACTCCATCTTGAAAAAAAAATCCTTTTCTTATAAATTATCCAGTTTCAGGTATTCTGTTATAATAAACAGAAAGTGGACTAATACAATAGCGTTAGGGGAAAAGATAGCCCAAATGGGCCCTACTGGCAGCCTGACCAGTTTTTCCAGTTTTTTTCTCTGAAAAGGGAACTATTCTCATTGGATTAGCAGAACTCTTGGGGATCTTGGCCAAGGAAGAGGCCCCAGGAGAAAAAGAACAGACTTCTTGCTGACCTGGCATCAGATGGCTTGAGCTTGTTTTAATTCAAACTAAATAGAGATGGGACATAATTTGGCAGTATCTGTTAAAAAGAAAATGCTACAAATTAGGAATCCCACTTGGAAGAGTATACAAGGATATCTGGACAAAAATGCTCAATGCAACACTGTGTGGCAGAACATGCAAAGGTTTGTCAATAAGAGTCTTGTTGAACAAATTTTAAAGGATGACATAGATCTATATGTACTATTGGAAAGACAGCCTTGGCATGGTGTTAAGTGACAAAAGCAAAGTGCAGCCCAAGCCACACAATGCAACACAACTTTTTGGTTGATAAATAATCCCTAGATGTTTCTGTATAAGTACACAAAAAAGCTGGGAGGTTCATGAACCCAAACAACTGATATTCTTCCCCCTAGAGACTGAGACTAGGGAATAAGAAGGGAATAGTTTTTTTTTTTAATTTTTTATTTTTTGAGATGGAGTCTCACTCTGTTGCCCATGCTGGAATGCAGTGGCACCAACTTGATTCACTGCAACCTCCGGCTTGAGGCAGGTTCAAGCAATTCTCCTGCCTCAGCCTCCCAAGTAGCTAGGACTATAGGTGCATACCACCACACCCAGCTAATTTTTGTATTAGTAGAGATGAGATTTCACCATGTTGGCCAGGCTGGTCTGGAACTCCTGACCTCAGGTGATCTGCCCACCTCAGCCTCCCAAAGTGCTGGGATTACAGGCGTGAGCCACTGTACCTGGCAGATTTTTTTTTCTCACTTTTTAATTGAGATGGTTGTAAAGGTATGTTGGAATAATAAGTGATTTTTTTTTTTTTTACTTTTCTGTGTTTTTAGTAATCCAGAGAGAATGGAAAGCATGTTAGTGTTGTGTGAACCCAAACATCATATTCTCACAATTACCCCCATCACTTGAAATTACTCAGACAGATCTCTGTTGTTTCTAGGCAAATGAACAGAATGAACTAGAACTCTTGTAAAGTCCAGTGATTTTCAAATTGTTCATTAGCCATAAGACTTTTCTTTTTCTTATATAAGCACCAAATCCCAAAATATAAAGCAAATAAAAATGGAGCTGCCCTGGGTAAACAGGTGGGGTTGACCTTAGTTACTTGTCTGTAAAATGAGAGGGTTGGACATGACAGATGATTTTCAGACTCTGATCCCATCAGAGGATGCTGGGTAAGAGGTGGTGAGAAACGCTCAGAGGATGTGGGGAGGAGGGATGAGAAAGCTGATGCCCAAAGAAGGCAGGGAGTAGCTGGTTTAGGCTCACCTAGCTGGCTTCCAGAGCTGAGACTATTTCCCCTTCATCTACTTTTTCTTTTTTATTCTTTTTTGGAGACAGTGGCTTGCTCTGTCACTGCGGCTGGAGTGCAGTGATGTGAACATGGCTCACTACAGCTTTAACCTCCCAGGCTCAGGAGATCTTCCTGCCTCAGCCTCCCAAGTAGCTGGGACTACAGACATGCGGCACCATGCCCGGCTAATTTATTTACTTTTTGTAGTGATAGAATCTTTCTATGTTATCTAGGCTGGTCTTGAACTCCTTGGTTCAAGTAATCCTCCTGTGTTGGCCTCCCAAAATGCTGGGATTATAGACGTGAGCTACTGCTACTTTTTTGTACTGCTCAGGCTTTGCAAAAGGAATTGTCTGAATTCAACTTGAAACACAGATTTTTGCTTTAGTGTACTTTTCATATAAACAGGATATTAAATTTTTACTAATAGATGTGTAATTTAAAATGTGCCAATTTCTGTGTGTAGGTAAAAGGCTTAAATCAAAAGCATGTCTTTATCATCAGAATGAATAGAGCTAAATGTGGTAAGCTGCTACTGCTCATTGGAACTCGAAACCTCACAGTGTTTGGCTGGCTGCTCTCTTGAACTCCCTTTCTCTCACCTTTTACTCTCAGGATGAATTCACACAAAAGTGAGAGAGCAAACCTGCTCATTATCATCAGCTACTCTGGTTTGTGTGTTACTAAAACAATGAGGCCTGTCATGGTTTCTCTGAAGTTCTCCAAGCACAGGTTACAGTTTGCTGGCTGGAACACTGTTTAAATGCTAAGTCATCTTCCAGCTCTGATCTATTTTGTAACTTAAATTCCATATCTCTTAGAAAACTGAATACTTTGTATGACTCTCCTTAATTATGCAAACTGCTGTTATTATATGCATGCAAATGATCCTGTTAGAAAAAGCTCCAGGAGATGATAATTCACCTTACCATTGGCTGAGATTGCTTGGACTGGGGAGATGGGGCTATGAATGTGGTGGTCCACCTGCTTGTCACTGGAGGGTTAGATCGCAGATGTTAGAAGAATCCTTCATGGGATCTGAAGCTGAGGTCAGACACCCTGGACTCATTTCTGGGAAAGGCAGGAATTCACACAGGGGCCAAGACTTGGTGAGGGCACTCTGCAAACACCAATGGGAATGTGGGTCTTGCCTTTGTTAAATGTAAATAGATAAAACTGGAGGCCACAGTTTAGTACCCAAGGCCAATTACTTATAGCCACATAACCAAAACTTAGCTCTTACTGATTCCCTGCCCCCCAAAACATAAACCTTCAACATAAACAGAACACTCAGTAAGCTTTTCATCTTATCAGCATGATTAAATGAAATTAAACCAACGGCTATAGGCAAATCAGCTTACATAGTCATATGCCTTAAGAAAGAATATATGACATCCAATCCTGAAACAGGCCAAAACGCTTCCTCCTTTATGCTCTTGAAACTGAGCTGTAACTGCTGTAAATTTGAGACTTTCTGCCACTTTCCAGTTTGAGGTCTCTTAGTTCATGAACATTTCTTTGTATGCACAATAAACTCTTAAAATCCTAACTTGACCTAATTTTGATTTCTTGTTTGCAGCTTCTTGGAAACACGACAGTGAAATTCTGGGGTGTGACTCCTAGGCCCCAACTCGTGTTGGGCTGCAGGCATGTAACAGCTCAAGTGAGCCTGTCCAGCCATCTTCTGCCATCCCACATCAGCAGCCTGGGGGGCAAGTGTTCTATCAGTTCACCCTGCCAGGGATCTGCAGAGTCCAGCGGAATCTTTCTCAGCCTTCCAAAGAGCCCAGTCCCTACTGACTGCCCGCTTCTGAGCCCAGCAGCATGGCCAGTCACTGGCTCACTTTTTCGCTGTTACGCTGACTTCTCAACTAGGCTCTGAATAGTAGAGGCTATTTTGTCCTTTTTCTGTTTGCCACATTCACTTATCCATTCCCTTTCTCAGCACCAGAATGGCATCAAGCACATAGTAGGTACTCAAAAAAGACTTCAGTATTGATTACTTGCTCAACTGGGAAGGGAATGTGCTCCCCAAGCAATGATATTATTCCTTTCAGACAGGCAGTCACTTTGTTTACAGAAACTGAAAATCTCTCATGGGGATACCTGCTTATCTTTGTGCCTGCTTGTTTAGGATAATTTTATTTTTGCAGCTACTCCAATAATCCCTAGAAAACAGGACCTTGGAGATGCTAGGCTTATCTAGTTAGGGTTCCTGAGACATGGCTATCCCCTTCCTGTCTCTATCAACATCACAGCAAAACCAGAGACCATTGATGTGGCCTGGCCTTTCACACTATCTTGAGTCAGGGCACTTGCGTGACTGCACCCAGGGCTGCTCCGGGCTGGGTCAGCCAGGCTGACACTAGGGTGCTGACATGTAAAGGAGGCTAAGACATCACTGAAAATGCAATGCAATGGGGAAACCATAGTATTCACTAGATCTTCCTGCTTTGCTAAGTGGATTAGGATGGGGATGGAGGCCAGCCTGCCTTTCAAGGGGTAGGGCTTATTCTCGAGTCATTTGTTTTGCTGAGTTGAGTCTGCAAAGCTGCACTGAATTGGTGGAGACTGGGTGGAACCTCTAGCAGTGCTCCTTCCCACTCTGCCTCCATCATTGCCCTGATTCTCTAATAAAATCTTAAACAAATAATTACCAAGTGTTGGTTTGAAGTCCACCCACAAGCCCTGGCCAGCCCTCTTGCACGCAAGGGCTACGGCAGTCACAGGAGCTGGGGCTCTGCTCAGGATTCCTCAGCAATCTCATTTGGAAGGGGCAGTTCCAGCAAACGCCTGCACGCCAATGTCTCTGGCAAAATTACTTTCAGTTGAAATCAGGGCTTTGGAGAAAAACTCCATGTGACAATGATTAACATTGGGAACATCTGAAAATGCATGCCTGAAGTCCCCGAAGGAGGCTTTCCCCCACCAGGTGTTCTTGTTCAGGATCCAACCCCAGGTCAAGGGGAAGGCTGGATAAGCCAGCAGAGGCAGCAGATGGCCTTGGAGGTTCTTCTTACTAACCACAGCAAGATGCTGGACAGGTTCCCAGCCTCTCTGATGAAATAGGAAATGCAATAGGAAAGGTGACAGTATTTACCCAGGGAGTGGCTATGAGGATTAAATTAAGAAGTCCTTATAAAAACACTCTTTGCATGTTTGTACTGTTATAGAAACACATTTGGTCATGATTTAAATGTCAATCAATTAATTCTGCTTTCTGAAAAATCCTCAATTCATACTTTTTTTTTTTTCAGACAGGGTCTTACTCTGTTGTCCAGGCTGGAGTGCAGTGGCAGCCCTGACCTCCCAGGCTCAAGCAATCCTCCTGAGTGGCTGGGACCACAGTCACGTGCCACCATGCCTGGCTAGTTTTTAAATTTAATGTAGAGATGGGGTCTGCCTATGATGCCCAGACTGATCTCAAACACCTGGGCTCAAATAATCCTGCGTCAGCCTCCCACAGTCCTGGGATTACAGGTGTGAGCCACCTCGCTTATTTGAATTCATGCTATTTTAATAAAGATATTCATGAAAGTCTAATCACCAGCTCAGTTTGACAACTGAATTCAAAATGTAATCTGAATAAATCTTACTAAGACTTATAGAAACAACCAGGTGTAAACGGATAAGTGCCTTAACGCACTAATTGTAAGTTGTCATTGGTCATTATAACCACCTTCCTAAACCTTTCCCTTCTCCCACCTGGAGCCCTACAGGCTCTATCAAGCCCCAGGTTTTCATCGTTGCCCAGTCTTCAGTTCAAGCAACCGTCACTCAGTAATGACAAGTCCTTGTGCTTTTCCCTCAGTTGCCTGGTTGGATGGTAGCTGCCAGCAGCAAGGCCTCCTTCTTGCATGAACTGGCTGACCCAGTTCCAGAACCAGAAATCCTGGGCCACTCCCAAAGGTGGTCTCCAACCGTGTTCTCCCAATATGGCTGTGTTTGGATTGTTCTTCCCCCCGGTCAGAAACAGACACACACACAGTGACAACTTGACGTTCTATCTCCTTAACTACTGCAGCTGACCCTGAGATAGTTCTTCCCCAGTCATAAAAAAAGAAGCATCTGTAAATCCATTTACTAATCTCACATCCTTGCCCTTACTTTATTTTTAAGAAGTTGTTTGGTAGTGAATTGCCTATTTGTGAGTCCTGCAACTTATTCTGGACAATTGTTTCTTAAAGGGGACAGGCTCTTTTTATCTCTGTTTTAAACACATACAAATGTAACAGGATAGCTTTCAACTGAAATTGTATGTATTTATGAGAAAATGCAGGTGAATATTTACCTGATCTTGAGATCTTGAGGTAGGAAAGAACATTCTATACATAAAAGCAGAAGAAGAACCCAAGAATGAAAGATTTTACAGATTTGACTACATGAAAACGAAAAACGTCCAATCCCTTCCCAAAATGCCCATAAACAAAATGTAGACAACACCTGAGGCCCAAGATGTAGTGTATATAGCGTGGACTTGGGAGTCAGACATACTCTGAATTCTAGCTCGTCCACTCACTGGCTGTGTGACCTTGCACAGGATGTTCAGCCTCTCCAAACCTCAATGACCTGTCTGTAAAATGGGAATAATGATGATGATGATAATAATAATAATGACTGCCTCACAGAGTTATTATCAGGATAAGATAAAGACCTTTTTGAAACACATACCTAATGCTGTTACCATAACACCTGGCATGTTGTACATTCTCAATAAACATTATAATTGTTATTACAGGAAAAATATGGAAACGTGTATTATACACAAAAAATTAATAACTTTTCTATATAAAGAGCACTTGCAAATTAGTAAAGAAAAGATTAAAAGCTCCAATTAAAAATAAAGAAAATTAATGAAAAAATCTCATACAATGAAAAAAATTCAAATAACAAATGAATATATTTTTAAAAAATTACCGTCACCATAATCAAACACCTGCAGCCCCTTCTTGGTGTCAGTGGTCCAATCCATCAAGAGTTGGGCTCTCCTCTTTAAAAAACACCTTTGAACTACCAAGACTCTAATACTTTTCCCAGCTAGTCTGGCTTAATTCCAGGCTGCTGAGTCTCCAATTTTAGAGCCATTTGTTGAAGTACCAGCTTCACACTTGTATTTGTCTTCTGTTGTTTTTGTGCTTTGAATTCTTATTTGACTACTAAATAAACAGTAGGACATTTTTGGCATGAGGTTAGAATGTGTAGTTTCTGGTATGGTCAGCCATGTGGAACTTACTCAAGGCTATTTCTTCCCCTTGGTAATTAAAGGGTGCCTCACTGAGCTATAGCACCCAACAAGGTAAAATTCACAATGTCTAACAGTCAATAATAATTACCAGATCTTTGAAGAAAAAAGAAAACACAACCAATAATGAGGGAGAAAAATCAATTAATTGAAACCCACTCAGAAATGATACAAAAAAATTAGTAGACAAAGACAATAAAATGGCTATTTTAATTAACCATTTTCCTATGTTCAAGAAGCTAGAGGAAAGATTGAACATGCTAGACAGAAATATAAATGATATAAAAGCCACCCAACTCAAACTCTAAAAATGAAAACTACAATGTCTGATATGAAAAGTAAACTAGGCCAGGTGCAGTGACTCGCACCTGTAATCCCAGCACTTTGGGAGGCCAAAGCAGAAGGATCACTTGAGCCCAGGAGTTCAAGGCTGCAGTGAGCTATGATTGTGCCATTATACTCCAGTCTGGGTGACAGAGCGAGAGCCTGTCTCTAAAGAAAAAATAAGTACAGGGCTTATTTTGGACAGGACTAAGGGCAAATTAGACATTGCAGATGAAAGGTTAGTGAACTTGAAGACATAGCAGTAGAAATTATCCAAAATGAAACACATGGAGAAGAAATGCTTTTTAAAAGTGAGCAGAGTATTCGTGAGCTATGGGACAACTTCGAGTAGCCCAATACCTGTGTAATTAGAGTCCAGTGCTGGCAGGGAGGACGGAAACTTTTCTGAAGTACCAATGGCAAAAAAAATTCCAAAATTCAATAAAAACTATAAACCCATAGATTCAACAAGCTAAAGAAGCTCCAAAGACAAGAAACATGAAGAAAATGACATACAACTGTTTAAAACATATGATAAAGAGAAAATCTTAAAGGCAGCCAAAGGAAAAATGGCACATTCCACAGAGAGAAACACAGCTAAGGATAACAGCAGCCTTCTTCAATGGAGACAATGCAAGTGAGAAGATAGTAGAGTAACATTTTTAAGTGCTGAAAGAAAAACATTTTCTGTCTAGAATTCTATAGTCCAAATAATTTTCAAAAGCAAAGGTAAAATAAAGAATCTTTGGACATTTTTGCATCTACCTGTATCATGCTCAAGCTAAAATGAACCACCTGCTCTTCAAGGGCATTCCCCTCTCCCATCCTTCAAGATTTGACTGGTATGCTGCCTCCTTCTCGAAACGCTTCCTGATCGCCCACTGGGCTTTATTCATATCCCTCTTAGGGTCCTATTATCTATTGCTTGTGTCGTAAGTGTTTGAGGATTTTTCTTTTCCCTCCCACTCGCCTGTGAATTCCTTGAGGGTTCCCTTCTTGTTCTTCCTCAACACCCACAGTGTGCACCCACATGCCCATAACAGGCGCTGAGTGTTTGTTATATTGATTTACATTTTACTTGGTTGTGAAAAGACTTCTTTTAAGCTTCTTTCCAAGATATTTTTCACTGATTTAGAAGTACCAATGTTTTCGTCAGCAAACACATGATAAGCCGAGCCCTATGCTTTTAAAAATAAGGCAAAATCTGTGGGCACAAAAGGCTCACAATACAGTTGATTGACTGAATTTTGTTGTTTATAAAGGACTTGAAAAAATAACAGTCTGGGTTTCATAAGGAATAGACAGACTCTTGATGAAGCCTCCCTAAGTCCAAGTAATGAATAATATCATGCTTAGCATCTCCATGATTTCCTGACTATGCCTCCAGCTGACACCCCCTCCCAGACCCAAGTATGCAGGTACTTCTTGATGACATCTTCCCTTGGACATCTAATGAACATCTCAATGTAACAACATTCAAAACTGAACTCTTCATCTTCCCCCTAAACCTGTTCTATCTGCAGTTTTGCCATCTCAGTTAATGGCAAATCTTTCCTTCCCATTGCTCAGCCACTAACCTTGAAGTCCTTCAATTCCTCTATTTTTTTTCCTCTCACATCACATTTAAACTGTCAGAAAATTTTATCAGCTCAATTCACTTCGCATTTAAACTGTCAGAAAATTTTATCAGCTCAACTATCAGACATATCTTTACACCATCCACTTATCATCTCCACTGCTTTCACTTGGTCTAAGCCACTATCATCTTTCACCTGGATTATTGCAATGGCTATATAAATAGCCCCCCTACTTCCACGACCTAACTTGCCCACCCACAAAGTCTATTCTCATCATCGAGAAGCCAGATTCTCATCATTGAGAAGTCAGAGTGATTCACTGAGAATTCAGGTGAGATCATGTCACTCTTCTGCCCCAAACCCTCCAAAGATTCCCCATAAAAGCCAATGTCCTTACAATAGCTTTCAAGGCTCTACGTGAACTGGTCTCTTGTCCCTCCTTCCCCCACCCAACCCAATCATCTTTCTGACATCCTTTCTTTCTTTTTTGAGACAGAGTCTCGCTCTGTCACCCAGGCTGAAGTGCAGGGGCACAATCTCAGCTCACTGCAACGTCTGCCTCCCTGGTTCAAGCGATTCTCCTGCCTCAGCCTCCCAAGTAGCTGGGATTACAGGCATGCACCACCATGCTGAGCTAATTTGTATATGTTTGGTAGAGACGGAGTTTCTCCAAGTTGGTCAGTCTGGTCTCGAACTCCTGACCTCAGGTGATCCGCCCGCCTTCTACTTCCAAAGTTCTGGGATTACAGGCATGAGCCACCATGCCCGGCCCTGACCTCCTTTGTTATTACTCTTCTTCCCACTCACTTTGGTCCAGTCTCCTTCCCTGAGCTCTCTCACCTCGGGGCCTTTGCACTTGCTATTCCCTCTGCCCAAATGGCCCTTACCCCACATATCCACATGGCTCATTCTCTGATCTCCTTCAAGTCTCTGCTCAAATGTTGCCTCCTCAGTCAGGCTTCCCCAGCCACGCTACTTATAATTACAGCTTCCTATTACCCCTCCCTAATCCTCCTCTCTGCTTTATTGTTCTTTTTGTTTTTTAGATGGAGTCTTGCTCTGTTGCCCAGGCTGGAGTGCAGTGGCATGATCTTGGCTCACTGCAACCTCTGCCTCCTGGGGTTCAAGCGAATCTCCTATCTCAGCCTCTTGAGTAGCTGGAATTACAAGCATGCGCAATCACGCCCAACCACTTTATTGTTCTTCATAGCACTTATCAACCTTCTACCACTATAGATAAATTACTTATTTGCTTTGGTTTTTGTCTCCTCCCCACCAGAACATAAACCTCAAGAGAACAGGGATATATATATGTTTTGTTCACACTGTTTCTTGAGTACCTACAATAGTGCCTTGGATATAATAGGTGCTCAGTGACTACATATTGAATGAATGAATCTTTGATTGGTAGAGCAGTTCTCTAAGTCAGTCTTACCAATACCTGATGTCATCTCCTATTTGGTGAGTAGCACGAATTCCTAGGATGGGATTTTTTTAATGTTCTAGGACCCACCTCTAAAACTCTTAGTATGGCAAGAAACCAGGTTCAGAAACTGGCAGATACCTAAATTTATATATGCACTATTCAAGTCATGGATCAGTCTATAGTCAAGAGGTATTCATCAAATACTTCAGTAGAGGCATAGCAAAAAACCATGAGACAAATTTAAAGAGATAAGGTGACTAAAGGTGACAAATTAGAGGCCAAAATTGTAGAAAACCAAAGTTTGAGTTGTATGACACAAATAAGTGCAGAAGAAGTTAGGGTAGGAAGGGATGAGTGTTTTGAAGTGAGCTGAGAATCACTTGTCTTCCCCAGGCCTCTAATGGAATTTCTAAGCAGGAGTACTGCTGGAATCATCTTTCAGTAACCGCCAACAGCAATATTTTGTACTCACATTGTTCCCTTCAAAAACAACTTCAGATACTTTCTGATTTTTATCTAAGCATTCTTACATTCATCCAATAGTCAGAAATCATAGTTAACCAAGTCGTGTGATGTTGGGAGGAATGGACAAAAGAATTAAGACCATTATCTCCAAATGCTGCCCTGTGGCATCCCTTGTGCAGAGCAAAAACATCTGTAAGAGTGTTTTCTCAACCTACTTCCTGCTCAGCCCCCTCCTCCCTCCACACAGGGGATATCTACCTATGTCATGAACAATAAGTATATAATGGCCCCTGCTTTAGCTAATATGTCCCTCCCTAGTAAAGGAGTAGGGCTCTCAGGCATGATAAGAAAGGCACGTGAGAAAAATAAGGTTCCCCAGTCACAACTTAGGGGGTGGGAGAAATACCTAGTATTGGCTGTCCTAGGACCCCTTTGATGGTGACAGACCTGGAGGATACTTATTCGGGACAGAAGAGTAAAACTGAGAAGGCCGTGCCAGTGTCCAGGAGGAAGTTAGTTTCCTGGCCCTCAATGGTTAAGCTTACCTGGGGCTCTCTGTGATGGTGATGGCATGGGTTGGTGCCTGCCCCGGGCACCCTCAGTCCTGTTGTGGTACCATCTGGTTAGTGGCCTCTGGCCCAGTGAACCTTTGCCCTCGGGGGCAGTGTGCCTTCCAGTGATCCCCCTGGCACAAGGGACATGGATGAGGGGGCAGCTTATTGTTTGGGCAGTCCTTTTTGAAGTGCTCCTGTAAGCCACACTGATAATAAGCTCTGTTAGGCGGGTTGCCTGCCCAGCCTTTCTTTCTTTCAGAGCCACCGAAGTTTGAAGTTCGTCTGTCTGAGGGCCATGACTAAGGTGGAAGCCTTTTTCTTGTCTCATCTGTCTCATTCAGCCTGCTCCTCCTGATCTCTATTACAAAACACCGAAGTTGCCAAATTCAATAGAGTTTCCAAATTTTGCTTGGGGCCCAGGGCAGACTTTTGAAGTTTCTTTCTAATGTCTGCAGCTGACTGAGTGATAAACTTATCCTTTAAAATTAGTTGGCCTTCAGTAGAGTCAGGTGACAAAGAGTTATGCTTTCTTCTTCTTTTTTTTTTTTTTTTTGAGAGAGAGTCTCACAATGTCGTTCAGGCTGGAGTGCAGTGGCGCAATCTAGGCTCACTGCAAGCTCCGCCCCCTGGGTTCACGTCATTCTCCTGCCTCAGCCTCCCAAGCAGCTGGGACTACAGGTGCCTGCCACCACGCCTGGCTAATTTTTTTTTGCATTTTTAGTAGAGATAGGGTTTCACCGTGTTAGCCAGGATGGTCTCGATCTCCTGACCTCGTGATCTGCCCGCCTCGGCCTCCCAAAGTGCTGGGATTACAGGCATGAGCCACCGCGCCTGGCTAAGGTATGCGTTCTTAATGCTTCCCTTAGCCTCTCTAAAAATGCCATAGGGTTTTCTTCCTTTCCCTGTGTTATGGCGGACATCATTGAGTACTTCATTGGCTTTTTTCTGGTCTTTCTTAATCCCTCTGGTATGCAAGTCAGTAAATGCCTGTGACTCCAGTCTCCATGCTCCAAATTGAGGTCCCAATGGGGATCCACACTGGGAACCGCCTGTTGGCCTGTGGGGAATTGTTCCCTTTCTTCTGATGTCATTTTATCATTTAGCTGGCTTAGGTACCAGAGATCCCCAAACTCCCGGGGATCCTGCAGCCTTAGCTGTGGCCTCTTTTTCGCTGGGAGTTAATGTTTGACCTAACGACAACATAGTATCTCTCCATGCTAAATCAAAAGATTGTCCTAATCCCTGTAAGACGTCTACATATCCATCAGGATTATCTGAGAATTTTCCTAGGTCCGGTTTGATCTGTTTTAAGTCCGAGAGGGAAAAGGGGACATGCACTCGTGCTGGGCCAAAGTCTCCTCCTCCTCCCACGGCTTGGAGGGGGCACAATCGAGGGCCATTGGTGGCTTTTGGTTCCTTGACTGTCTTTTTGTCTGGTTCCTTTTGGGCCATTAGGGCCAAAGGAGAGTCCTTACTAGTGGGAGGGGGAGCCATGGGGAGACCTGAGTATGGGTGTAGGCTTTGAGGACCCCCAGTAGGATGTAAATTACATTTTTTACATAACTGTGGGTTATCCCCTAGTGAGAAAAAAACCTGTATATATGGCACTTCACTCCATTTGCCCTCCTGTTTACAAAAGACACCTAGGTGTAGGACGGTATTATAGTTACTTCCCTCGGATGGCCATGTCTCTCCTCCGGGAAGAGGCTATTGTGGCCAGGTGGTGCTGCAGAAAAATATAAGTCACTTCTTCTTCAGCGTTTGAGGGTCAAATTGGTCCCAGTTATCCAGAATACACCTCAGGGGTGGTTTTGCTTTTGAGGGAAGTCTCCCATCTGAAAGGAGAACATAGAAGTGCCCACACCCCTAGTCATCCCCTAGTGGGCACTAGCCCTAGGGCGTCCCCTATGGTTCTAGTGTCCTTTTCTTTCCAGGGTGTGCAATCACCCATGGAACCCTGCTTAATGAATTTAATTGTGCTTACCGACATAGCAGTTTTGCCCGCACTTGTTTCCTGTCCTTTTTTAGCCACACAAAAAAGGGGACCGGGACTGCTGGATTTTAGTGGCTCCTTACCAGCGTGCCCACAATTACCTTTGCATCTAAGAGTGAGCCTTAGGTTCGGGGTGTATTTTGAATTCAGAGACCAGGTACCAGTTAGCATATTTCTGGGCTTGGCGCTGTCCCAGCAAGATAAATTCCTTGAAAATGGCACTGAAGCACAACAGTTTTAGGGTAGGCAGTGGCAAATTGGAGGACCAAGGTTGGAACAGTGCTTTTCGTACCTGAATTTTCTGTCACCTATTTGCCCTCCTAAGAATATTCATTGACCTTTGGACTTGAATTGGGAGACCTATTATCTATTATATTGTTTTCGGCCCATAAGTCTCACTGCTTTGAGTGGAGAAGTTCTACAGTTCTAATCGCTGATCCCAGATGGGAAAGGTGGTAATTAAAGTAGCCTCTACAATCTGGAGTAAGTTTAGGGCAACAAAAGGAAAAATGTCCTAGGCCTTCTATCAGACACTGACACGCCTTTTGATGTCCCGGATAGTGCCTAGGGTACAGGGTACGAGGGACAGGTCCCTAGGGACAGGTACGAGGGACAGGGCACGGACAGGTCTGTGCCCATGGGGGCACCATGGGCAAGGGTCTTTGGATTTTCACCTCCCTCAACTTAGGCTCCTAGCCCAAAGATGATTCTTAGATTCAGGGGTAGGAAAGATCCTAGAGGATAGGGCCTCAAGAAAGTCTTTTCTGAGGACATTAGAGCCAGGAGGCATGGAATGCATGCATGGGCGGCTGCAGAGTAGAGGCTTCTGGCTGTGCCATGATCTCAACCGGGTCAGTGCTGGGAGTTCGGGATGACAGTTTTCCGCCTCTAGTCAGCCCTTGGCTTTTCTCAGGAAAGGTAGAAAAAGGTGGAACTGGTTCCAGGCAAACCAATGCTCCCAGCCCAGAGGGCTGGGGGTTGTTAGAGAGCCCTCTCCCAGAAAGCCTCACACCTGTGTCTTAAGTCAGATGGCTGCGCTTGTCGCTTTTAAATGGCCGACAGGTGCCTCGTGTTTTCCTCCAATTTCTAGCGAGAAGATAGAACAGAATAGCAAGTGAAAGGGGTCCAGTGTTACTCACCGCTTTGGAGAAATCCCAGACAGGCCCCCAGAAATGAGACGAGAAGTCTTCTCCCAATCAAAGGTTTTTCTCAATTGAAGGATTCATGGTCTCACAGGCTTCAAGGAATGAAGCCGTGGACCACAGTGGCAAGTGTTACAGCTCAATTAGAGAAATGCATGGACCCAAAGAGTGTGCAGCGGCAAGATTTATTAAAGTGAAAGTGAAAGGAAAGCGAAAGCTAAAGTAAAGCTTCCATGTGGTGGAAGGGGACCTGGAAGGGTTGCCCAACTACAGTCAAATATTTTCCAATTATGCTTAGTATAATTAATCCCCCTAAATCCAATATCCAAAATACATTTTTCCTTTTTAGTCCCCATTAACTATCAAAACACCTATCTGGAAAACAGTATTTTTTCTCGAGGTCTGTGTGTTGTCCCAGTCACCCAAGATTCCAAACTTTAGGGTCATTCTAGAATCTGCTGTTTTTCTGGCAAGTTCTTTTGATTTATCTCCAAATTCTTTTTATTACAAGGCTTCCAAATTCCCTGAAACACAGAATGGCAGCATTTGAAAAATACTAAAATAATATTGATGAGTGAAAACATACTGAGTTCTAGGCACTGTATTAAGGACTTTACATAGATTATTGAACTGAGTTCTTATGATAACTTGTAGGTTAGATACTGCTATCGCCACCTTTTTAAAGCTGAGGGAACTGAGATGCAGGGGGTTGAGTGACCTGCCGAAGGTCACATGGCTGATGGGGAGCCACAAGTGAACTCACAGTATGATTCCAATGCCCACGCTCTTTACCATTATAAAGGCTTAGATCATTTTGCGGTCTGCCTTTTACTTTTTAATTTGGAAAGTCCTCTTACATGGAGAAGGCAGAGTTCTCCTTGGAAGCAGGATGTTCTCCTTTCCCTGAATATTCTTTCTTATCTCAGTTTTCCTTCTCTCTTTTAATGTCATATTCAGTCCCAAAACAAACTCAGCATCCTCACTTCTAAAGTAGACCGCTTCCATGTTTCCTCACTTCTGTCCATAGCACCACCATCCTTGATGTTAAATGGATCTGGACCAAGTGGCTCATTTTGTCAGAGGTGTTCTAACCAGAGTGACTCCATCTTGAATAGGGGCTGGGTAAAATAAGGCCGAGACACCTGCTGGGCTGCCTTCCCAGGAGGTTAGGTATTCTTTTTTTTTTTTTGAGACAGAGTCTCACTCTGTTCCCCAGCTATAGTGCAGTGGCGCAATTTCGACTCACTGCAACCTCCACCTCCCGGGTTCAAGACAGTCCCCTGCCTCAGCCTCCGGAGTGGCTGGGACCATGGGCGCGCACCACCACGCCCGGCTAATCTTTTGTATTTTTAGTAGAGACGGGGTTTCACCGTGTTAGCCAGGATGGTCTCAATCTTCTGACCTCGTGATCCGCCCGCCTTGGCCTCCCAAAGTGTTGGGATTACAGGCGTGAGCCACCATGCCCGGCTGAGGTTAGGTATTCTAAGTCACCTCTCATCTCTCAGGATGAGACAGGAGGTCAACACAAGATACAGGTGAAAAAGACCTTGCTGATAAAACAGCATGCAGTAGGGCCGGGTGCAGTGGCTCATGCCTGTAATCCCAGCACTTTGGGAGGCCGAGGCGGGCAGATCACAAAGTCAGGAGATCAAGACCATCCTGGCTAACACAGTGAAACCCCATCTCTACTAAAAATACAAAAGATTAGCCGGGTGTGTTGGTGTGTGCCTGTGGTCCCAGCTACTCAGGAGGCTGAGGCAGGAGAATCGCTTGAACCCAGGAGGCGGAGGTTAAAGTGAGCCGAAATCATGCCACTGGACTCCAGCCTGGGCAACAGAGTGAGACTCCATCTCAAAAAAAAAAAGAAAGAAAAAGAAAAAAGCATGCAGTAAAGAAGCCAGCCAAAACCAAGATGGCAATCAAAATGACATCTGGTCATCTTCACTGCTCATTACGTGCCAATTAATAATGCATTAGCATGCTAAAAGACACTCCCACCAGCACCATGACAGTTTACAAATGCCATGACAATGGCTGGAAGTTATTCTATATAGGCTAAAAGGAAGAGGAACCCTCAGTTCTGGGAAATCCCTGCCCCTTTTCCCAGAAAACTCTTGAATAATCTACCCCATATTTAGCCTATAATAAAGAAATAACCATAAAAATAGCCAACCAGCAGCCTTTGGGGCTGCTCTGCCTCCGGAGTAGTCATTCTTTTGTTCCTTTACTTTTCTAATAAGCTTGCTTTCACTTTATTCTGTGGACTCACCCTGAATTCTTTCTTGTGCATGATCCAAGGACCCTCTCTAAGGGGTCTGGATAAGGACCTCTTTCCAGTAACACTTTTCCTTATATCCAATTAGTTAGCAAAATGAATTCAAGCTTCTCTTTTGATATTTCTAGGATATAACCCTTCTTCATTTCCAATGCCATTATCTTAGCCAGACGTGAATTGTTTCTTGCCTGGATTAATGTAATAACTTTCTAACTTTCTTCTTGCTTCAGTCTTTCCCCATTTCCAGTCTTTCCTGCATTGCACCAACAGATCTGTCCTCCTATAAAACCACAGCCTTTATGACTCTTCCCTGGCAAAGGTTCTACGATGGCTCCCAATTCCTCATTAGGTTCATTCTCAACTTCTCAAAAGTAGAAATTCAAGCCTCTCTCTAACCCAGCCAACCTTAGTTCCCTTCTCCCTACTCCAAACTCTCCAGTACAGGAAGGCCTGTCTGGCTTCTTGTTCTTCCTGACTTGCACCATTTTCATTTCAGTCCCTAGACCTTGGCTCAAATTATTGCCTGTACTTGGAATGATTCACCCTCCTTGCCTGCTCCAGTCTCAACAACTCTCCATTGCCCATTTTGAGTTCAATTTCCTTAGTGAGGACTTATTTTCTCTCTTCTTCAGTGCCCCCATACTTTCCACACAGTCACTGTGAAAGATTTTCCTCTAAAGGTCTTCCTGTTTAGAGACTGATTCCAAGGTCCCCAAATGTGGCTTAGGTGGGGGTAGGCATTTTCCACCTTCCAGTAAAAAGGATACCAGACTCCAACACTCACCCACTGAGTAACAAAAAAACCGGGGAATTATTTTACCATCACCAGCTCAACATTTTAGAGTACACTTATTCACAACTCATTATAAAGTACTTCACAGTTTTTATATAGAGCCTAGGCAGGACCTCCAAATTTCCCAGCACTTTGGCAAGCACAAACTTTTTCTGAGTGGCAGATGAAGGGGTTGCTCTATCGGATTCAGAACAAACTCCACAAATTGCATTTTGAACAATCTTTAGTTGGCCTTGTTGTTTTAAGGCTACCTTTCAGAAAAGAAAAGTGTGTCTTCAACTTTAGATAAACTAGAAGCAGATTATATCCATTTAAAGTATAGAGCTGTTAAAGATCTACATAAAAGCAACTGATGGGCTGCAAAATGCTCCCTTTGTAGCTTAATTACAACCTAAAAGCTTCAGCTTGTTTTAAACAACATGACCTTTAGTCTGTAGATAAAATGCATGTAAATTAATCTTGAATGTCAAGTAGATTTGGCCAAGAATTTCTTTTTTGTGTGTGGTGGTGGTGGTGGTGGTGAGTTTGAGGAATGTAGAGGGAATAAAAGAGTGCCTTTTTTTTTTTTAATTGACTGTGTTTTTTTTTTTTTTTTTTTTTTTTTTTTTATCAAATCCGAGGACTGTTCTGATAGTTCCCACATTGGCAACAATATCCTGGAGAACACAAGACCCCTAAGAAGTAAAATTGTTCTTTCTCTACCTGTTTTTGCTCTACCTTCCACTCACATTTTCTCAATTTTCCAAACGCCAGCATACAAATTTTTTTTCAGGAATGCCACCAACAGAAATCAACAGAAGTTAACAATAGCTGAGCCAGTCGGAGAGTGGTGAAGATGACTGCCTTTCAGTGAGTGCCAAATCTTATCATCAGTGGTCACGCAGAGGCATAACTACCTAACAGGTTCATCTTGCCTGCTGTGCAGATGGAGTCGATTTATTAAGACAGGGGAATTGCAACGAAGAGTTTCATACACATAGAGCTGGCTAAACAGGAGACCAGAGTTTTATTATTACTTGAATCAGCCTCCCCAAAAGTTCAGAGGCTAGGGTTTTAGAAAGATAGTTCGGCAGGCAGAGGGGGCTAGGAAATGGGAAATGCTGATTGGTTGGGTCAGGGATGAAATCACAGGGAGTTGAAGCTCTCCTCTTATGTGAAGTCTGTTCCTAGATGGGGGCCACAAGACAGATGAACCAGTTTATTGGTGTTGGTGGTGCCAGCTGATCCATCAGAATGCAGAGTCTAAAAAATACCTTGAATACCAATCTTATGTTTTACAATAGTCATGTTATCTATAGCAGCAATTGGGGAGGTTAGTAATCTTGTGGCCTCTGGCTGCATGACTCTTAAGCCATAACTTCTAATCTTGTGGCTAATTTTTTTGTTTTACAAAGGTGCTCTGCTTCCCAAGCCAGGAGGGAGTTCATTTTGGGGAGGGGCTGATATCAGCGTTGTTAAACAGTTAAACTATAAGTTCCTTCCAAAGTTAGTTCAGCCTACTTTGAGGAAAGAACGAGGGCAGCTTGGAGGTTAAAAGCAAGATGGAGCCAGTTAGGTCAGATTTCTTTCACTGTCATAATTTTCACACTATTATAATCTTTGCTAAGGCAGTTTCAGAGGGGTGGGAGCTGTGAAATCCTGAATCTCTGAAGAAGCCCTGTTGCCATATCAAGGGGAACTCTGTTTTGTTGTCAATGCCAAGATGATTTAGGTTGGTATGATTCCAATCCAGGCTTTAAGAGGCCAAATACTATCCCAAAGCAGCAGCTGATAAAAGCACAGATGAACAGACAAGTTGGCACCGTGAAGGAAATGGAAATAAAGAGTAAACCCAGAAACAAGACACTAGGAGCATAGGGCAAAAAGGGCTAATGGCAAAGCAATATTGAGTGCCATGGTCTGAATATTTGTGTACCCCCAAATTCCTACGTTGAAACCTAATCATCAATGTGATGGTATTAGGAGGTGGGGATATTGGAAGGTGACTAGGTCATGAAGGGAAAGCCTACATAAATAGGATTAATGACCTTATAAAAATGATTTTATAAAATCATAAAAATGATTAATAACCTTATAAAAATGAGGCCCCAGAGAGCTGCCTTGCCCTTCCACCATGGTGGAAGGTGAGAAGGTGAGAAGGTGCCATCTATGAACCAGAAAACAGACCCTCACCAGACACCCAATCTTTTGGCACCTAGATGTTAGACTCCCCAGCTGCCAGAACCGTAAGAAATAAATTTCAGTCATTTATAAGCTACCTAGCCTGTGGTATTTAGTTATAGCAGCCTGAATCAACTAAGAATATGATAAATCTTAATAACAGCAACAATGAACACTTACTGAGAACCTGACTATACCAGGCAGTGCACTTCACCTATATGATCTCCCTTAAACATCTGAACAACCTAATGAGGTAGGTACTATTTTCTCAGTCATACAGATGAGGAAACCGAGGCTTGGTGAAGTTAAAAGATTTGCCCAAGATCACCCAGCTACCAAGCTGTGGGTCCAGAATATGAATCCATCTGACTTCCAAGTCCACACTGCTTACCACCACCACATATTTCAAAGAATTAGGGAGAGAGAATGGGGCTGGGAACTTAACAATGAAGAAAGATCCTAGGTTGCTTGAGCTAAGGACAGGTACATGAGGGCTGAAGGTGGCAGCAGTACCATGGGCAGGTGAGCCTGTGACTGCCATAGGGAGATCCTGGCATGAGAGCTTGAGAAGGATGAACCAGCCCTTGGCTTTGAAGGACTTGTGATCTGAGAAATTATTCTGGAACTCACACAGGGAGGGACCTTTGCCAAAGGATCTCTCAGCCTGTGGTCTAGTGGGCAGTGCTACTAAATAATCGGCTGATCACAGGGTACTGCTGTCTCCCTAGAGTGGAGAGACAGTTTTCAGGTACTTTTAATGTGACTCTGAGTTCCAAGACAAAAATCAATTTTATCCCCGGCATAGTGGCAGGGAAGATTGAGGGAAAGGCAGTGAAATAGTGTAGATAAAGACAAGAGCAGTTGGGATGGTGACTCATGCCTGTAATCCCAGTACTTTGGGAGGCTGAGGCAGGAGGAACACTTGAGCCCAGGAGTTCCAGACCACCGTGGGCAACATAGTGAGACCCTGTGTCTAAACAGATCTAAGAGAAGGCTAGCTATCAAGAGATGCAAGCATTTTGAACTGGGAGGAGATAAGAAGAGAAAGGGCCAAGATATCTCATTTTAAGTGTCATCTTTTGTTTTATTATGAAGACAAAAAAATCTTGAGTTTACGTTCACTTAAAAAAAAAAAAAAAGACAAGAGCCGAGAACTCACCAAGCCCCAGAAGGTTCTACCCTGCTCAGTCTGTAAAGCCTCGGGAGGCTCATTACTACTGCCCTCACCTCTGCTGCTTTGGATAGAAAGAGACCAGAGACTTTTAATAGTTCTGGGACATGAGAGTAGGTCCTGATGGTTTCATGCCATTCATTTGGTCAACACAACTGCTCTATTCTCATGGGTCCAGATGATCAGCCTTGACCCGCCTGTTTCTTATATATGTCCCTAGAGAATCATGCCAATAATTTCTTACAAGGAATGCTTTATTTGTGTGTGTGCAATGGATCTCAGGGGCCAGCTCCCTCCTGTCTTCCTTGTGCACCATCATTGCCTGCGACATGAGTTAGGCTTATAGGTGTGTTCCCATCACCAACACCACTAGACACAATCTTAGCAGAGATACGGCTGCAAGCTCTCTCCCAAACCTTAATTGATACCTAGAGATGGCTTCTGACATGGGAACAAAGCATACAGTGTCAGGTGTGCTCAGAGTACACAGCACTGACGTCCTAAATGCACGTGCGCACACGCTGCAGCGAGAAGGGCCACGGAAACCCACTTCCCAGGCTCTGCATGGGGTTTATGACTTTGGTCACCCTTTCTTTTTTAATCCTCCTGTATCAGGCCTCTAATCTCTCATCAGCTCCCCCAACCCCTCACCCCGCAGGACCTAGTGTGGTATGCATCTCTCTCCTTCAATCAAAGAGAACAGATAGAGTTTGAAACAAGGCCTACATTTGGGAATAATAGATGGCTAAAAGCTCCCCTAACATTGTTTGCTCTCAGTTTGGGAAGCCAGCAAGCAGCCTGGCTCAGCCCTACAGCCTCACTGTACATGGAACAGCACTCTTAGGGTGCCTCTGTCTTGCATTCCGTCTCCTTGGGAGAGGTGTTAGACCCCAGAGTTAACCAAGGCTGGAGCACCCCTGATTTAGTAGCCCGAGCTACTAAGAATCAACCCTAGGCCGGGTGCGGTGGCTCACGCCTGTAATCCCAGCACTTTGGGAGGCCGAGGCGGGCAGATCACGAGGTCAGGAGATCAGGACCATCCTGGCTAACACGGTGAAACCCCGTCTCTACTAAAAATACAAAAAAAAAATTAGCTGGGCATGGTGGCAAGCGCCTGTAATCCCAGCTACTCGGGAGGCTGAGGCAGGAGAATCGCTTGAACTCAGGAGGCAGAGGTTGCAGTGAGCCAAAATCACACCACTGCACTCCAGCCTGGGTGACAGAGAGAGACTCTGTCTAAAAAAAAAAAAAAAAAAAAAAAATCAGCCCTAGTGCCGTTCCAGGGAATTACGATGTAAGTGGAGGTCTGGCAAAGTTTTTCTGAGAAGAACGAGACAAAAACTATTTTAGGCTTTGTGGGTCACATGGTCTCTGCTGCAACTATTCAAACCTGCTGCTGTAGTGCCAAAGCAGCAATAGACAGTCTGTAAACAAATGGGCATGACTGTATCCCAATAAGACTTTATTTATGGTTACTGAAATCTGAATATCATATCATGTTCACATGTCACACAATATTATTATTCTTTTGTTTTTTCCCCACCCATTTATAAATGTAAAAGCCATTCTTCATAGCCTCTACAAAAACAAGTAGAATAGCAGGCTAGACTTGGCCTACAGGCCATAGTTTGCTGACCCCAGTCTAAATCCTCAGCTTTTACAACATTTGGAAATAACCCAGTCCAAGGAAGTGGGAAAGGGAAATAAACTCTGGCACAGCCAATTTAAGGAAATATAGCACTGCAAACAGGAGCTGTGACTGTAGGTAATGTGATTTTTTTTCTCTATAAACAATAGAATTTCTAGATTCATATCAGTGTAGCTTACAGCAGTCATAATGCAAAGCTACCTGTTTGCTGTAATAATGTGTTACTGCTTAATCCAGCTGGAATCTCCTGCTGGGAACTACCCTAAGAATCGGGAGCACATGCTTTTGAAAAGCCATAGTGACAGGAAATCTCCGTCCACCGAAGATGGAATTGATTTTTAGAAACAGCAAAAAACAACAAAAAACTGAAACCAAACCCATTGCAAAAAACCACATCAACCTCGATCAGTAATAGCAACAATCACAATGACACAGTAACTACTATACTTTCAGAATCAGGCTGGTAAATAAAGGCATTGTGGTCAAGCTAAATAAAGCCCTTTGGGTTCAAAGCCACTCATGATTCTGAGATGAGACTTCTGCAAATGCATGATTGGAAGTCCTAACATGGCCCCTAACAATGTGAGTGTTGTTTGGCCAACATTCTGTCAGCCAACTAAAAAAACAAAAAAAGAACTTTTTTGAATTGCTGTCAATATTTAAAAGCCAGGAGATTTCACATTAAAAAAAACAGATTTTGTACTTCTCTTAAAAAAAAAAATCAGGCTAGACACAGTGGTTCATGCCTATAATTCCAGCACTTTGGGAGGCTGAAGCAGGAGGATTTCTAGAGCCCGGCAGTTCAAGACCAGCCTGGGCAACATAGTGAGATTTCTACTAAAGAAAAAAAATTTTTTTTAATTAGCCAGGTGTGGTGGCACACACTTGTCCCAGATACTCAGGAGGCTGAGGCAGGAGGATCATTTGAACCCAATTAGTCAAGGCTGCAGTAAGCTATGATCACTCCACTGCACTCCAGCTTGGGCGACACTGGGAGACCTTGTCTCTAAAATAAAAAATAAAATAAAATAAAAAAATAAAAAAGAAAAGAACAGAACAGAAAAGAAAAAAATATCAGGCACAGGAAGCAGGAGGCTCCGGTTCTTGTACAGTCACCATCAGCGGGAGCCTCCCCTTTAGACAAAGCAGATGAACCTCAGGTGGATGCAGTCTCTACCGTGCTCTATTGCTCCCCGGCCCAGGAGCAGCTGCCAAATTACCTGGGGTACAAGGCCCTTTTTACTCCCATAAAGAAGAGAGTAACACAGTCACATGGTTCAAAAGTCAAAATGATACAGAAAGCTATACAGTGAGGGGTTCATTCCTTCCTTATACCCTCCAAAAGTAAGCACTTTGGTTAATTTCTTCGATTAGTTTTCCCTTTCTTGCTTCCGCAAGGTAATACAATATATACTTTTCTCTGCCTTGCTTTGTTCACTTAGAATATATCCTGGGGATTGTTCTGACTCTTATTATATAGAGAATTTCCTCATTCTTGTTCTACAGCAACTTAGTATTCCAGTGGGTGTATAGATTAATTTAACTAGTACTGGATTGGTAGATATGGGTTATTTACAGTCTTTTGCTTTTACAAATATTCTGCAATGAATATGTACATATGTCATTCATAGGTGATAAAATCTATGGTGAGATTGCTGGGTCAAAGAGTATTTGTAATTTTTTCCAGATTTTGCCAAAGTGCCTTCTGTATGGGTTCCATCATTCCGCACTCCGAACAGCAATGCAAGAGCATGTCTGTTTCTCTTCAGCTTCCCTAATACAGTGTGTTGTCAAACTTTTGTAGTTTTGTCTTTCTGTTAGGTTAGGGGTGTCCAATCTTTTGGCTTCCCTGGGCCACAATGGAAGAAGAAGAATTGTCTTGGGCCACACATAAAATACACTAATGCTAGCAATAACTGATGAGCTAAAAGGAAAAAAAATCGCAAAAAAATCTTATAATGTTTTAAGAAAGTTTATGAATTTGAGTTGGGCCACATTCAAAGCCATCCTGGGCCACAGATTGCACAAGCTTGTGTTAGGTGAAATTATATTTTGGGGTAGTTGAAATCTACATTTTTAAATGAAGAGCTCTTTTCCCATGTGCTTATGAGACATTTGTATTTCTTTGCCTGAGAACTGTCTGTCTCATTTTCCTGTTGGATTCTCATTTCTGTTGCTGATTTTCCTATTAAATTTTTTTAATCAACTTTTAGGAACACTAAGTGTATTAGAAAGATTATGTATCTATGATATGATATGAGTTTTCCAGTTTGTTTTGCTTGTTTTGTTTTTTTTGAGATGGAGTCCTCCTCTGTCGCCCAGCTGGAGTACAGTAGTGCCACCTCGGCTCACTGCAACCTCCATCTCCTGGGTTCAAGCGGTTCTCCCGCCTCAGCCTCCCGAGTAGCTGGGATTACAGGCACTCACCATCATGCCTGGCTAATTTTTGTATTTTTAGTAGAGACAGGGTTTCACCATGTTGGCCAGGCTGGTCTTGAACTCCTGATCTCAGGTTATCCACCTGCCTCAGCCTCCCAAAGTGCGAGGATTATAGGCGTGAGCCACCACACCTGGCCTTCTAGTTTGTTATTTATCTTTTGCTTTTGTTTGTGGTGTTTTTATTTTTGTTGTTGTTTGCTATGCCAAAGTTTTGCTGCTGTTTCATGTGCTTTTAAAATATAGTCACATTTATTTATTTATTATTTGCATCTGGCTTTTGAGGTATAACTTGAAAGAAAAGGCTTCCCAATTCCAAAATTAAAAATGATATACTCATATTTTCTTTTAGTTTCATATTTTAAAAATGTAAATCTTTGACCCATTTAGAGCTTGTTATACACATTGTGAGAATAAAGCTATTCTTTTCCAGGCTTTATCTTTTCCCAGAGGGCTTGCCCGTTGTCTCAAAATCATGTATTAAATTCATTCTTCCTCCCTGGTGTGAGATACTGTCTTTATCACGTACTAAACTGCCATATGTATTTAAGATTATTTCTGGGCTTTCCACTCTGTCCCATTGGTTTATCTATTCATATCCCACTCTGTTTTAATTACTCAGGCTTTAATTATATTTTAATATCTTGTAGAACCTAGTGTTCCTCCTTGTTCTTTTTCGGCGGTTTCCTTGCCAGGAATGCTTATTTTTCCATGTGAACTTTTGAATCAGTTTGTCTAATCCCAGAAAAAAAAACCTATTGATAGTTTTATGTTGGGATGGCATCAGATTTCTAAGTTAACTTTCAGTTAACTTATTATGATGCTAAGTTTTCTATCCAAAAACATACTATTTTTACCATTTGGTTTAAATATTTTCTGTTCTACAAGAGTGGTCCCCCAGCCCTTTCTTAACACAAAAGGTAAGTATATAGATACACACACAGGTTTTGCACATCTTTTCTTCCATTATATCTTTCAACAGATGATTGTTTGGGTATAAGAAGTCTATTGATTTCTTAGTAATATTTTAATACCTCATTTCCCACTGAATTCTGTTATTTTTAGTAGTAGGTTATCAACAGATTTTCCAGGTATATAATCGTATGATCTGAATATAGCCAGACTCTCAATTCTTAACATATTTAGACCATTTTCCCTTGTCTTGTTGCTCTGGCTGGTCCTCCTAGGACAATTCGAGATACTGTTGGTGATAGTGGGCATCCCTGTCTTAATACTGATTTTAGTAGGACCATCTCCAGGATTTGACAGTTCAGTGGAAAGCTATAGTTTTGGGGGTGAGACACAATTACATTTTATCATGTTAAGAAAGAATACATTGATTCCCATTTTATTGCATATTTTAAAAATCAAGCATTGATGTTAAATTTTATCAAATGCCTTTTCATCATTTGACTATTATGGAATCATATTTGCCTTCCTTAAAAAAATCATTTGAATTGTAACTCCTGCTTTAAAGTAGCCAGGCTGATTTTCTTGTTAGAGAGGTGCCAAGGACATTTTGAACAATATCCTGGGCGTAGAAATGCATACGGTCCCTCAAGGACAACAATTATCATGGATACGTAATCACCAGTCTCAGTGTCTTACATCTTCTCTATGTTTGTTTAATTTATGAAAATATTTATGAAACTCCCTCTGGGTGCTTGACCCTAGATTTTGGACAAGTAAAGACAGGATGATAAAGCTACCAGAACATCAGCAAATGTGAGATAGGAAGAGAGGAATGAGAGAGGGTAGCTGATGGGAAGAGAACAAAAAGAATATGAGAGGAGGTCAGAGAAAAAGAGAGTAAACAGAAGTAGCATCTCCCACAGGAGTTAGTAGCAAATGGGTCAAATTTTCTCTCTCCCCGCTCACCAGATCCCCATTTCCATTATTGGCCTAATTCAGTCGTTTCCAAGCCCCATCCAGGGCCCCTCTTATTACTGTCTCCCAAAAGTATGCACATGGTTTTAAAGATTTAATGTGCTTCTTGGCTGTGTCAAATTAACTGTACTTAATAATTATCTTGCCTTTTTAACAAAGTCATTTACAGCTGCCAACCAGGTTCTGGTAAGAATGTGCTCAGCTAAACAGAATTCTCATGCTGAGTTGATGTATTTTCAGCCAACAGTAGAGAAACTCAAAGTATCAGTTAAACTGAGGTTCGTCTTGGATAAATGAACCATTCTGGAAGGCTTTTTGAAATGTTGACATTAGTCTGCATAGAGTTTGTTTCTTCGTTCCTAGACCTCTAAGGACATAAGACCTCACAGTGAGGACCTTGGATCTCACTCTCATTCAAGATCTGGTGGTGTATAAAAGGGCCGGGGAAGGTGTAGCCTTCACCTATAAGAAGTGTGTACACTTGCCTCCACGATATATACTAGATCATTCTCTTAACTTCTCTCCAAGAGCTACCAAATGATGTTTTTTTAAAAATTGTTTTCTTATATGAATAATTGTTCTGAGAAAAGCAGAGAGTAAAGATGAGGAAAACTGTGAAGCTGAATGGAAAGAATATTGCTGTCATAAATTAAAAAGCTTTTCAGTAATAAAATTGGCTCCTCGGCCTGAAGCAAAGGCCTTGATGGGGATCTGGTGGGAGTGTGATGCCTAACACAGCTACTATCGATAGGAAGTTATGCCAAGGTCCTTCCTGCTGGAGAGTAAGCACTCCACCCCCAGGCTGCGGCCTAACAAATTAATTCAGAATCTCTGGGGATGGGATTCAGGCATCAGTAAGTTTGAAAGCTCCCCAAATAGTTCCAGTAGGCAACCTTACTACTCAAAATGTGGTCTTCAGGCCAGTAGCATTGGTAGCAGTGGGAGCTTGGTAGAAATGCAGAATCTTAGGCCCCAGCTTAGACCATCTGAATCAGAATCTGCATCTTAACAAGATCCCCAAGATATTCCTGTGCACAATAAAGACTCAGTGTTAGAGACTGAGTAGTGTTTCTTAAAGTATGGTGCCTGGACCATCTGCATCGAACTCACCAATGGCATAGGAGGTGGGGGGATGAGGGTCAGAGGACTTCTAATAAAGCAGATTCTGGAGAGGATTCTATAGGTCTGAGGGAGAGGCCCTGGAATCTGCACTGTAATATGCTTCCAGCTGATTCCTAAGCCTACTGTTTGAGAACTGCTCCCAAGAGGAAAGTCAGTAGTAAGATGATTGCCTTCTCCTAGCCTCAGGGACAGGCCCTCATGACTCTAAAAGGTCAAAACATACCCATTGCAGGTGGGGGATGAGTTGATGATAATCTACTAATAATATCCAGTCTGACACATGTGATAGTTCTGCTCTCTGACCTGTAACAGAGTTAGTGGTAGCACTGTGAGGTCACCTAGAGTTAATTTGACACAGAGATGAGTGTCTCCATTCAATTTGTTAGTGACGGAATAGGTTGCAATTCGGATATGAAAGCTTCTACCTTAAAAGCAGGATTAAAATTGTAAAACAATGATGCTCAGATGTATCCCTTTTTGAGGGTTTTTAAAAAGCCTTAAAATGTAGGGTAGAGAGCTGAGAGGGCGAGAATGAATTCCCCTAAGGAGGCTTTTTTTTCATCTTATAGCAGTCCTTTTTTGAAATTTCTGCTTAGGTCCAGATTTTTAAATGATAACATGAATTTAAAAAACAAATGAAGTGAGGAATGGAAAACTTAATCTCTCTCAAAAGATGTATTTGAAGTATGTAGTACTTTTACACAGTTTTAAAAGGATTTCAGCTCATGTAAGATATTTAAAAGCTTCTGTGAGAACGGAAGCTTTAAGTCAATTTATTTTCAAATACCTAGGATTCTGAAGTATGGCTCACACTTGACTGGAGGTAATAGCCGAAATCTTTCTAATTATAAAGTGAAACAAGACTGTCGCAATTGTAATAAATAATGAAATGGGATGGGGAACTGCAATGTGATCTAATAGTATTTGTTAAATACCTATTGAATTAAAAGCGGCAAAAGCAAAGAAACTTAACACTGGAAAACAAATCTTTGAGGCTTTGAAGACTTTCTTCAGAGCAGTGTTTCTTAAACCTTTTGGGGGAGGCATGCAATGGGGGACCCCTTGAAGATCTAGTGAAAAGCTGCAGACCCTCATCCACATGGGCAGGAGGGCACAGGCACACACACTTGGCAATTTCTGCAGTTCCATGTATTCCCTGGGGCCCAATGGGGAGACCAATCCGCAGGTCCCATATTAAGAACCTCAGCTTTGACACTGCACTTTAAGAAAAAAATTGCACCATATTGACGTCCCTCATTTGGAATTGCTTGAGATCCAGGGGCAACTTTCCCAGAATCTAGGTCCCAGGTGGGCAGTAAAACTAGGGCTGTTTTCACTTAAACGGAAACAATTAGGCCGGCCATCTCGCAGGAATGAGGCGATGCCAGGTGAAAAGCCAGACCACTAGTTGATGCCAGGGAAAGAATCCCTTTATTGAAAAAGCCTACACTCTTTCAGAAACGCGCCTCCATCCTCTCAGAGGGCCCCACCCACAGGTCAGTGGCACAGGCGGAGCCCCAAGGCTGCTGCGGCTCCATTCACACCAGGAGACGAAAACTTGTCTAAGCTGAGAAGGAAAATAGGCTCTTAGAAACACTGCCTTCGCCCTTCGTTTACATGTGGACTCAAAGAATGTCAGAGGTAGAAGAGACTCCCTCCTTCACCCTGTCCCCAACCTCACAGATGAGAAAACAGACTCCAGTGGGTTGAGGTGCTTGCCAAAGTGACATCCCCAGCTACTCATGCCCACAGCCCTCTCCGCAGCACCTCGCAGCCTGGCCAGGGGAGAAGAGGGCGTCGGCGTCCTCGCCCCACACCCCCAGCCGCCCACCTGGCCGGGGCGCCACGGGGAACCGAGCCCCCGCCTACCGGCACCATGGAGTAGGTCATCATCATCAGCATGTCCTGGCTCTCGGCGCGGATATGCGGCGCGGGCTCGCCGCTGTGGCTGCGCTTGTTGCGAGCTGAGCTGGCCGGGTCTTGGGGTGGTGCGGACGCCCCGCGCGGCGCGCGGCTCAACTCGGCCAGGAAGGAGCGCAGGGCACTGTCCTCGCGCTGCTCCCGGCCCCGCTGCGCCTCCAAAGCCCGCAGCGCCGAGCTCAGCCCGCGCCACTGGCACAGCGCGAATACCGTGCCCGCAGCGTTGAGCGCCGAGAGCAGCGCCACGGCCGCCAGGGCGCCACGCAGGCCCCAACCCGCGTCCGCACGGCCTCCCTCAGCGCCTCGGGCCATGCTGTGTGCGCCTTGGGCCGGGCAGGGCTTGGCAGCCTGCGGCCCTGGCAGCCTTTATACGCCTCGGGCAAGCCGTGGGCTGGTGGCAGCGCCGTGAGTCAAGTCACCCTTTGGCCCAGCTGGCGGGGCGGGATGGGGACAGTAGTGGTGGCGCCCGAGCAGCCCAGAGGGACAGGCGGGCAGAAGCAGGAGAGGAGCCAGTGGAGACAGCCTGCGGAGGAGGGGCTGGCAGGGCTCGTGCTCCCAGAGTCCCGCCAGCTGAGCAAACCCTCTCCTCCTCTTCCCACTGCTCTGCCTGATGGCATTGCCGTGGCCCAGACAGGCAAGGCAAGGGTCAGACTGAGGGGGAGAGCAGGAATTCTTATGGAGAGAAGTCTCCGGATTCCACCCCCTTCTACCCCCACACTGCCTTCTTTGGAGAAAAAGATCAGCATGCCCAGATGCTAAGGCACGTGCCCACTGTCCATGGGAGGTCTGGTCCTGGCCCCAGCACCAGGCTGCCCATCACTCCCCGCCATGGCCATGAGGCTCCAGGAGGCCACTGAAGACCCCAGATGATCTTTCCCAGGAAGGGGATGGATAGGGGCAGGGAGACACTTGGCACTGGAAGGCAAAAAAGGCCACCCATCAGAACCAAAAAAGCTCAGGACTGCCTGGCCAACAGGACTCGTCCTTGAAAGGAGAGTTCCAGGATTTGACAAGTCAGGAACTCTCCGATGAGATCCATATCCGGAAAATGGCAGGATGGTGAGGAAAAAAACCCCAGGAATCAGGAGACCTAGTTCTAAAGCCACTCTGTTGCTACTCAGCTGGGAGGCTTTGAGCATGTCCCAAGACCATGAGGAGGTGCTTTCTGGCCTAAGGGTTGGAGAGCTGGGCCATGGTTGGGTTCTTACCTAGCCCTAGGAAAACATGTTTTCCCATGCCTCTCATTTACTCCTCACAACTTTTATGTTGCCCAATACCTGCTCTGCCTCGAGGGTCACTATCAACCAAATGCAGAGTCACTTTTGAGTCTCCTCAGAGAACCTCTTCACTCAAGATCTTTCTCAGCTTCTCCTAGAATGGCTCTGCTTCCCTGGGGCCCCAGGACCTATGGGAAACTAACGTAGATAGCAATCTTCAAGCCCCATGTTAAGAACCTCGGGTTTGACATTGTTTAAGAAAAAAAAAAAATCACTCTGTTTGGCTGTCTCCCATTTGGGAGACCCAACCAGAAGGCAGGATTGCTGTTTCCATAGCCCAATAACTCAAGGAAGAGGTGCCTCCCCACCAATGAGCCAGCTGGAGCAGTTATAGAGAAAGGACTTCCTCTATCAGAGACCACACTGTTTTAGCACCTGAGGGAGACCAGTAAAATGATCGGAGAACAAGCACCTTTTGACTTAATGGTAGGAGCTCTGTAACCATCTACTCCCCAAAGATTCACATTCTGATGTGGTTTGGATCTGTGTCCCCACCCAAATCTCATGTTGAATTGCGATTCCCAGTGTTGGTGGTGGAGCCCAATGGGAGGTGATTGGATCATGGGAGTGGTCCTTCATGAATGGTTTAGCACCATCCCCTCAGTGCTGTTCTCATGATAGTGAGTTATCATGAGATCTGGTTGTTTAAAAGTGTGTAGCATCTCTCCTGGCCCCTCTTCCTCCTGCTCCCACCATGTGAGATGTTCCTGCTCCTGCTTTGCCTCCCTCCATGAGTAAAAGCTCCCTGAGGCATCCCCAGATGCAGGTGCTGCCATGCTTCCTGTTCAGCCTGTGGAACCATGAGCCAATTAAACTTCTTTTCTTGTAAGTTACCCAGTCTCGGGCTTTTCTTTACAGCAAGGCAAGAATGGACTAATACACATACCAATTCTTGCAGGTAGGATTTTTTGGCACAGGAGAGAAAGCTGAGTAGTATCAGACTTCTTGCCCCCTACTCTCCAGGGTGAGCCAGGGTAGAGCCTCGGAGAATGCACAAGGAAACTGAAGTGACATCTCAATCAGAAATTCTGGGTCAAAGTTTAGATTCCTGAGTTTTAATAGGAACATTGACCAACTTCAGTATTCTTAGAAGAGCATACAGGATAAGAAGAAATTAGGAAAGCATGAAGGTCCAAGCGTTTCATAAAGTACCCCCACTGTGGGGATATGATGACTGGGAGGGGATAGCAGTGATGTAAAAAGCTTTGTCCATTTCCTCCCAACTCAAACGTTCTGTGACCTACTTGAAGAACTGTCATGTATCCTGATCTCTTTTCATCCAGGTATCAGGTTTAGGGCCAATGGGGAGGAGCCACTGAGAGGGAGGGTTGACACTCAGCATCATTCAGATCTTCATTTAATTCAGTAAACACTTAACTGAGCACTTCCTGTGCCAGGTATGATAATGGGCATTGGAGATACAGGAGTAAACAAGACAAGCAGATTACCCTGTGAGCAGCTGGAACACCATGGAGCCTTCTGGGCTTCTCTTTATCCTAACATTCATTACAGTTACTGTTGACTGATCATCTCTCAGCAATACCCACCATTAACCATGGAATAGAAGCCTCCTGAGGCTAGGGGCCATGTCACCCCCAACACATAGCACAGTTCCTGGTTTGGAATTCACTATTACCCATTGAATAAGTGAGTGAATGAACGAATGAATAAATGAAAAGCTGTATAGTGAAGGCACTTCTATGTAGAACAATGTGGTGTGTGGTGGGGGGTGTGATCTGATGATTACATGTATATAGATTTTTGTCCATGGTTCTTGTCCATAACTCCCATGACACTTGTTGAGGTCTTTTGCTATAATGTAGAGGTGCTTTAGGCCTCAGGAAACAGAATATTTCTCTGGACTTCTTTGCCCTCCTTTCATCCACCCAAGGCGGGACTCTATAATCTGATTGTGGGTCATAAGACCCTCATTCCAGAGGAGGTCATGCCCCATACCCTGGAGGAAGGAATGCTGCACAAAGAGAGGAAGAAGAATCTGGACAGACAGACCTTGCTGAGATTAGATCATACCCTTTTTGTCCAATCACATTTTGTTCAATCACATGCTTCAGTCATGGACAACAAATGAAATCTCCATAAAAGGCCCAAAGGACAGGGTTCAGGGAGTTTCTGGAGGGCTGAACACGTGGAGGCAAACAGGAAGGTGAAGAAGAACTTATCCTATCAGGACAGAAGTTCCTGTGCTCGGGATCTTCCAGACGTCGCGTATGTATCTCTTAATCTGACTGAGCCCTCAACCTGTGGGATCAGACACTCTTTCCAGGTAGACAGTGTTGGAACTGAGTTGGAGGACACCCAGCTGGTGCCTGCTGCTTGGTGTGTGGGGGAAAGTCCCCACACATTTGGTCGCAGAAGTTTTCTGTGTTGATGACTGTTGTCGTGGTGTGAGAGCAGAGGGAAAACACGGCTTGAGTGTTTTTCTGAAATAGGAGGGCCTAAGAACTATACTGTTCTATGCCACAGAACTGGCCCCCTACTTTCCTTGAAAGGCTGGCTATCCAATGGTGAGGAGAGGAAGTGGTAGCCTGAAACAGCCTCCCCATTTCCCCACCTCCCACCCCAGTTCAGAGCCCAGATCCAGTAGACAGAGCAGAGATGAGGCCTGCTTGGAGCCAGGCAGGCTCTATTAGACAACTTCAGGCCAAGAAGCTGCCCCTCTTGGGATGCAGGACTCAAAAGGCTTGTAGCATGGCCACCCTGTGGGCTGGGTTGGTGGAAAGCCTGGGATATTGCTCTGGGGCAAGAGGGGCAGAAGGAAGGGCAAATGAAAAGCCAGACTCCTTTCCTACCAGACTCCACTGTCAGATCCCTCTCCAACTCTTCCTGTGTGGGATGATGGCATTTTTCACAGAAGAAGGGGGACATGTTGATATGGCCTACAAGGTAGACATCTTCACTCATCTCTCACCCTAAAGTGGCCATGCCCAAGCAGCTGCCATGCTCTGCCCTCTTTCCCCTTCTCCTCTATCTTCTCTCTCCAACTCTCTTTCCACCGCAGTGCCACACAGTGACCTGTCTCCATCACTGGCCTATTTCAGTGTTGCCCACTTTAAGGCCTAGCTCAGAGCCCCCTTCCTCATCTAGCCTTGACTTCCTAGGCCAGTCCCAAGCACCGTGAGCTCTACAAGCTGCAGGGGCTCTGTGGTTATGCACCTGGGCTTTGGAATCAGACCTGACCTTGAAACTGTTTTTTAACTGCATGACTTTAGATATGCTACTCAAATTCTTTAAAGAGACTGTAATTGTATCTATTTCATAGGGTTGTGAAGCTTTAATAAGAAAATACTTGTAAAGCACTTGTTGTATAATAAATGTTCAACACGGGTTGGTATTGTTGGATATGGGCCATATGAACCGGCTGAGACTTACACTGTGTGTGCCTTGTGCTGTTAGTTGACACTTTAGTTCTTCTGTGCCTTGTGCTGTTAATTGACATCTTAGTTCTTCCACATCCTATTTCTTCATTTGGGTTACAGTATTCTTAAGGCAGGGACCTATCTTAACTGTCCTCTCACAGCAGGGACTTGTGCCAAGTAGGAATATTTGATTAATGGATTCATTAGCTAATCACACTTTGTAGATGCTTTTTGAGGAACACAACTTTTGAATGCATGATAAACTTGGGTTCTTGTCTGAATACCATGGCTTTGAGGTTGGTTATATGGAGCCTTTCAGTGTGGATCCCTAAGCCTCTTGAGATTTCTTGAGAGGCAGATATGCCTGCATAGCCTGCCCTACCTGATACTTCACAGAATGGGCTGCTACTTTTTACTTATTATTTTAAAAAAAAGTCAGCTATCAATCTGGCCTGTTTTGTTGACACAGGAGGCTCAAGATATAATGGGGACACAGGGAGATATCTCAATTCCCTTTTTTTGGAGACCAAAGCAGCCAAGAACATTGTGTGCTGTCTTTACAATGAGAAGTAGTTTTTCCATTAAAAGGCAGATGCTTCATTTCCAAAAGTTAAATAGAATGGTCCTTAAAAATGATTCCAGCTGGTTAACTTTAGGGCTCTGGAGAATAAAATCAAATTCAAGAATATACCCCAACTTTAGTTCCACAGCATTTCTTCCTGATTGTGAAGTAAATAATTTTCCTGGCCTGGCACTTGGGTATTCTTTTCTTCAGTGATGAGATTGACAGCTACACTGTGACTTTTGATGGTTTTACTGCCCCCCCACCCTTCCACCCCACTGGTGATTAGGGAGAGAGCCACTCTAAAAAGTTGTCACCACATGCATCTTCCACTCAGCCTGTTATGGTTTTAACTCCCCATTCCTACTGTTAAACCCCAAGAAACCTCACACCATCCAACCAAAGTCAGCAATTCTCCCTTTTTTCTTTCTTTTATTCTTTCATGTATTCATTTACTCAGCAAATGGTAATTGGGTGCCTACTATCTGCCAGGAACTGTGCTAGGAGCCAGGAATAGCATGAAGAGCAAAGCCAGGCACCATTCCTGAAGCCTGGAGTGGGGAGACAGATTTACCAAGCAATATTAGACATGAGGGTGCAACTCTAAATGCAGCCACGAGACAAGTGCTCTGGAAGAAAGGAATGCAGTTCTTTGAGATCATATCACTGAAGAGCCTGTCCCAGAGTTGGATGTGTGGTTCAGGGAAGGCTTCCCTGAGAAAAAGATGCTTGTGTTGGCACCTGAAGCTGAGTTGTAAACTAGGCGAAGATAGGGGTGAGGAGAATTGCAGAGAGGAGGAACAACACGTTCAAGGCCCTATGGCAGGAGATGGCATGGCTTATTTGAGGAACCATAAGAAGCCAATGCGGTGCCGCATGGAGCGTCAGGAGCAAGGAGGAGGGAGTGAAATGAGGCTGTAACCAAGGCAGGGACCAGACTCTGTGGGTGGGACCTTCCTTGTAGGGTTGAGGCCTTTACTGTAAAAGCAATGGGAAACAAATGAGGAGTTTTACGTGTGTGTGGGATGGGGAGGAGTAGGTAGACGGATGACAGATTTTCATTTTAAAAGATTACCTTTTATTGCCAAGACTTGCAGTGGCTTCTGTCACTATGGAAACCATGTATGATCTCTGACCTCCACCAGGGCCAACTTCAGCCTTTAAAACCACCTGGAAATAAGGAAGTGCTGAGTTCTAGAAAATGTCACTTTCTCTTTCATCTTTATGTAAAAAGGTAGTTGAAAAACAGAACTGTGACTAAATTTAGATCATTTAGCCAATCTTGATACTAGTAGGGGTTTTGGTATAAAACACAGTGTGTTGTTAGCATTTTCTTGGAAGTTAGCCTTTGGTGCTTCCAGGTAAGAGCACCAAATCTGCTTATCTCTAGGGTTGGGAATAAGAATGGATGATATTGCTTCCGTTGCAAGATTTTGGTCCAAGTCGGGCTGGTAACAACAGATTTCCGCCTATCGTAGTAGCAGTGTCTTAGACCTCTGAGTTGCCCACTCATTGTTCGACGTGGAGCTGTCTGTGGTTGTGAAGGTGATGCCATTTCAAATCCCCGCTTCCCATTGTTTTCTCTCCTTCTTTGCAACAAACATGCCCTCACCCCACCCCACTCCACCTTTCTAGTGTAGTGTACCCGATTGTCACAGATTAGATTCTCTGGAAACAAGTGCTGAGATGGAATTTGGAGTACAAAATGGTTATTAGGGATCAGCACCTATGAAGGAAAGAAGGAGAAGCAGGATTGGGCAGAGGGAGAAATCCAGAACAGTCCAACCCTGCAAAGCCTCAGCCAACCCACTGGGAAGCTCTGGATTGTGTATTGCCCATCAGAGTGTCCCGTGTCAGGCCAGAGTGACTGGGCTTTTACCTACCTCACTCAGTCACAGGACAGATGTGGGATGCCCTGGGAAGGTATGACCTGGGGCCGGGTGGCTCTCTGCAGCTGAAGCATGCTTTAATCTTAATCTCTGCAGCCAGGCAGTCAGTCCTTTCTTGAAGGGGGACCCTCAGGTCCCCACATCTCCACATCTACCACATCAACCACCTGAATCTGCCATTCCAACATTAGTAGGCTTTAAATTGTAACCGTGACAGGCTGTAGAAAGAAATCTTTTCCTTTTTCACCTGGAGTGATGGCCTTTCAATAAATGAAAAAGTGATTGTTTTCAGAAACAATGAAAATGTAAAGGAAGCTCTAAGAGTGGATTCTGTGCAATCATGAGAATGGCTCATGAATTTGAAACTGCAAAATCTACAGAAGTAAGTTAATACTGCAAAGCTCCACTTATGGAACTCAAGCCACTGTTTTTGAAAGGATAAAACAAAGCCTTACATGTGTAGAGCACTTCAGTTTTCAAAGTGCTTTCTCATGTCATTTGAGTTCCATAATAAGCCTGTGAACGGGGCAGGGCAGGTTTTATAAGCATTTCACAGATGAGGAAGTCAGGGATCAGGAGGTTTAAGTGATCTGCCCAAGGTCACATCGTTGAAACCTCATCAACGTTCACCCATGCCCTGTTTATCAAAAGTAGGAACTTTTTGGCCCCCATCTTGGGCCACTGAGGAATGCTCAAAATGATGGACAGGAAGTGAAACAATGGAGCAGGGAAATGATTCAAAGTGATGGAGTGGAAAAGGGCTCAGACTGGCACTTGGCTCCAAGGCTTAAAAACAAACCTGGAGCAGACACTGAATGTTAGAATGTGTAAGCTAGTCAGGAAAGAAAGCCAAGCCTGGTCTAGCAGATTAAGGAGGGTTTTAAGAGATCAATGATGTAAGAACATGATTTCCTAAAAACCATGTAGGGGAACTGTCATCTCTGCAGTGAATAGGTGCATATAGGTCCTAAAAAAAAAGTGAATTTGGGGCCTGATAGCCTAAGACCTTTCATTCCTGGGTTTCAAAGGCAGAGTAACAAGCCAGAGTAGATATGCCTTACCTCTCCAGAGAGACTGGTTGGGAGTGACCAAAAGGGATTCCTGCCAATATCAAGCCTGGAGAAGATGACACCCCATCTGCTGAGCCTGGAGACTCAAGCCAGGGACCAGAGGAGTGGCCCTGGCTAAGAGAAGCTTACCTTTTATTGCCAAGACTTGCATTGGCTTCTGTCACTATGGAAACCACGTATGATCTCTGACCTCCACCAGGGCCAACTTCAGCCTTTAAAACCACCTTTCCAAATGAAATAAGAAAGTGCTGAGTTCTAGAAAATGTGACTTTTTAGGTCAAACTGTGGACCCTAAACATGTGCTACTTTCTTAAAGCTGTGTGAGTAAACACATGGTCTCCAAACCACCCCCGATTCTGTAATCATAAGAGGGCACCAGTATCCGGGCATCAGTGAGTATCCTGGCAGATGGATCTGGCTGGATGAGGTAAGGGAGTTTTACAGGTGTGCTGAGTCTATCTCTACTCCTGAGCCTGGGAGATGTGAGAAAACAGGAAAATGAGAGTCTCCCCGCCAGTGACTTGATAGGGGATTGAGAACCACCATTTTTGTCCCTTCTGAGAAGGCACCTCAGCTGCTGGCCCTGAGCCCAGAGAGCAGACAAAAGAAAACATTACCCTTATATTTAAGGGGCACAGCCATGCTCTTAGAAGAGACTCACATGAAACCAAGCCACTAGGGAACAGTAATACATTTAAAAATATTAACGTTAGGACATAAACATTCCAGTAGAGCACAAAAAGACTTTCTGGAACCAAATGACAAGATCTGCAGACAAATTCAGTAGTTGAAGGAAAGAAAGGTAGTAGTTAATAGGAAGTAAATTTCCCAAGTTAAGAAAGGGCCTGAGTCTGCCTGTTGGAAGGTTTTGGCAAGTTATGGGCAAGACAAATGATTCATAGGTTGAGAAATTCCAGAAGTCTAAGGATGAAAAGAAAATCTTACAATCTTCCAGAAAGAAAGTACAAGTGACTTATAGCGGAAGAAGGATCATGGGGGCATCAACTTTCTCTTCTATGACACCTGAAGTAGGGATGATTGAGGCCAATCGTGTGAAGATTACTAAGAGAAAAACACTGCACACCAAGAATCCTGTAGCAAGACCCCACTCCTCTGTCAGGGTCAAGGAAACACAGTTGAGAATATGCAAGGAAAAGATCTGTCACCCATATCTTCCACCAGATAAAAAGGTGTTAAAATCTAACCAAACAACAGATGAATCAGCTTAAAGGCTACAGGATGGAAAGAGGAGGAAAAGGGAGAAAAAAATTAGTGGTGAGCAAGGAGCCTTACAACACATCATCAGTTAAATTCAGACAGATAATAATAGACAGTTCAGGAATGTGTAATATAATTGCTGAAAATAGAAGAGACATATTTCAAGGGAAATGTTAACAATAGCCTGGAACAAAAAGTTCTAAAGGAGAAAGAGGGGAAGTGAAGTTTCCACAGGTTTCACATTGGTGTGTGAGAGTGGGAAGTGAAAGCGTCCTAAAGGCCTCATGCTGGGGGAGGAGGAACAGCAGGAGACGAGAGAATCTGGGGAAATAGTTGGACTCTTATGTTGGTATAATGGAATAAAAGAATGAGTTTGACTACCAGTGACAAAAAGGAGAAGGAGCTGGTAGAATGAAAAACTAGACTAGAGCTCCCAAATTAAGAAGAGAAAGAAAATAATTGAACAGCAACTTGATAACTAATTAATATAAAGAACATCAAGGGGGCTTAAATGAGTAATAAATATTAAGTAAAATAGAAGGAATAAAATTCAATGTATTATTAAATGTGAATAGAATTATTCTTAAAAGAGACAATTAGATTTGGTAAAATAAAAAGCAGACAGTTATATGCTTTCTTGTATATATACATATATGTATGTGTGTGTGTGTATGTGTATATATATATATACACACACATACAAGAAATAAACACATTTAACAAATGTGATAAAAGTTGAGAATAAAAAGTCAAGAAAAAATACCAGGCAAATGCAAATAACAAAGCAGGAAAGAATTACTCTGTTAATACCCAGCAAAATGAAATGTAAAGAGCACTGAATAAGATAGAGTTGCTATGTAATGATAATAATTTGCAAAAAGTCACTAACCAGTATGTGTTAAAAATCAAATGTGAAAAATAGTAAAGCCATGTGTGATTCCAGTACCTTTTTTCTTTACAGACAGCAAGAAGTCGCTCCCCCCTGAACTCGCCCCCATTCTATCCAGTCCTACCATATAAATAACCATTCTGGGTCATACAAATACATATGCTCTTGCAAAGATGCAAAAAAAGATGCTAACTATACTTATCTCCTTCTGGGTCAGTATTTACAGGTTTGCCCCCATTCCTTATTTCCATGAGGAGAGATTTCCCTAAAATGCCCCTTGTCCTCTTTCCACTTCTCCTTTTCTTCTCTCCAGAGAGGAGGAATGTCTTGGCTGACTCATCTTCTTCACCTCTCCTCTTTCCTTTTCGTAGCCAGCCTTATCAGCAAGCTCTCATTCTAGTCTACTCTCACGTGGCTCCAGCTCTCCAGGGGCAGCCTCTCTGCAGGAAGGCCTCGGGTGTTCAGTGCTGCCTGTGATCAGTGGGTCTGTCTTTCTCATTTGGAAAAAATGTTGCTGAACATTTAATGTTACCATTTCCAATGTCAGCTTTATCCCTAATAAAGCTGACGTTTTGATCTCCATCTGCCTTGCTCTCATCCTACCACCCGATTGGTTTAGAATTGTGGTGGAGAAAACAGGAACTCAATTCTGGGGGTCTCCTTACAACTCCAAAACCACCTTATTCTTCCCAAAGTCAACCAGCCATCTTTAATGTGGCTATACTCCTCATCTGCGCTTCCTCACCCCTCATTCATTCGCCAAGTCACGGCCATGTATCTTCTTCTCCCACCAAACATTGAACCCATCCTGCCAAGGTCGCTGATGACTTATTTGCAAAATACAATGAAAACTTTTCAGTCTAAAGGTCAATCTTACTTGAAGTCTCTGTAACTTTCAAAGCTCTTCATCACTTCCTCCTCCTTGACAGTCCTTCCTCTCTGAGCTTCCATGACATTACTTTCTCTTGGTTTTCCTCCTACTTCTCCGACTGTTCCTTCTCAGCCTCCTTGAACTGTTCTTCAACTTCTGTGCACCCAACTGCTAGTGTTCTCCAGGGTTGTGCCCTACATCCTCACTCTGTTGACTCTTCCTTGGTGATTTTATCCACTGCCGAGGCTTCTGACCACCACATACCCAAACCCTGCCTGTTGCCCAGGGCTCTCTTTGGAGCTCTAGACTCAAAGGGCCAAGTACCAGTGGTGTAACTCCATGTATGACAGAAGAAGGTACCATATCATTTTATTTTTTATCGCTTTATTAATGATGGCAATATTTTTTCATATTTTACTGATCAGTTGTGCATGTTTACAGGTGTATGTGTATAAATCCTTTCCTCACTTGACATTTCTTATGCCCCTTCTCTCCTCCTCTTCCTTTCTGTCCTGCACCTTAGTTTGGGTCCACAACACACCTCAACGATGTTGCTGTGCCACTTCTCCAAGTGCACCTTCTACTCCCAGTCTGCTAGTTTGTGAGCCCAGACTCGATTCTTCGGTCCATGTGATATGTTCATACACAGGGCTCTCCACAACCCCACCCCTGCCTACTTTCTTTCTGCCCTATTTCTCACCATTCCACCCTTGTGCCTCATGTTCCTTCTTCCAGCTTCCGGGAGGTGCCTGCTCCCTCCCTGCTCCTTGCCACTATCATGCTCATTTCTCTGCCTGTTTTCCTCTTCTCCCCTTCTCTGACTGGCTGACTTTTTTCTTTAAAACACACATCTGATGTCCCTTCTGGGGAGCCCTCCAGCCCCACCTCCCAGGGAGGGCTAGCTGCTCCGACTGTGTGCTCCCACTGTAATTGTATTTACCCATCCTGGTGTATATCTGGTCGTTTCACAATGGCCTGTCGCTCCCTGTCTGTCTCCCTGCTAGGCTGTGAACTCCTTGGGAATACTCCTGTATCTTGCTCATCTAATACTCCCAGAACCTCATGCATACCTGGCATGTAGTAGATGTTCAATACATTTTTGAATGAGTGAAAGTGTGATAGAGGGCAGTGCCCTTACAATTTCTTTCTGAGATCTCCCTTCCTGACCACAGGATTCACTCGCTGAAGAGGAGTGATCAGTTTCATACCAGCAGCACCCTCTGCCCACTGACAGATGGTTCTCCACTGGGAAACTTTCTTCATCCCCGGTGGTATTTGAAGGGAGTTCTCCATACATGTTTACCTTGTAAAATTTCCCTCCGTCAGTGGCCCTGGCCTTGCTGGCCTTCCCATTATACCTCTTGTGGGGGCACTACTAATACCCATGTCTTCTGCTGTTTCTCAAAAGGCCCCTAGCCTTACTATCCAAATAGACACTGAAAAGGGGTGGAAGTCCTGGGGGCAGTCAGCTCTCAGAGGGTGCCTTTTTGGTGTCTCCTGCCCCTCTGGTTTGCCATTGCCTGGCTCCTGCTGAGTCTGGAGTGGGGCCCTATGTGTGAAGCAGTAGCCTCCTGTTAGAGTGCTCCAGATCATCTCAGTGTGAACCAAGGGCTGTTGTGGCCAAGAGCTCAGCATCCCAGAGTCAGTGACGAGAAGGGAGGAGGCAGGCCAGGGCAAGAACATGGCTCAGACTTGTGTGGGAGTGTATTAGTCGGGGTTTTTCAGAGAAGCAGAACCAATAGGGTGTATACAGAAAGAGATTTATTATAAGGAATTGGCTCATGCAATTATGTAGGCTGACAAATCCCAAAATCTGCAGGGTAAGTTGGCAAGCCGGAGACCTACGAGAGTGTAGGCCTGGTCTGAGGACCAGCAAGCTCACAACCCAGGAAGAGCCAATGTTTCAGTTTGTATCTGAAAGCAGGAAGAAGCCAGCATCCTAGCTTGAAGCCAGTCAGGCAGCAGCAATTCTCTTACTTGTGGGACAGTAACCTTTTTGCTCTATTCAGGCCTTCAACTGATTTTTTGAGGCCACTTGCATTGGTGAGGGCAATCTGCTTTACTCCAACTCATTCCATTTAGATGTGAATCACATCCAGAAACACTCTCCCCAACACACCCAGAAAAATGTTTGACCAAATATCTGGGCACCCTATGACCCAGTCAAGTTGACACATAAAATTAACCATCACAGGGAGCAATAGGGGGATCAGATGACTCTCAACTCCAGCTGTTGGAAGGCACACTTAATGTACACACACATGTACACACACACACACACACACACACACACACACACCCCTGCCCTGTAACTCAGGATTCCCAGTGAGGATGGTTCCACCCATTAAGAGCTATCTTTGGAAATTTGTGGAGGCATTTGTTACTATCACAGTTTGTTATGACGGTGAATGTGGGATGCCATTGACATTTAGTGGATGGGTAGGGGGGGATGTCAGATGCTCTGCAGTGGTCAGGACCATCCACATCACAAGTGACTGTCCCTCATGACTTTCAAACGTCCCACTCAATATTTATGTCCATGAAAACTTGTTTATACTTAGGTGGATCTAGCATCCAACCCCATTTTATATATAAACACACAGGATTTATTTTTTGCAGTTTTAAAATACACTGAATTTTTCAGGAATGCAGCATAGAGTGAAGATGGTACATATTTGTTCAGGACTTTATGAAGATTGTTCACCATTTTGGAAAATCATGTTACAAATGGCAATGGTAATCACAGTGTTTGAGCCATACTAAAAACACATGTGAATCTGTGTGCATTTAAATCTGTTGCATTCATGGCGACTCTACACATAGTGCACATCTAACTACTTAGTAGGTTTTCCAGTGTAGTCATGTACAAGATTTTTTAGATACTGAAATACTTATTTTTCTATAAAATTGCTTTTCTTTCTTTCTTGATTATAACCCAGTGAGTGTATTACATTTTTTTATATTATGAATTTTGGGAGGAAATTTTATGTGTAGGTAGATATATTATCTATGGGTTTCATTTGAGCATAACAAAAGGAGAGTTACAAGTTATGTGTTGTTGGTTTGTTTTCATTTGTTTGTTTTTTCTGAGACGGAGTCTTGTGTTATAAGAAGGGACACTGAGTCTGATGTGGCGGAGAGCCACTCTTTCAACTGAACTAGTGCCTGTGAAGAACACGCATCTGTCTGTTGGGCTGAGCCTGGCCCCAAGGGACCTGTGGACACTGGATCCTGAAGACACTGGATCCTTGAGAATCGCTTGAACCCCGGAGGCAGAGGTTGCAGTGAGCTGAGATCATGCCACTATATGACAGAGCAAGATTCTGCCTCAAAGGAAAAAAAAAAAAAAAGAAGAATGTCAAATGAATTAGTGAATGGATGGATGAGTGAATGCATGCATGCATGATTTGGGGGGTGGGAACATTAGATGGCTCTACTCGTTTAATCCCAGTGTCTGTGGAAATCAAACACAGGAGACTGCTTTGTGCTTTCTACCAGCCAGCTCACCAACTGAGCCCCTAATGGTGCCTTGGCTTTACTCAGGAGTTTAATTAGCCCTGGCACTTGATTCTGAAAGAAATGGAGAGCAGTGATGAACACAAACAGGAGAAATCTGGGCAGTAACAAGCCTGGCATATGGCACCATGGATCACCCATTGGCCTTAGGGCTGGACTAAGTCCTAGGTGACTTTACTTCTAAATGTTACTCATGTTTATTCTTTCAAGATGCTAGATGATTAAGACCTGACTACCCGAAACCAAAAATACGAGCTGCTTTTGGATGATTAGTGGTGCATGCAGAGTCATTGGAAATGTAGTGGGAGTAGGGAAAACAGTTCTGGGTTTGGATTCAAAAGACTGAGCTTGACCCCAGACTTTCTCCACAACTACCTGTATGGTCATGGGCAAGCTAGTTCATATTTCCAGATTTAAAAGCCTATGGTTCAATGAAATGCAGTAAACAACGATTCAAAGGAATTACACAGCGATGTGTTTATAGTAGATACACCACGAAGTTAAAAACACTTGTACTTTCAGGTCTCTCATTGCCCTGGCCCCTTCCAAAGCCCTGTGTCTCATTTTGTTAGATGGTATCATTATCCTAAACCTGGGTCTCATATTAAGGTTTCTTCCAGGTTCAAAATTCTATGTTACTGGCCAATGAATTTAAAAAAGAACATTTTCTGTTACACAACTCCATTCTATTCCATAACTTGTAATTTTTTAGTTTCAAGGACACCACTATATCATATACACATTGTTCTTATCTTTAGGTACTTAGCATGATTTTGGACAAATCTGATAAAGAAAATTGAAAGTCTAGATCCCTGGGATTTACTACTATAATGCTTAAAGTTGAGCCACATTCTCAACTTTATCGTAGTTGAAAATTCTACAGCAAGAATTCTTTAACTGTAAGATCTGTGTTGGGTTACTATGAGTTTCATTTCAGTCTCATTTTCATTGTTCAGGAGTTCTGGACATCTGAGGCAGCCCATGCAATTTTCTTCCTTTCTTTTTCTAGAAGAGCTTCGCCTCTGGCCACTTGGAAGCTGGGCCTTGGGAGGTCCAGGGGTAAACTGTGCATTAAGCTGACAGTGCTCAGTAAGACAAATCTTTACTCTGTGGCAATCTGGTTTGGACACCTACCCTAATCAAACTGGGAACATTTGGGGAGGACTCAGGAATTATCTTAATTATAGACACCTCTGACTTATAATGATTCAACTTACAATTTTTCGGTTTTATAATGGTGTGAAGTTCACTTGCAGTAGAAACTGTACTTCAAGTACCCATACAACCATTCTGTTTCTCACTTTCAGTACAATATTCAATAAATAACAAGAGCTATTCAACACTTTATTATAAAATGGGCTTTGATTTTGCCTAATTGTACGCTAATGTAAGTGTTCTGAGCACATTTAAGGTAGGCTGGGCTAAGCTATGATATTTGGTAGGTTAGGTGGACTCAATGCCCTTTTTTTTTTTTTTTTTTTTTTTTGAGACGGAGTCTCACTCTGTCACCAGGCTGGAGTGCAGTGGCGCCATCTTGGCTCACTGCAACCTCTGACTCCTGGGTTCAAGCGATTCTCCTGCCTCAGTCTCCCAAGTAGCTGGGATTACAGGCATGCGCCACCATGCCCAGCTAATTTTTGTATTTTTAGTAGAGACGGGGTTTCACCGTGTTAGCCAGGATGGTCTTGATCTACTGACCTCGTGATCCGCCCACCTCAGCCTCCCAAAGTGCTGGGATTACAGGCATGAGCCATGGCACCTGGCCTGCACTTTCAACTTTTCAATATTTCCAATGTACAATGGGCATATAGGGATGTAGCACCATGGTAAGTTGAGGAGCATCTGTACTTATTGGATAAGTATGAGGCTCAATCCCCATGGTTAGTGTCATACTCTGCTAGCTCAAGAGGCTAGAGCAGAAAAAGTGGGTGGCAGGGGAGGCGAATATCTATGGGCTGCAAGTCCTTACAATGGGATCTTTCTTCCCAGACTTCTCAGTCCTCACCACTCCTACATCCTGCCAGTGAAGAACACCCACAGGACATCTGTCTTCAGCTTGCCATTCAGATTCACTATAAGGGCTTCACCCTGTAGCAACTTGGCTGGACACTGACCCTAGGCAAACAGCGAATGTTTTTTGAGATAGGGTCTCTTGCTTGTTGCCCAAGCTGGCCTCAGCCTCCTGGGTTCAAGCAATCTTCTGGCCTCCCAAGCAGCTGGGACTACGGGCACATAACCGTGTGCCCTAAACTTGGAAATTTTATCTGGTTCAGGAATTCTCTTAATTATTTTGTTTTTCTTGTAACTGGTATTTTGTTCCCTTTGTGAGGAGGGGAAAGGAAGTATTTTCTTTAGTTATCCTGCTTTCTCATTTTCACCAAAAATGAGGTTACAGATCTACTTCTGACTTTAATTTGTAACACACCCCAGAATTTTGTTATTGTTTTGCCTCTGACTTTTGTTTTCCCAACATAAAATCACTTCCACCTCAGAATTATAACCCCTAGGGTCCCTAGAACTGATAGTAAAAATTCTAGATCAGTGGACAACTTAAAGGATTTCCTGTTAACATTTACTCTACCTGTCTAAAATTTGCATCTTCCATTGCTTTTTCTCAATTTTAATTTCTATGTGTTTGTTTGCTAGTTGGATTTAAGTAGACATTTCGTTTTTAACCAGTTTTAAAGTTGCCTTTTATTTTTGGCTAATAATTATGTTTTAGTTTATATTATTTTATTGCCATTTCATTCTCAACCAGCCAGGAGCTGGCCTGGATTAGAAGAACTGGGTTCTAACCTCATTGGTCTGTTATGTTGTCACACAGGGTACATTACTTAATTCATCAGAGTGGGGCTCAATCAGTGTGATGGCCCCTCTCTTTACAATGTTCTGGTAGCCTATAAATCGGCTTTGTTTTATTCACTCTTATTTCTATGTTAGCATCTTTGGAAAAATTCCTAAACTTATTTGGGAACAAATTGTTACTATATGAGGCTAATGGTATGTGGAAATAACTAGAATAATTCCCAAGAAGTTATGGCTTTATAAAATATTCATCTTTGGCAATGACCAGAAATGTCTACCTTTACATAAATTAGTGTGTCCACTCTTTTTGGGGCTCATGGGGTGTCTTCTGACTGGCCTTCATGTGTGGGAATAGCCGCATTCCAAGTGCTGCTTGATTGTAAAATTGAACCAAGCCTGTCATCACACTGCCCAGTCTTTGGGTAGGGGGAGCTGAGAGATTCTGTGAATATTGTTAGAAGGGACACGTTTTTGGATGGGGGGGAAAAAAAAGTAAGATCCCCAGGTCCCCTGATTTTAACCATGACGTAGAAAACTCCACACAGACCCTCCTCCCTTCCGCCCTGGCACAGAGTCCCGTTGTCCTTTCATAGGCGGTGTCAGAAACCCTGTGGTGAAATTCAGCCTGTGGATTCCACAAATTTGGAGTGTTCCTGGGGGGAAAAATCTGCACACACAAAGCAACATTTGGAAATCCCTGTGGTGAGTTGGGAGGTGGGGAGGGGATGCAGTGTGGGAAGGCTGGAAGGGAAAGCGCCGGTGTACATCCCTCCTTCTTCTTTCCAGGGCTCTGAGTGTCAGGGCTGAGATGAAGATGACACCCTGGCAGAGGAGGAGGCAGGGTGCTGGGGGCAGGGCATGGACATTGAGGTCTGTGCTGAGCTTTACAGTTTGCAAGCACTTTCATGTTATCTTGTGGGGGTAGATCAGTGACTCCATAGCCATTTTATAGGCATAGACACTGAATTTCACAGTGGTTAAATAAATTTCCCAAGACCACATGGTTGAAAAAAAAAAAAGTAGAGACACACCCAAATCCAAAAATTTTGTGCTGGAAGGTTTTCATGCCATAAAACAGTTCCATCTCCGTTTATCGTTGATCCCACAAGTTCTACTATTTACTTTACTTTCTTCGGAAGCTTAGTTGATTTTTTCCTTCTATAGAACATCTGCACTTAAATTCTCTAGGAAGTATTATGCCTGAGTGTGGCTACTCCCTACCTGAGAGCAGCTTTCTATAAGAAGGAGCTTCTCAGCAGGCAAGGAGAGAGAGGGCTGGAGAAAGGCCAGGCATGGCGAGCAATTGTGGGCCACCCAAGGGCCTGGACTCTCAGGGTGGTGATAACATAGTGGTAGCGGTTTGGGGAGAGGCCCAGAGACAGTGGCCCTGGAGGCCACTGCAAGGGAAAACAGGAAGAAGGCAGTAGGTCAAGTTCCTTCTTTAAACCAAGCCAACTAAGGCTTGTCCAGGGCTCTTCTTGTAGCTCCAGCATTCATTTGGTGCAGAAGAAAACACTGAATTCCTTGGAGCCATTATTGAGGCTTGAAAGTTTGGAAGCTCTGTGTTAGCAGCATTTTAGGGACAGTTCAGCCAGAAGTGGATGTGTTCCCTACAGACATGAAATTCTAGCAACTGCATTGTTTCCTAATGGGATCACAGGTTATGGACTCATGGAGCTGAAAAAGTCTCCACAATGGGAGAGAAACTGAGAGGTGCTGAATCCAGCTGGTGAGACCCAGCACAGTAGAGGCTGGCCCAATGCCACCCAGTGAGTTAGTGTTCCCTCAAGATTGTTACAGTTAAATACACTTGCAAAATCCTAGTGGGAAAGCGGGGGTGGGGGTGATGCAAGGATGGAAAACATTTTGTCAAGCATCAGATTATGACAAGGGCTCTTCCTAAAAGTTAAGAATGTGATGACTGAAAGGGGCCTAGGATATATTTTATATATTTGGAGGTGGTACTGGCATTTGAGTATTTCTAGTTTGCTTTTATTATCTGGATGATGAACAGTAACAACAGCAGAAGCAGCAATAAACTCTTACATAAAATTTATCTCTAAATGCCAAAGTAGTTTGTTTCTCTAAATATAGTGTACAAAAAGAGAGGTATTTACATAAAGTGACTCGCTATTAATTTATTAATTGTCACTTGCACTTCCCAATCAGGTAAGGATTGCACAGTTCAGGCGAAAGCCTCCACTGGCTGCTTGTTCTCTGCTCAGCTCTTGGGCACAGACACCTGCCCTGCCTTGTGATGAGGAAGCCTTCCTCTGACAAGGACAGAGATCTCCATACTCACCAACAGCTCCTTTCCATGCACAGGGAAGCAGCCAGGGGCTCGCAGGTTTTCACTCAGCCTATTTCAAGCCCAGCCTAAGCAGCCCCTTTGTCTGTGGAGCCAGGTCCGGCCCATCGCCCGTGGCGGGAAGGCCACACCAGATGCAGATGTGGGACGGGAGCTGTAGCTCCATCTTCTCATTCTCTTGCAGAAGGGGATGAGTGTGGTGCTCTCTGACTTAGCAGCTTCTCTCAGGAATTTTATTTATCATGTTTTTTTTTTTTTTTTCCTAAACAGCATTTCTCTCCATTTAGTTAACAGGATGTTGATGGGTTTCTCTTCCTTTTGGGGTCCTTCCCTTTTGATGAGGGCCCAGGCCTTCCCCCTTCCCAGCATAGTCCAGCCTGCCTGGATACTCTTTCATGGGCCTCTGGGGCCAGAGGACAAGTCCCTAGTGCTGTCCATCTGCTCTGTGCATGTCTGTTCAATTCAGTAGATGTTCACTGAAGAGCCACTCTGGGAGGATCCAGATTAGGCCTGGAGAATGTAGCAATGGAAATGTTTGATATCTGACTTCATGGAGCCTATAGATGAGTGAGGGACACAAGTGGGACCTTAAAAAATCATCTACAAGACAGAGAGAGATATGATCAAGTTAGAAGGTCTTTTCTTAAAGAACCCAGAGATAATCTACCCCTAGATGTGCAGACGAAATTAGGGCCAGAGGGGGTGGATGAACTGGTTTGAGGACTCTAAGGATGGCGTAAGTGATTTCGAATTAAAAGATGGGGAAGGAGCTCCTGGAGAAGGTGGCCACGGGCAGGGCATCATGAGGGAAATTGGATTGTGGCAGAGGGAGCAGGGTGAGCACAGGCTGGGAAGGAAAGTGTGGTGGGCTCCCCCAACAGTAGGCAGTCATGGGGGACCTAGGGGCATGGTGGGTGGATGGGGAGGGGTGCTCACAGGGTCCATCAGTGATGATTGTGAAGGGCCTGAATTATGTGTGCAATGGAGAGGCACTGGTGGGTCACAGACGACTTCTATGGGGGGCTTGGCCAGCAGTGTGCAGGGTGGTTGGGAAGTTCAAAGGCTGTAGCTTGGGTGTGGGCAAGAGACAGCAAGGCCCTGGATGAAGTAAGCGGGCTGGAGTGGGGAGACAGGAATGGGTTGAAGGCACAGGGTGGAGAGAACCCACCCATTGGGTTCCAGCTGCACTGTCCAGTACACACCGTGAGCCACAGGTGGCTGTCGAGCGCTGGAGTGTGGCTGGTCTGAATTGAGATGTGCTGTAAGGATAAAACACACACCAGATTTTGAAGGCTTGATGTGAAGAATGTACAATTCTCAATCATTTTTAAAATATTGATTACATGATGAAATAATTTCATTTAGAATATGCTGGGTTGAATTAAATATATTAAGATTAATTTCACCTGTTTCTCTTTTTAATATGTGTGTTACACAATTTAAGATTACTTACATGGCTCACATTCTATCTCCATTGGACAGCACTGGGTTAGAGGGGAAGAGGATAAGGCAGAGCTTTGGGGACAGGAAGGAACAGGGCTGAGAGGAGGACCTGAGAAGTGGGGTTAAGGAAAAAGGAGAGATCATACAGATTTGGTGTCTTCCCAGATTGAGAGAGCTTTTGGGCCTCTTGGGGCCACAAGGAGCTTCAGAAATTGCCAGTGTCTTTACATGGAGTACCTGAAATGTCCATCTGGTCTCCTCACTCACCTGGCACCTAACCATGTGCTGTTTTGTACTTGACTGTTGCTTACCTGTGTCTCTAAGTCCTTGCCTCAGCCAGATGAAAAGCCTTCTCAGGGCAATGCCATTGTATCCTGTCTGTTCTCTCCAGTGCTTACTTCACCCAGGGCTGGGGGTAGCAGGTGCTCCCTGGAACTTGGCAAACATCCTCATATTGGGAGGAGCTTGGCTGGTTTTCCTTGATCTCCCTCTTCCCAGTGTGTGGCTCTTGACAACTGATTGGACCCCAGACTTAAGGTAAGACTATACAATGTGATGCTCACAGTATGCACATGATGCAGCTGTGAGCAGGGATGGGAGCCGAGGATGGGGCCTGAGCACAGAGGGGAAGAGCATTGGATGGGGAGATTTGAGTTGGAAGGTCAGATCCTCAAAGGTCTACTCATTGGAGTCTCCACATCTGTGAAAGGAGGGGATGATATCTATCTCCTAGTGTTGTAGAAAGTAAGAGTTAATATACATGAACAAATGATGGCTGGCATTCAAGTGTCGCTCTGTGACCCTCAGAAGGTGTTCACATCCATGAGCTCATCTGAACTTCACAGCAGGGCAGGCATTATTATAATTTCCATTGGCAGACAAGAAACCTGAGGTTCAGAGAGTACAAATGACCTGATAGAGATCACCTGACTATTAAGGTAGAGACGGATCTGGAGCCCAGCCTGACGTCTGCCACTGTCTTTTGCTGCTCACTTAAAAGAGCAGCTTGCACACGTGCAGGGCTACATAGGGTTCAAAGGCCTTTCATGCCCATTAACTGCTTATTCTTCCTAGAAGGATGCATAAGCCCAAAGTTTTGCTATATATGAAGATATGATTTTCATGAGATTCCTGCAGCCAATGAAGAAACAAGCCTTCAGTAATCATGTGGATCCATGGTTTAATTGTCCCTTATGGGTGACAGGTGATGGGTTATGAGGATTAGATAAGAGCTGTTTGTAAGAATGTCTACAAGGTGCAGTGACAGGCTCTGGTCAGATATTTTGATCATGCTACAGTGCATGAAATTGTTCATGAGAATTGTATGTGCATCTGTATCTAACAGGATCTGCTTATATCTTCAGAAAACTTTGTCATAAATTTAAATTACTTAAAGTGTCTGATCTTCAGATACTTTAAGCAGTGCATTTGAGAATGGGAATGTTGATTACAGTGCGTATAGGGAAATAGATGAATATTCCATTAATAACTATTAAAATCTGCTAAAGCTTAGGCTAAGCTGAATATATTTAGTTGTAATAAAATTGGATGAACACATTCCAACTTCAGCCTGATTAAGGGAAAGGGTGTAGGGGTGAGACACTTAGGCGGAGCTTGAAAAGGAATGGTGAGAGTTTGGCCAATGGGAAGGGAGGCTGTGCCAGACAGGAATAGTGTGGGCTGACGACAACTGAGGGCAAAGTGCTTGTCCCCTCATAGTTGCGCAATGAATGCAGAGGGGCTGAGGTTCATCTGTCGCCTTCAGCTCTGCAGGCTACATCTCAGGGTGTTTCCTGTGAAAGCTCCAGAAGAAAGCTGTATGGTCAGCTTGGGGAAATATGTGGTTCATGCTGGAATGCTGGACATACCACATTATTGGAAAGATGCACATTGAATGACCGACAAAATGAAACTCAACTTTCCAAATGCTGGTAATGAGAGAAGATTCTGTTCTAATGACCAGTTGTTTCCTGAAAGAATGTCAGCTCGATTCATAATGAATGCATTCTAACCATGACAGCCACAGTCAGGACACAAAAAACAAAGTGTCCTTGATCCCAGGAAACAGTCCTCTGGAATCTGTGAAATCTAGAAACTAGATTGGGAAAACTCTGACACCCCTGCCCCATGACCAACCAAGACTAAGGGTCCCAGGAAGATTGAGGCCACAGAAGGCAGAGGCCTGCCCCCTCTCCAGGAGATCCCTGACCCATGTGGGGTCATGGGCGGGGCATGAGTGATGTGATGGGAAACTGGCTCCTGGCTCCAGGTAGAACGTGACCAACTGGAGCCTGACAGGAGGTCCCTGGCACTGGTCAGCCCATCAAACCAGGTAAGTCCTTGGAGTCTGAGTAGGGACAAGAGACTGTTCTGTGCTTTGGCAGGGATCAGGAAGATGTTAGAATGTGGTTGTTGGAACTTGTCTTTGGAGCTGAACAAACATGGCTTTGCATCTCCACTTTGCTATCAACTGAGTGGCTTTGAGTAAGTGGCTTCATTTCTTAGATCCTCAGTTTCTTCATATTTACCTGTAAATTTTTTTTTAAATTTTTAGACTGTTGAGGGCAGTAAATTAGATCATGTACACAAAGCACCGAGCACTGTGCTAGACACATTGGTACTTACTACACAGTGGGATAGCACCCCAGCTGTGACAGCCTTGTGAGGGGAGCTACACATGAGGGCCAGGGAGGGTGCTCTGAGTTAAGGATAGGTCCAGATCCTACACTTCTAGCAACACCCAAAGCCCCCTCTTGAACATGTTGGGGTGTGATGGGGGTGGGGAGATACAGTCGTGTTCCCTGGCTGTGTCAAAGTGTGAAATCTTTATACTCCGTCTGCCCCAGATTCTCTCAAAGAGCACAGAATTGAAGGATAGCACTGGACCAAGTGTCAGGAGAATTGAGATGGGCTCTGCCACTCCCTGGCTGGGTGACCTTGGACAAGTCCTTCAACCTATTGAGGTCTGGGCTTCTTCATTTGTACATTGGAACAGGATTATCTGCTCTGTCACAGGATGAACTCCAGCCTCATTAGCCTGGCATTCAAGAACCTTCCATCATATTCCCTCACCACAGCTCCCATGAGTCCTCTTCATGCCCACATGGTTCTGCCATATCAAACTCTTCTGGGCACTTCTTTCACCCCTAGACAGAATGTTCTTGCATTCTGTGTGGGGGTGAATGTTCTTGCCCAAATCTCTGTGTATCTAAAGCCCATATACCTTTGCATCCCCTGCAGCATCTCACACAGGGGCTTGCATAAAGCAGATCATTGTTTTCTCAGTTAGGATTAGGTTTGGGGCAGGAAAACAAAAATAATAGTTATTTAGCAAGTTAGAAGTGATTTTTCTCTTGCCGGGCGCAGTGGCTCACGCCTGTAATCCCAGCACTTTGGGAGGCCAAGGCAGGCGGATCACGAGGTCAGGAGATCAAGACCATCCTGGCTAACATGGTGAAACCCTGTCTCTACTAAAAATACAAAAAAAATAATGATTAGCCAGGCATGGTGGTGGAGGCCTGTAGTCCCAGCTACTCGAGAGGCTGAGACAGGAGAATGGCGTGAACCTGGGAGGCAGAGCTTGCAGTGAGCTGAGAATGTGCTATTGCACTCCAGCCTGGGCGATAGAGCGAGACTCTGTCAAAAAAAAAAAAAAAGAAGTGATTTTTCTCTTATGCCAAAAGAATCCTAAAAGGAGGGTAGCCCAGGACTGGGAAGGTGGCTCCTTGTGTTGGGGACCCATGCTCCCTCTGTCTTGCCACACCAGCACTCTTGGCACCTTACCTCATAGTCCCATATGGCTGCCTGGGTTTCAGACATCTTATTCTCATTTAGCCAGCAAAGGATGAGAAGGGCAAAGCATGCATTCTCTTCCTTAAGGGAGGCTTCCTAAATGCTGCACATGACACTTTTGCTTATAGCTTTTTGGCTAGAACTTAGTCACATGGTCATATCTAGCTGCAAGAGAGGCTGGGGAATATAGTTTTTAACTGCACATATTGCCATTCCTTCTTTCTTTCTTTTCTTTTCTTTTTTTTTTTTTTTTTTAAGAGACAGAGGTCTCCCCATGTTGCCCAGGCTGCTCTCCAACTCCTGGGCTCAAGCAATGCACCTACTTCGGCCTTCCAAAGAGTTGGGATTACAGGGGTGAGCCACCATACCTGGCCATATTGCCATTTCTAATAAAATTGATAGGGGAGACTGGGAGAACAGATATTCACAACCCATACAGTGCCTCTGCCACAGCTACTAAAAGAACCAAAAATATAAAAACTCACTAAGAAGTTTAAAGCCCTATCTAATATATGAGATTATTATTACAAAACACTTAACTCATTTTAGATAAGTTAATTGTCCTGACTTTTAGGTTGAAAACAGCCCAATTTTTCTTCACCTCTAGTGGAAATATGATGCATGTTTTTTCTTTTTTATTTTTTGTAGAGACAGGGTCTCGCTATGTTGCCCAGGCTAGTCTTGAACTCCTGGCTCAAGCAATCCTCCTGTCTCAGACTCCCAAAGTGCTGGGATTAGAGACATGAGCCAATATGCCCAGCCAACATATTTTTTTCATAGAATAATAACTCAGAGTTGTAAGTGAAGATAAATTATTGGTCCTTCCCCTTACCTTACTACATTTTACTACTGAGGAAACTGAACTCCAGTGAGGCTAAGTGATGTGCCCATGATGGCACAGCTGAATGGTGAAGGAACCAGAACTGGGCCTTGAGTTCCTGGACTCCATCAGGGCTTTTTCCTCGATGAGCAGCCCATTCAGGTTCTGCTAACTGTCACTCGGAGGCCTTGAATTCTGTGCATCTCCTAACCCTGCGTGAGAGCCCTGCTCTGCCAGCACCCCTGGAGGCAGATCCAGGTCACCGTGTTGTCAGCCACATTCTTGCCAGCACGTAGTTCAAAAAGTTTCCATCTGAAGAGAGGGAAACATGAAGAAATAGAGGAGCATGCTATTAAAATAACAAGGACTTTTTGCTAAGAGCAAACAATCACTTCCTTTCCTTGGCACCCAGAATCTGCAGGGCCCTGAATTAGGCACTGAAGGGAGATCCAGGGAAGCATGAGGAATAGTCACTGCCCTTGAGGGCCTGGATGGATAGGTTCATTCTACTTTTCATTCATTTATTCAAGAATTATTTCTTGAGCCTCTACTAGCAGCAGACACTGAGCCTGGCACTGGGTTTAGAGCAAGAACCATATAACTGGGTATACAACAGTAAACTGTGCAGATGTGGTTCTTGCTCTAAAATTGCTTGTAGTCTAGTGAAGGACAGAGGCAAGTAAACAAGCGACTACAAAATGAAATGAAGATTGCAGTGATGGGGAGGGGAGGGGGTACTCTGGGTGTAGACTGGGGTAGGGTGGGCAAGGCTGAGTGGGTGAGATATCATTACAGTGGAAACCCGAAGACTGAGTATGTGTGAGCTAAGCATGCACCACGAGGGGTCTGGCAGTTGGGACGGAAGTGTACTCCCCATGGAGAGAATGTGCAGGAGCACGCATAACCTTCTGACCAGACTGCGGCAGGCCTGGGTGACGGTGGTGGTGAAGGTGGGGAGTGTTGAGAAACACAACCAGCAAGGTAGGCAGGGGCCCGTAAGTGAAGGACTTTGAAAGGCCTGTTGGAGAGTTTCTGTGTTATCTCAAGGCCAGTGAGATAAAGGGCTTGAAGCAGCAGATTTGTATGTTAGAGTCCTCTGGCCTCAGGGTAGAGAGTGGATGAAAGCAAGCAGGATCGGATTTAGAGAGGTCAATTAGGAGCTGTTGCCAGGGACGGTGGCTTGAACCAGGAAACAGCCCAGAGAGGTGCAGAGAGGTTGAGGAATTTGAGACATCTTTAAGAGGTACAATCAACAGGTTTGGAGACTGGGTCGGAAGTAGGAAATGAGGAAGATGGAGGAAACCAACACTTATGAAGAAACAAAGACAGAGGCTGACAAACAAAAGCAATAGCCATTCTCCAGGAAGAAAATGGTGGCATGACCATGTGTTTTGAGCAAGGAAAAATTGCAATGGGCTAGAGAGATTTTGAAGGACTTTCTAGAAGAGTTAGAATTGGAGCTGGGTCTCTGACATGGGTAGGATTTTGGGGGGTAGAGAGGACATTCCAGGCTAAACAATGATGCAAGTTAGAGTTCTAAGGCAGAACAGTGTGTGATTTGTTTAGCATGATTTGGTCATGGTTTTCTTGGGAGAGTCCCAAAGAACTGATTCTCCAGGGGGTGTTACTAAAACTCTTATTGAAAGGAGGGACTACAGAGATGAATCTCATCACTCTCCCAGAATGGCACAGAGCTCTTCATGGACCCCCGGGCCACCTATGTAGGAACCTCAGGGGGTCTGTGGACCACTAAAAGCCCAACATGCCTGAGACTCCACATATACTGGCTTCCACCATGATAAAGGCAAAAAGTCCCTCTTTCCCAAAATCAACACTTTTATTCTCATAGGCCTCCTGCTGTGGTCCAGTCCCCATGTTGAGAGCTGCTGTCCCAGGGTGTTGCTTCACTACTTCTAGGCTCCTGCAGAGTCCTGCCTCATAGGCCGCACTGGTGAGTGAGGCCAGCAAACCCATCAGGGAGACTACATGAATCCAAGGCCGTGGAAGACTTAGGTTTGGATATTCCCTCTGCTCCCTCCTGGCTGTGTGACCCTAGAATAATTACTCACCCTCTCAAAACCGAGACTCAGAGACGTTGGGTAATTATTCTAGGGTCACACAGCGAGGAAGGAGGAGAGGGAGTATCCAAACCTAAGTCTGTCTGACAGCAAAGCCTGTTCTCTCCATCTCTCCAGGTTCCTAAGCCAGGTGAGCGTTGAACCTTTTTTGAATCAAGGTTCCAATTCCAAGGTAGGAAAGCACAGTGAGTCAGGGAAATATTTACACTGAGACCACACACCCCAGCCCTTTCCCAACCTGCTCTTGTGTGATCCTTTTGAGGTTTTTTGTTTGTTTTGAGATAGAGTCTCACTCTGTCGCCCAGGCTGGACTGCAGTGGTATGATCTCAGCTCACTGCAACCTCCGCCTCCCAGGTTCAAGTGATTCTCCTGCCTCAGCCTCCTGAGTAGCTGGGATTATAGGTGCCCACCACCATGCCCAGCTAGTTTTTGTATTTTTAGTAGAGATGGGATTTCACCTTGTTGGCCAGGCTGGTCTTGAACTCCCGACCTCAAGTGATCCCCCCACCTCAGCCTCCCAAAGTGCTGGGATTACAGGCATGAGCCACTGTGCCTGGCCTTAAGTTTTTTATAGATGGGAAAACCGAGGTCCAAACGTGAGCAAGGGCTCTGCATGCTACCTCTCTATTTTCTCAGCCCCTTCTGCAGGCTCCATGCCATAAGAACATGGCTCCTAAGGTTCAGGCCTATGGCCCCAGTTTAGGTGGTGCCTCTGCTCTGCTCCCCACCACCCCAGCCTCCTATTTGAAGGCCAAGACTACTCAGCTTTGATTCAGGTTGAATGAGTCATCAAGGGTAAAACAAAGAAGAGAATAAAACAAAGAAGAGAAGGCCTATTCCCTTGCAGATGAAATCAATCCACCCACCTTTTGACATCTTTTTGTTCTAGAATGATGACAGCATGCAATGACTCAGAATCATCACACTCACAGAGACTACTTTGTATTTTTTCTTGCAAATGAAGAGACAATATGCCCAAAAAATGAGCTGAAAATGGCTCATGAAGGGAGGGAAGATGACCTCCAGCACACCAGGGCAGAGTGAGGGCCACATGAAGGTGCAAGAGTGGGAGGGAACCACAACGCCTTGGCAGAGAGGAGAGCAAGTGGGGGCCAAGGCACAAAGCTCTTCAAGGCCAGTCAACGGTGAAACCTGAAGGAGTCCCATCCATCCCCAAGTCTGCTTGAGTTAAAGCCCTGCACCCTCACAAGCAGCTGGAGGTAGGGGAGGAAAGATATTTTCAAAAGAGCCATCATATATGGGGTGTGGGAAAGAAAAACTTGCTGCGTCTAGCACCAGAGAGCCTCTCCAAGCCAAGCCATCTGCCTCAGGGCAAAGGAGGGAATGGAAGCGGGAGAGAAGGGTTTGGAGCCAGCTCTCAGCAACATGTTTCTATCTGGAGAAATGAGCTGAGAAGATCTGAATCTTCTCCAGCCTGTTCTGCAAATGTGGGATAATCGGCCCCTGGCCCAAAGGCTGGTGCTCACAGCGTGGCTCCGGCATTACCCAGGACTTTGGTTCTTGGTGATGGGAAAGGGGACAAATTTGGAAGCCAGAGAAGCTAGGGCTGGATGGTCTGGAGGAAAACCTCCACTTCTCTCAGACTGTTTTTTCTGAGGAAAAAGATGATTGCAACCTCAGAGGTTGGGAGGATGAAATGATGTAATGCATCTGGAGCTGCTCTGTAAACTGTAAAATGCTATGCAAACGGTGCTTGTTAACGTGTTTACATATATGGGTGAGTTAACATAGTCTGACAGACTGGACGCCAAACTCAGAGTCCAAGGCAATGGGGCATTATATTCTGTGCCTTAGCATCTGGAAAACATGATGAAATTGGAAATGCATTTATTGAAAATGAAAAGTTTTCTACAGAGCTTCCTGTCCTTTCCAATGAATTCCAGGCTTCCCATGGTGCTTGCAGGGCTCTGCCGGAAGCTGCTGGGAAAGCTGACTTCCATTCTGGTTGCTATGAACTCCATTTTTGGTTCTGTTCTGTGACCATCTTCATTTCAGTCACTTGCATCATTATAAGGATTGAAAAGACTCTTGGCAGAAAAGCAGTTTTTTGTTTCATAGCATTAGGGTTTGATATATAATATTATTTTTGAACACAAAAATTTCACATAAGAGTTCATAAAGCGTGGTATTTTAGAGCTGAAGGGGCTTAGAAGACTGTCTAGTTCAACCCTGAGATTTTTTTCAGGTGAGGAACTGAGGCCCAGGCAGAAAGACTGGTTTTCTCCAGCTCTCACACATGTCAGTGAGCCAGAGTTAAAATCCCCAGAGGTCTGACTCCTATTCATGTGCTACTTTCCTCACCCCAGGGTCAAAAGCTCAGATGCTTTCCGAGTCCAGATAAGTGAGGAGGAGGGCATTGGTGGGTAGGAAGGTAGGGAGTTGTGGGACGTTCAGTTTTGTTTACATTTATCCTGTTAGAGGTTTAATGAGCTACTTGAATCTTAAATTTATGTCAGTCATCAAATCTGGGAAGTTTTCAGCCATTGTTTTTTCAAATATTTTTTTCTGTAACAATCTCTTTCTCCTTGCCTTTAAGGATTCCAATGACATGAACATTAGACCATCTGGTATTGTCCCACAGATCCTCGAGGCTTTATTCATTATTTTTCAAACACTTTTCTATCTTTCAGATTGGATAATTTCTGATGATCTACCTTCTAGTCTACTGACATTACCTCTGTCATTTGCATTCTGCTATTGGGCCCATCCAGTGAATTTACTTCAGATATTGCGTTTCTCAGTTCTAATATATTGCCATTTGGTTCTTCTTTTACATAATTTCTATTGCTTGACTGAGAATTTCTATTTTTCCATTCATTGTAAGAGCATTCACCTTTATGTCACGCAGGATGATTATAATAGATGCTTCGGAGGTTTTTTTTTTCCAGTCCCAACATTGTCTTATCTTTTCCCTTGAGAACTGGTCATGTTTTCCTGGTCCTTATCACTTTGGGTAGTTTTAAGTTGTTTCCTGGACATTTCATATAGTATGCTATGAGACTCTGGGTCCTGTTAAAATCATAAAGCATGTTGAGTTTTGTTTTGTTTTAGCAGGTAATCAACCCCGTTAAGTTCAACAGCAAGCTCTGTCTCATCTTGTGTAGGCAGTGGTCTCAACGTCAGCTCAGTTTTCAAAGCCTTTGTTAATGCTGTTTGTGTTCCACACATGCACATCTTGGAGGTGAGGTCAGGACTTGTGTTGGCTCCTACATGGAATCCCTTTCTCCCCCTCTTTCCTCTGCAAGATTTCCGTCTTGCCGGAAAAGGACCAGCTCCTTTTCCTGGTCCTCTGGCTAGAAGGATGGATTTCTCTCAGAGCTGGAGCCGCTGATGATGTCACAAAGTTTCATGCCACTTGGCCAGACCTTAGAGCAAAGTGCAAGGGGAAAAAAGTGAGGACTCCCCTGATACTTTTGACATAACAGGGACCCCTTTTCTGAATTTCTGTACCCAAAGGGACAGGTTTTCTCTTGAGATTTTAGTGCTCAAGCTGCTGCCAAGGTGATGGCGGTACAGTTTGGGGGCTGCATCTGACTGTGTGTCCAAGCTGAGAGAGAAAAAAAGACAAAGATTTTCCCCACACTTTTTGTCTTGCAGAGGCCCCTTTTCCAGATTATCTATCCAGAAAGATGGGCCATTTCTTGGGGTTGTTGCTGTCTATGACTGCTGGGAGGTCTCATGATTCAGCTCACCCTTGGGTCAAAGCCAGGAGAAAACAAATTCCAGGAAATTCACCATCACCATATTGGTCATTCAGCAAATTTTGACTTCTTTTCGCAATCTAGCTGCTTTTAGAGGACTTTTCAGAGACCTCAGTTAATTGTTTTTTTTTGTATTTTGTTAAGAGTGTTTGGTTGTAATCAGTGAGGGAGATAGTGTGCAATGCATGCCTTCCATTTGGTTGGAACTAGAAGTTGAGCAACACAGTTGGAATTCATCTTTTTTGGTTAGTGCTTCCCCAGGACTTTCACGGACAGAATCCCAAAATAGAACCTGTATTTGGGAATCCTATATTCCCTGGCCTGGTGGTGGCAAGTCCCAGGAGTCTATGGCTCCAAGTTTTCTACCTTATTTGGGTAGACACTTAGAACAATGCTCATTCAACAAAGACGTAGTGGGTGCCCACCATATGCTATATCCTGGAGACACAAAAATGACTAAGACATAGTGCCCACCCTCAAGTAGCTCATGGGCGAGTGGAATAAAGGGATTTTCAGTAAAAATTTAAGATCCAAGCTTGAAAGCTTCTTTCCCAAGACATCTTGTGGATCTGAGAACCACAACACCTTGTCAGAGAGCAATTTCTAGCCTGATTCTGGAGCTTTGCCCTTCTAGAAACTTCTATCATTGTTTCTCTCCTCTGCACGGAACCAACAGTAAAGCACTATATATTAAAAAAAGTATATAAAATGCTCCTTTTGTTTTGTGAACTCTACAAATGCCTAGATTACCTGTTTTTAACAGTCTTCTTGCCTACTAAACATAGACTTAGAGAACACAGTCTGTTTTGGAGCTCCAGAACTCAAAAGGGAAGTGAAGACAATGGAGAGTGTTCAGATAGCACTTTTAGTAGATAGAATCTGATATTTAAAAATAAAGAGTGGGGGAGTTGGGGGCCATCTGCCAAGGAGATAATCCTTCGTAAAGCAGATTAACCATATCTTTGTCTTAGTTCAAATCACTATAACAAATTACCATAGACTGGGTAGCTTAACCAACAAACATTTATTTCTCATAGTTCTGGAGGCTAGAAATCTGAGATCAGGGTGCTAGCAGAGACAGGTTCTGGCAAGGGTCTTTGCCAACTTTTGCTGTATTCTCACATAGCAGAAAGAGAGCTAAAAAGCCGTCTGGTACCTCTTCTTACAGAGGCACCAATCCAATTCATGTGGGCTCCACCCTCATGACCTAATCACCTCAAAAGGTCCCACCACATAATACCATCACACTGGGGATTCAATTTCAACATGTCAATTTTGGGGGAACACAAACACTCAGTCCATAACACTCCCCCAGCCCACCTCTGCTGCCTTTTCTCTTTGAAAGCACTTACCTTCTCTTTCTGCATTGATGTAATGCCAGAGGATTGGATCTGGGAAAGGAAGTAAAGGTGGGAGGGAAGAATCAGGGTTCAGCCATTTAGCGAGCACAAGTAGGTGCCATGTGTCAGCAAGGGTACCCTGTGCATGAGTTATTTTACCACCCTTACAGCAATCCAGCAGGCCTGTGTGATAAGTGTTGTGTTTCCTGTGTGGTAGACGAGGAGACCGAGACTCAGAAGTGACGTGATTTTTCTCAAGGTATTAGCTGGCAAATTGTAGACTAGAATCCAGGTCTCCTGAGTGTGCGTTCTGTTTATCTAGTTTACCTACTGCGCCGGCCTCTAAGACTTTGGGGTCTGAATATGTACCTCTTCATACCACTAGAGCCCCAGCAGTCTTCTAAGTGACATGTGAGCCATACTGGGAAGGAGTTTGGGGAAAGGAGACCTTACCACCGACAGCAGAGTCTGGGGGCTCACAAGAGAGGAAGATGCCCACTGGGAAGCCAGATCTCAGGGTCTTCAGACCTATACCTCCCTGGGGTATAATTCAATCAAATGCTTATTCCCCTCTTTAAAAAAACTAAAATGATGCAGAAACTAACTATGAAACAAAGGAAGAAAAAACAAGAGAAGGCAGGGATTATTTCCCAGGACATTTTCCTCTGACCAGGAGGGTAAGTTGGGGACAGAGGACCGACTTGGTGGGGATCAGAGGCAGCCCAAGGGAGAAGAGTCATTCCTTCTACTCTCCCACCTGTCCTCATTGCTGGCTCTGACCCAGACGAGAGCTGGGGGCGTTGACATGGGAAGCTTCTCTCCTTCCTGAGTGGTCAGTGAGGGGCAGCTTCTCCTCCTACTCCAGGAGAGTTGGGGGAACCTGCATGTTGCATCCCAGAGCAGCCAGAGCTTCTTCTTGCCAGTCTCCTACCTTCCCTTTCTGGCTCCTTTACTCCCACCTCCTCATGCCCTCTTTCTCATTTAATAGCAGGGAGAAAGGAAATGAAACTTGATGGAGCCTGACTGTGCCAGGCACTGTGCCAAGAACTTTGTGTTCATTTGTTTCTAGAAGAGGGCTTGGTATACTGTAGATGCTCAATAAACATTAACTCTTAGCTTTAGTGTCTCCGGTCCTTCACTTCAGTGATCTCTAGGCACAGTTGATGGCTCAGTTTCACAACTGCTGCAGAGAGGAGGAAAGAACAATGTCAAGTGGTTGGGTGGGGGAAAATGAAACTGGCATTAGGGCTAATCACATACATTTCTCAGGGTGCTCCTCTTTTGAGGCCCTATTTCCATGAGAAGGAAATTGAGGCAAACCCAGAAGTTGACAGCTTAGCTGGGAACCAAAGATGATGATATACGGGAGCCCATGGAATCTCACAGCTCGAGCAGCACTTTTGGCACCAACCTGCACCCAAAGAGCATCTTTAAAAGTTGTCACATACTTGCTCCGGGCAGCTCTTTCACACCACTACCATGCTCTGTGCCAGACATGACTAATTTTTTAAATCTCTGACGTTCTCAATTAGTCATGAGCTAATTCTGTAAGAATGTTAGAGTAAGCACACTAAAATTATATTCTTCTGCAAAGAGAAAGAAGATTACCTGAGACCACTTGTCCCCCCTCAAAGAAGCAAGGTCTCAGCCAAAACCTTTGAAGCCTTGTGACATCAATAGATTTTCTAGGGTGGCATCATGTCCTTTTGATTTTTCTGTATATAGTAGTTCAAATGCCACCTTCTCCTCTCCTTTCCATTGCCACTGCCCTGGCTAGGTCCTCGTCAGTGCCATAAACTCTCACCAGGCTCCCTGCCACCAATCCAAACAAAACCAAACACTACTAATCATGGATCTTCATGGCACGTTTGCTTTCGTTGGCTCCAAAAGCCTCCAGTGGCTTTCCATTGCAGATTGGAAAGGTCTAGACTCAGCGATCAAAACTTCCACCACTGATTGCTTTTCCAAACATCTCCCCTACTTCCTGTTGTGAATACCACCTGGTTTACTTATTATCTCTGGCTTGCCATTATCTGGTTTACTTATTATTGGTACATCAATATGTCTAGACCCTTTTGATCTTCCCAACTTTACCCGTGCCTTTTCAGTTCTCTTCTTCTCATTCCTCACCACTGATGGACAGTCATCCTTCCTTCCAAGAAGGGCTTAAGTCTGATTGCCTGGACTCTAGATAATTTCCCTCCTCCTTAGCAATTCCACCTTTGATTGTCTGGACTCCTTGTGCCATGCACAATTATCCTGTATTGTTAATTGTCTTTCTATGTCTGTAACTTGCTTCTGTGTTATAGACATCATCATGGCACAGTGCCGTGCTTTTTCACAGAATAGGTACTTAATATTCTATTATTTAATTTACTAGAACTTTGCAATTTCATAAAGATAACTTTGTCATTAAAAATGTTTCCAGTGGGGATTTAGGGCCCTTGAGATGGTGCAAGAAAAGGAGATAAAGGGTTTTTTTTAAGCTATTTGTTCTTCCTGTGCAAATTACATAACTTCCAATTATTTCCAACGTTAAAGAAATAGTCCCTCTGAATCCTTTATGATTTAAACATTAAAATGATTCACTAGTTTTTCGAAAAAAAAACAAAAAACAAAAAACAAAAACTGCTGTCACCCTTCCAAAAATGTAAAAAAGAAGAAAGAAAACCCAAATATTGGCTCTTTTGGAGGAAAAATAAACTGGCTGTGCTTTTATTTCTCCAATATTCTGAAAGAACTGGGAATGCACCACAAAATGGCAGTGCTTGTGTGTACCCGAGTGTGTACACCTCACCTCTGTCTTGAGTCCACTCTCCCTACCAAGCTTTTCTTGGGTAGAAGTCATGGAGCCATATCCAGCACCAGTCACCTGAGCACTCCTCTCATAAAGGAGACTTTGGGTTTAATCCCTGCCAGGGGGATTCAAGTGCTGCTCTCCTAAGGAGGAGAGCAGGTTTTCTTTGCTTGACTATATTTCATCACCTCTGACAGAATGACTCCAGCCAGCCAGGGTGCTTTTTTGCTTCCCAGCTTCTCATAGCACCCCAGATGTAGCATCCTTTCGGTCCTCAACATTTACTTCCCTCTTTACTCACTGTATTAGTTTTCTGTTGCTATGTAATTACCAAAGCTTATTAATTTAAAGCAATACAAGGTGGCGCACAGTGGCTCATGCTTGTAACCCCAACACTTTGGGAGACCAAGGAGGGCGGATCACCTGAGGTCAGGAGTTCGAGACCAGCCTGGCCAACATAGTGAAACCCCGTTTCTACTAAAAATGCAAAAATTAGCCCAGTGTGGTGATGCATGCCTGTAGTTCCAGCTACTCAGGAGGCTGAGGCAGGAGAATTGCTTGAACCCAGGAGGCAGAGGTTGCAGTAAGCCAAGATTGCACCATTGCACTCCATCCTGGGTGACAGAGTGAGACTCTGTCTCAAAACAAACAAACGAAAACACACACACAAATTTATTATCTCATGGTACCAGCTGGCTCCTCTGCTCAGGGTCTCACTAGGCCCAAAGCCCTTTTCATCCTGTGTCCCTGTCTATCACTGCCATCATCCCACATCCCTGTCTCTGTGGCATCTTGTGCTTCGCAGCTCAAGGTCATATTATCTGCATTTAGTTTTGAGACAATCATAACGTTATGACCACTTTCTCCATTCTTCTCTGCTAGCTGAGTTTCTCCAAGGCCTAAGACATAGGCCACACCCTCACAATTCTATACTCAGGCACTTTCTAAAATCACACATTCCTTAATGCAGTGAAGAATTGATGCTCATGAGTGACATCCTACATTGAAAGGAAGAGACGTGGCCGGGCGCAATGGATCACGCCTGTGATCCCAGCACTTTGGGAGGCCAAGGTGGGCGGATCACTTGAGGTCAGGAGTTTGAGACTAGCCTGGCCAATATGGTGAAACCCTGTCTCTACTAAAAATACAAAAATTAGCTGGGCGTGGTGGCAGGCGCCTGTAATGCCAGCTGCTCGGGAGGCTGAGGCAGGAGAATCGCTTGAACCTGGAAGGCGGAGGTTCCAGTAAGCCGAGATCGTGCCACTGCACTCCAGCCTGGGTGACAAGAGTGAAACCCTGTCTCCAAAAAAAAAAAAAAAAAAAAAAAAAGGAAGAGACACAATTACCTGAGGGATGGATGGCAAATGTTCTATTTAGAAACGCATTTTTAAAGCTCACCTTGTAGGGTTTCTTGTCATGCATCATTTAAAAAAATAAATTAAAAACCTTGAATATTAGGCTGAGGATTTTCTCTTGAAAGATACACAGAGACATGGTCAAGTCACTGGGAATTTCATGACTTAGGAGGATTCTCTCAGAAGACTTTCTAAGAATAACTTCAATAATCTCCAATAATCTGCAACCTACTTTTCTTTCATTGAAACAAACAAAGTTAGCTATGGAATTAATATTTGGAAAATGAAGAAAGCTTAAAGGAAATAAACATTTCCCATAATCTTACCATCCACTGAAAACCATGGTTAACTTGACATGGGAGTGGGCTTGGGTTGGAAAAAAATAGGGAGAGAGTTTTATCTCTGGAAAGCATTGCTGGCTCCCTTCCACACTTTACAGCACGTATTAGCTTAGTGACACTGTAGGGAGAAGCACAAGCCATGTAAAGAGGACTTAATTTGTCAACATTTACTGACTAGCTAGGGGCTAAAAAGAGATGAGTGGGGTGGAAGCAATGGTTTCCACAACACCCCCAAGATAAGGGGTATCACTTGTGCAAATTTAGCACCAGGGAGTGGGGCCAGCCCAGAACTTCAACTCAACATTTGTCAAGCCCTCAGTATACCTTCCAACCCAGAAAAACAATAAAAATGTTAATTTTTGAAATCACTAGCAAAATACTAAATACAAGGTCAATATTTTAAACCAAATTGCCCTGAGAGCACAGTTGTTTCTAATGACTTCCTCCTCCCTGATCGTCTATTTTTCTCCCTGGTCTTATCTTTCTGAACTTTTTTGCTGCAATTGTTGAGTGTCAAAGGCTGAAACCACCATTATCACCACTATTACTGCCCTCCTCTCTGCATTTGAACACCCTGCTGCATCCTGCACCTTGCCTCTTCCTTTATGCTTGCTGCTTTGGATGAGGTCCCATGTATCATCCTCAGCCCAGGATTTTCAGGCTCCTAGAAGACATTTCCTCTTACTGAGGCATGGACACGTGCAATTGCAGCCAAAGGTGAATTGGTTGTCAGGTGTTCCTTCAACTTGGCTCCTCTCTGCCCTCTCACTGCCTCCTGCCATCTAATCAGCTCTACTTATCTGCCCCTTAGAGGGACCATCTCTTCAGTTATTAGCCATTCTTGTGTACACACAACCTTATGGTTTTCACTTCCTTGTGTTTGCTCAGACAGTTTTTTCCACTAAGAAGGCAGATGCCTCAAAACCCAGATGGACACTGCCTTTCAGAAGCTCTGCCTAAAAAAAATCCCACCTACATCTCCTACTTGGCATCTCTAAGCACTTGTGTGTTTAGCCTGGGCTGTGTGTATTTTCACATGTTTATGTTGTTTTCATTCTTGACTTTATAGTGATGACAATACTAATTACTACTTATTTAAGGACTAGCATGTTCCAGGACATATATCTTTTTTTTTTTTAAAGGGCATAGGCAGAAGGAGAGGAAAAGCAGTTCAGAGTACTAAGGGGCTATGATTGGAAGGGTGTCAAGAACTAGCTCTCTCACCCTCAAAAGGCCTCCCTGGCCCAGCCTGTCCTGCCTAAATTCTCTAATCAGAGTGCAGGTCACTGGGGAGTGAAGATTCTCAACCTCACCTCTTTCACCCCTCCACACCTGCCCACCCCATCTCCACTATTCAGTGCAAAGGCTCCTGGGAACAGCGACATTCTAAACTGTTAACAGCTGAAGCCTTCCAAAGGATTCTGTCCCCCAGTGACAGTTGGCTGAAGACTGTGAAAGAGAAAGAGCAGTCCTTCAGGGTTGGGAGACCAAGAGGGAAGGGAAATTACTAGCCTCAGGAAGAAGCAGACTCCCAGCCTGAGCTCCTCACAGCCTACTCCTCCCCAAGCCATGCCTACAAGCCTCCTTAAGGGTTTACGGGGCATAGCCCTACAAGGGACCCAGAGATGAATCAGACATGGATCCTGCCCTTGAGGAGCTTACTGTCTACTGGCAAAAAGTGCCGAGTACAGTTTCAACCCAGGGCAATTTCAAGGGTTGTGGGACTTCAGAAGAGAGAAAGATGTGGGCTGGACATCAAAGAAGGCCTGCCAGAGGAGGTCGCATTTGAGCTGGACCTCGAAAGATGGCAGGGGACTTTCCACAGGCAGAGATTGGAGGTGGTGCTAGTTATGGAGCCAGACACCTTCAGTTTGAGGCTGTGATCTGTGAGGACAGTGGGGAGAGGGGAAAGCCAGAGAAGGGTAAAAGGCCAAGGAAACCCTGGCCACCTTCTCTAGTAAGAGGACACCAAGGATCATGCTTTGCCTGCTTTAACATCTTGCCTACCATTGCCCTGATGAAAATAGGCCGCTGTTTTGAATTAGCTAAAAGTTGAGAACTCAGACTTGGATTTGACAAGGGCCCTCTGAGGGCAGTTAAACCAACTCTCAGCCCCATGATTCTATGAGTCTGTGATTCACAGGTGGAGCCAATGACACACCTTTGGGACTAGGCAAGGCCTCTTGGTCAGCGAATTCCCTCAGGGGAATAATGCTGCTTCACAGGAGAATGGCAGATGGAAAAACCCCAAAAAGTGAATATGCCCAGGACTGCTCAATTGAATTTACAATAGTTCCAGATTATTGACTAGCTCATGCCTGTCAGCAGAGCCAGAATGGACACATACTTTGAAGAGTATGATGGCAGGTAGAGGTGAAAAAAAAGACTGAATGTGACTTTAGATGGCAAGAACATGACAGTGAGGTACTTGATGAGAACCCCCCAAAAATGATCAAGAAGGGGTAACTGGGTGATAAAGGGGGAGATTAAGAAGCCTACACTTTATTATACCCAGTTCTTTTTTTCCCCACTGTTGCTATTTTAGAATCTCAGCTCTACATTTTGTGGAGGTTACAGAAGGAATCTTGTGAATATTTTTTCTCTGACAGGGAAATAATTATGAAAATCTTAACTTTTATAATATTTGTGCAAATTTCAAGAATAAGTTTTGTTTTATCTTTGGTGGCACCACATGCTTTGGACTTTTGTTTTTAAATCCCAGCATAACCAGTATTTTCCGAGGATTCTAATCATTCCCAGTGGGCTGAATTTAGCCAGCAGTAACCCTAGCCTTGCAAAGACAAAGCAACCAGTGATATTTGATAAAATAGAAGCTGACAGACAAATCAGGTCTAGTCAATCAAAGGATGACGAGCAGAAGACCCAGGCCAGAGAGAGCACTAGCACGTCTTGGATGGCCAGAAAAAGTAGGGAAGGAAGGCACGTGGGGGGTCAGCCCAGATAGGGGTCAGTATGCAGGGCTCTGGCCTCCAATCCTAAGACCCCTTGGGAGGGGAAAAGCATTCATTTTCTACTTCACTTTTTATGTACTTGCCTTGGCAGAAGGAGCCTTGGTCTTGGAGGTGTAGCCCCGGCATCCCAAATGAGATGAAGCCTGCCTCTGGTCAAGTTAGGACCAGAAAGGCTAAGTTGATCTAACTTGGAAAGGAAGCTTTGTGCTATCTCAGTTTTATGCTCAATGTCTGCCTTTGAGGGGCAAGAACAGCCATACAGGAGAACAAAGAATCTCAGGGTATCAGAGAGAGGAGGCAACATAGCCAAGTCCAGTATGAGAAACCTGCCTTCTGGGGATTTCTTCATATAGCTGTTCTTTCAGCTGGTCTCTCCAGCTTCTGTCTGCCCCCAGTAGGTTGCCTCAAAAGCCCAGTTTTCCTTTGATCCTTCCAAGCCCCAGCGAAATACCTCTTTAATGCTTAATGTGGCAGTCACCTTTGGATCTGACTTCCCTTCTGACAGTTCACCACCCTGTGAACTGGTTCCATTGTCTTCCCTGGAAAGGTAGTTCCCTTTCTTAGCCTCCTATTCACTTCTGTTGGCCTCTTTTTCCTTCCTGCTGTTTCTCCTAAAACATTTTGCTGGCCTTCAATAATATTGGTGTCCAAATTCAGTTTGGGGCCTACCACCGTTTTATGTCTCTGTGGGTTACAATTTTCTTTGAGGAATGTCCTCATTACCATATATTTTTAAACTAAATAGTTTGCATGAACAGGGATCCTCAAGCATTTGATACAATAAGAAAGGCATAGAATGGCGGTGTAATTTGGGGGCAAGCGTGTTTGCTGTAGGAGGGAAAGGCAGCGGAGAGGCTGGTTCCCAGTATAGGGTTGGAGGAGGAGCTGCTGCTGGTACTGCTCACATGCTGCATTCAGGCTGCTGGCACAGGGGGTTCTGGAGCTCCAGGCCTGGCAGGCGTGGTGGGAGGAGCAGCACCTTTGTGGTCTTCTTTTTGAAACTCTCTGCCTTGACAACTGATTGGGGAACAAGGGGTCAGTTTCACTCAGTTCTCCTATAGGTGACTCAAACCTCTATCACACCCAATCATCTGCCCCAGAGATGATCTCTCCTATGAAAGCAGTTGAAATGCACCAAAGTGATTTCTTGAGAGTCTTATTGCTCACTGAGAAGCTAATAGGCTGCGTGCGGCCCTCTCGTGAGTTGTAGCTTAGGTCATGAGCATAAAACCCAGTAAATTATGTAGAAAAATGTTGAAAGACTCCACACAGCCTAGACAAGAAGTTGAGATCATGGATCTGCCTTCTCTTTTTAAAGGCTCCTTAGGAGTCACTTCCTCCTCAAAACCCTTTTAATGGATTTCTATGAAGAAAATCATCTAAATAAGAGTTTTACTCAAACTGGGGTCAGTACTTCCTGGTGGCTCAGGACTCTGAGGGGAGCTGATAGACACGCTGTGGAAGCATACTGACAATAGTTTGGTCCTGCCTACCGGCTGCCGTTTCACTCTTCCTGTTGCTCAGATTGGCTGTGCATTCTCTTGCTTTCAAACAAATGTAACTGCATGAATGAAAGCGCTCCCATCCCCATTTCTGCCCAGTGAAATCCTACCTCTCCTCTTGGCTCAGCTCAAATGTCGCCTCCTCTGTAGAACCTTCAATGAGTGTCCGGTGGGAGGTCAGTGTTCCCTCTTCTGGACTCAACAACCATTTGGTTGGGTGCTCCCCTACACTCTAAAAATGAGGGTGTTTAGCAAAGGTCTTATCTCCCCTGCTGGGCTGTGAACAAGTGAGTAGAAGGTTGCTGAGCATCGAAGCTAGGATAAGCCAGAAAGGTGGCACTTGTTTTTTCAGCTGCCATGAAATTCCTGTAAAGGAACTTCTCATTGAGGGTGCTCATTCTGTGTGTGGGGAACTGCATGAAAACACTCCTCATGGCCTTTTATTTGCAAAGGCACAGTTAGGTCTGCAAACACAGAATTTGAGCAGCTGTGGCAAAGCAGCCCTGATCACATGGCCCATCTTTTCCATTCTCTAGCTGTCCTGACCAAAGGCCACTGGAAACAGCTCTAAGAGCCACTAAGAGCTGTGGAGGCAGGAGTAGAGGAGGAAAGACAAATGTCAAAATTATTGGATGATCCTGGGTAGCAACTGGCCAAGGGGGATGAGAATGGGTGACAGAGCCTTTCACCTTTGGGGTCAGCAGCATGTCTGACTTCAGGACCAGAAGGCCAAAACATCTGTCAGCTGAGCAGCAGCTCCTGTGAATGAATCGCCTTTGTCTTGTTGTAGGCGGGGATGAGTGTGAATTTATTTGCTCAACAGAAAGCCATGTAAACCTGGGATCAGATGGAAGCTCTGGTGGTGGCAAGAAGCCCAGTAGCCCTTCAGACAGAAGATGCCCATCAACAATGGAAAGGAGTACACAGGACCTCGGAAGGAAGGGTCCTCTGTCTTGGCGGAAGGCCCCTCACCTCTTTGTGAAGCCCTCTGGGGCAGAAAAAGGCCTTGCCGGTTCCAGCAAAACTTCATGGAGCGTGGGGGTGGCAGATGGGGTGCCTGGTCCCAGCCACTCCTCTCCCAACTTCCCACTAGCCATGTGGGCAAGCTCACATTAGCAATGAGCTCAGGCCTGCTTTGCTCATTTAAGGAAAAGCAGTGATCCCATTATCCCAGGGGTGATTCTTTGCCCCAGACGCAGCTCCTTTTTTCTAACTTCCTTCAGCCCTGCTGGCTTCTCCTCAGCAGTAGCTAATGTGGGATGATGATCAGCAGCAGTTGAGCTATTTTTAAGTCAACAAACTACCAATGCTAAGAGTTCCTCAGAAAGCCAGGGAATTCGGAGCCTCAGAAGCAAATGCTAAACATGATTGATGGGCATGGAAGGGAATGTTTTGGACTGCTGTTCACAAAAGGAATCCCTTGAATTTAATCCTAAAAATGGCCAAGCTAGAAGAGTCCTTAGAAACCATCTAGTCTGCTTTTTCCCTCCCTAGAAAATTTCTACAGATGAGAAAGTAAAGTGGATGATGGTTTAGGGCTGAGGCACTTAGCTGATCTAGAGGTGGAAGCCAACTCTTCCTGATTCCTATGTGAATGCTCTTTCCACAAAGATCAGTAGAATGTTTCTGGATTTCTTCGTTACAATGAGCTTCGATTATCACACTTTATTTTTCTTAGCATGGGCTCCATAAAACTAAATTATTGTACAAAATCTAAATAAGTTAATTAAACAAGCACCAGACACAGAGTAACTTAAATGACATCAGGGTGCTAAATCTCAGTTTATAGTCAGTGGACAGATAACTCTGAAATATCAGCTGGTGGCATATCCAAATCAGTAAGGAAGGACCATTCGGTTTTTATGCCACCTGAACAGTGGCAGCATTCCAGCTGGTGAGTCTTCCTGGCCTCTTGATGCAGTACTCCCCTTCAGCTGCTGCTTTGCTCTCTGGGGTTAATTCAATATCCAGGGGCAGGGAGCCAGACTTGGAAGGTCCTCTCCCCACATCTAACTCCCGCTTCAACACCCAGCTCCAACGTCTTCTCTGTGAAGCCTTCCTACATCTTCCCCCATTCCTCAGAGTAGCCTAAATCCTCTCCTAATGCCCCTCTTTATAATACCCCTACAGTCACATTGTAAGGTTACTGTGTTAGGCCCCCATCAGGCCTAGGGTGTGTGTGTGTGTGTGTGTGTGTGTGTGTGTGTATGTGTGTGTGTCATGCCTACAGTGAATCTCTCCAGAAACACCAATGAACAGGTTTGACTACAAGGAGACTACAATGAGAATTTTATTGCCAATATAGGAGATTTGGGACCCACACCAGGTAGAGTTTACTAGAAACAAGATACCCCTACTGCAGTAGGCATTGAGCAGGGAGGGAGACAGGGGAGGGAGCAGAGCAGAGCACTGGGGGTGTCTGCAGGAAAGCCTTATTGAAATCATGGAAGCTGAGGTAGCTTATGGGAGCCTGGGTCTTAGAACTGACCCCTGGGTCATTGAAAGAGAAGCCCCTCTTGGAGGGGAATGAGAGGCTGCAGCAAGCAGCTCTGAGTCACACAATCAGGAAGGCATTGAACGCTTGAGGCAAACAGCCATTATGACAAAGGAGAAAATGCACTTTACTCCATGGGACTCTGTCTCCCCCGGTGGACCTAGCATGCTGGGCAAAGGCAGCTATCATTTGGCTTGAGGCTCATCTGTTAAAGAGGAGGCTGGTGTAGACCTAAGCATGGGGGCATGTGGAGATGAGGGAGAGGGCTGGCCGGGCTGTTTGGAGTCTGGGCCTGTCTCAGCTCTGCCACTAGTTGGTTGCATGGCTTTGAGTAAATCTGCTCCACCAGAATAATGTGGGCAAGATAAATTCTCAAGTTCTTCCAGGTCTAAAGGTCTGGGATCCTAGGGCTGCGCGAACCTGTTCCCACCTCAAACCTGTTCATTGGTGTCTCTGGAGAGAGATGGACACAAAAGTCGTCACTTGGCCCTTTTGGAAACAGTTGAGTCAAAAAGTCTTGGCCTCCTGCTCATTTTTAACCAGGGCCTCACAGAAAACAGTTCGCAATCCAACTGGTACACTGGCATGAGGTTGTAAATCCTATCTGGGAAAGCAAACCAGAAACTTCTACCCTTGGGTGTTCAAAAATACTTCATTTTTCTTAAAATTGTCTTTTTAAAACTGTAAAGGTCTGTAAACATTAGTTTTAGAACAATTGCTCCCCAATAATTTATTTTACAAACAGGAATATGAAAAATAAATGGTGGTAGGAGGAAGGACCCACTAAGAACACCATTTTTAAATTTTGCTAAGTAAGGACATTGAGGGAAAAAACTCAAACTCTGATCTACAATCATTGTTTAATGTTCAGCAAACATGAAGCATTTTAATACCAAAAAAAGTGAGGATAATATAATCTCAGCATAAAGGAACAACTTTTTAAACTGAATTTAGCACTATGAAAAATGTACCTCATCTTCTGTAATTTTAGCGAGTTTCCCGCGGATGTACACTGGCTCCATGGATTGGCGCTGGGGATCACCAGTTTAGAGGTGCCAGTGCCTTCTGACAAAGGCCCATGGATCCATATGACTGCCTGTCTGTTCTTTTTAGAGACGGGCCCACACTGCAGAGAAGTGATTGTGAAGGTCTCCAACCCTGTCATGCCCCCACCTGCCACCTTGACTTGGGAGAGGGACACTCACAAAAGCATGTCAAATCGACATCCATTTCTTTCTCTTTCCCTCAGGTCTCAGGGAGTTTTTCTCTTCTCCTCGGACTCTTTCTCTCCGGGCCTCTTCTACAAAAACCCCTGCCCAGAGGGTTACTGCTAAAATAAAGCTCCCGTGTCTGTCCCCTTCCCTGGCCCCCAACTGACTTGCCTGCCTCTGCTTGCTGCTGTCCCTGCCTATTTCCCTTCATGCTGGCTCTAGAAAGATGCAATCTTTTTCCCAGGCCCCAGCCTCTCTGGCCTCCCTGCCATCCAGCTTCTAGCCTCCCCTCTCTGGAATCTATGGAAGAATCATCAAGCAGCTTCTGGAAATCCAGGAGTCTGTCCTTGGTCATGGTCATCTTCAACCTGTCTGTGTTCTTGAGAACGTTCATGTGCTCCCAGAAACATTCTTTTTGTCTGCCTTTCCTGGTCTGGCCACATTTGACTGTGTCACTTCTCTCTTTTCTCACTCTTCTCTGCCCTCCACAGACCTCCGTGCTGCCAGGACTTCCTAACGGAAGGGCTTGGCTGGCTCCCTGAAGCCATCCAGAACTGGACCCGAGGGACCCAGCTCAACTTGAATGTCCTTTTATCTGCCCAGGAGATGGGAAGATGCCGACACCATGCTTCAGTGCTGTCCCGCATCTGTCTTTCTGAGTTTAGACTTGGTTTTTCCATTATATTCCATTCAACTGATTTTTCCATGATATTCCACAATGTCTTACCTAACTCTAGCTTTCTATACTCAACAGCAATGCCTCCTGAGAGCCTCCTGGGTGTCAAATACTCTGTTGTGTGCTTTTGAGGACTAGGGTGTTAGCAAGGCACAGTCTCTGACTTTGCAGGGCTCACAGATTCATGGGGAAAATTGATGTTCCAGTTACAGTGAGGCAAGGCAATCTGGCAGTAACTCCATAGAGAGGAATGACAGGCTGGGCCTAGGAATGGAGGGGAGCGGGTAATAGAGGATCCTAAGGAAACTGAGAGAAGAGGGGCTGGAGTGGGGCTGGTCTGCGCTCCTGTGCATTGCCTTGGCTAACATTTTACTTGTCCTTCTGAATCACCCTGGCATTGTCAACAAAGAATAATGTATGATCCTTCTTGGAGTAAAAAGCCTTCAGCAGTGCTTCACAAAAAATTCTATTGTAAATTTTGTGTCCTACCTCAAATTAATTAAAAAAAAAACACGTTGTTAATTCGCTCCAAGCCCACTCAGCTGCTGAAGAATTTTGAGTATTCAGCTAGAGATCTTTGTAATGAACAAGTAGCTCAATTATTCTGGTTTCATTATACAATGTATCAGGCATTCTTTTTTTTTTTTTTTCCCAAGGCAGAAGAATTTTTCTTAGTACAGAACAAAATGAAAAGTCTCCCATGTCTACCTCTTTCTACACAGACACAGCAACCATCCGATTTCTCAATCTTTTCCCCACCTTTCCCCCTTTTCTATTCCACAAAACTGCCATTGTCATCATGGCCCGTTCTCAATGAGCTGTTGGGTACACCTCCCAGACGGGGTGGCTGCCGGGCGGAGAGGCTCCTCACTTCCCAGACAGGGCGGCTGCCGGGCGGAGGGGCTCCTCACTTCTCAGACGGGGCGGTTGCCAGGCGGAGGCTCTCCTCACTTCTCAGATGGGGCGGCCGGGCAGAGACACTCCTCACTTCCCAGTCGGGGTGGCAGCCGGGCAGAGGCTGCAGTCTCGGCACATTGGGAGGCCAAGGCAGGCGGCTGGGAGGTGGAGGTTGTAGCGAGCCGAGATCGTGCCACTGCACTCCAGCCTGGGCACCATTGAGCACTGAGTGAACGAGACTCCGTCTGCAATCCTGGCACCTCGTGAGGCCAAGGCTGGCGGATTACTTGCGGTTAGGAGCTGGAGACCAGCCCGGCCGACACAGCAAAACCCCGTCTCCACCAAAAAAATACGAAAAGCAGTCAGGCGTGGCGGCGCGCGCCTGCAATCGCAGGCACTCGGCAGGCTGAGGCAGGAGAATCAGGCAGGGAGGTTGCAGTGAGCCGAGATGGCAGCAGTACAGTCCAGCTTTGGCTCGGCATCAGAGGGAGACCATGGAAAGAGAGGGAGAGGGAGACCGTGGGGAGAGGGAGAGGGAGAGGGAGAGCGAGAGCGAGAGCGAGAGCGTATCAGGCATTCTTTGGCATCAAGGAATTAAAGCACATTTTCTCTGGCAAATGGCAACAGTGTCTGATTTGAAGACATACCCTACACAAGTGGTTCTTGACTAAATGTAGTTCCATCCAAAAATAAGAGTTAACCTCTTGTAGTCTGGTCTCAACTGGCTCATTCCAGGGAGTTCTTAGCTCACACTTGCTAATATTTTGTTTACAATTGTGCAAATTCTACAGTTGGCAATATTGTTTACCAGGCATTGAACTCTTTTACTTATTAATATTTTAATAGGTTTTGGGGGAACAGGTGGTGTTTGGTTACATGAACAAGTTCTTTAGTGGTGATTTCTGATATTTTGGCGCACCTATCACCCAAGCAGTGTGCACCGTACCCAATGTGTTTTATTTTGTCCCTCACCCCCTCCCACCCTTTCCCCCAAATCCCCAGAGTCCATTATAAGGCACTGAACTCTTAAGCCTTGTTCCTTGTTCCCACAGCTCGGCCAATTGTGTTGGTCCTTTCCCCTGCTTTATTTAGTCACTTCCTCTGGAGGCTAGCCTTTTCTACCCAAGACACCATGGGCAGTGGAGCACTCAATCCATATTCTCCCAGACATGCCCCTCAATGCCAAGCAGAGAATCAGAGCACCTGGTGTTTGGGGACCAGACCTGTGTCCACTAAAGGACCCCAGTCAAAGGAAATGGCATCTCTTGAAAAAAAAAAAAAAAGCTACTTTCTGCCCATGAAGAAGGACCCCGACCTTCACCCAGTGTAAATGTATAGGCAGGACCCCCACTACCCTGTGCTCCTTTGTGCAGTTGAGGAAAAGGTGGCCCATCTGGATGGATACAAAGCTTGGCAGGAAAGCAGGGGCAGGATTTCAGCTCCCTTGGCCCCCGTGCAAGTGAAGGAAGCTTTCCCCTGAGGTTTATTTGACATTGTTCTCCCCAGACAGCTGCCTTCCCAATTCAAAGGCTCAAGACCGTTGAAAAGCATATGCCAAGGGACAGACTAAACCTGTGACAGAGATGATTGCCAGTTTGCGAAAATGCTGAAAGCTTTCCATAAATTTGGGATCCACAAGGCACCTTGTCGTCACATGCTGGGTCAATCCCATTGCAGTGGCGAGTGGAGGACTGGACTGGATGATGTCCAGGAGCCTAGCACTGTGTTGAAATAAATTATTCTGCAGGCTGGTGGTGGTTATAAAGTCACTACCAGCAAGGAGTTGGGGCTGAAAGGAGAAACATTATAAAACGGTTGCCACTAAAGTGTAGTCTGTTCAGGGCCAATAATTAACCCTAGTTGGAGATGATTTCCCTCTTTGACTATCACAAGGGTTGAGAGCCGAGTGACTCTGCCTGTCCAATTTGATTGCTAGGGTGGTCCAAAGGAGAGTTCCTTCACCTTCATCCACCTTTATTGGGTCTCTCCTCTTTCTTTTACTGCCAAATTTCTTGAAAGAAGAGTCCAGACTTACTGTCTCAATAGCTTCTCTGCCTTGCATCTGACTGACTGAGTGACTGACTGACAAGAGGTCACAGTGTGTTGGACTGCTAAGGTAGCCAGCCTTTTCTTGTTTTCCCACCCTATTTGTCAGTGTAAAGTGTTCTAAGCTGATGGCTTCTCTTTCCTTTTTTTCTACTTTCTTCCTTGGACTCCAGTTAAATGACCCTCTCCAAGTTACCCCTACCCTCGTGGCTGCTTTTCTGCTTCTTCATTAGTGCCTAAGCTGAGTGTATTGCTCATGGTTCTAGCCTGAGCTTTTTTCCCTGATTATCTTCTGTGTTGGAGATTTGACCCACTCGTGGGGTTTCCATGATAACGACTCTGCAACAGACTTCCAGAGTCATCTCAGCCAGTCTCATCTATGTCCAGTCCTCAATGCCCACATTTCAACATGTTCAAGGCTGTCATCTTCCCTCTCTACGTTGGTCTTGCTGCGGCTTCTTTAGAGAAATTATCAAGACTTTGGAGTCATACACCTAGGTTGGAATCCTAGTTGTACACTTTTCTGTGTGGCCTTTGAAATGAAGTCCTTTTTTCTCATGTTCTGTGAATGCTACCAATGCTCATTATACAATAAGCACTTGTCAAATGCTGGTCTCCTTCCCCATTTTTTATTAGCATGAACATTTCCCCTCTCTAGTGGGCTTGGAATCATCTAGTTTTTCATTGTAATAATGTACTTTCTCCTCCTCTACACCTCCGCAAGCCCATTTCTCTGGAAACACCTCTCATGTTGGTCCTCTCCTTTCAATATTAAGGGACGTCATCTGGGCCCATGCAACCAGTGTCTCTGCCTACCTGATCCTCTCTGCCCACCACTACTGCCTGAAGCATGTTTCAGATCATATTCCCACCCAAAAACTGCCAGTGCCCCCACTCTCAGTTCCATACCTTTACTTTCAAGGTTTTTAATGATCTGCCTCAAACCTAGTTTTCTGCCAAACTTAGAATGGCTCAATCACATGGCATGCTGGGACCTCAGTGACAGAATCCAATGGGATGGGGTAACCAGGGTAGCCCGTGTCTATCCCAAAGCCTCCAATCTGGAGGTTGGGGCAATGCTTTAGGGCCATAATGATGCTCAACGTGAAATGGGGCTTCACCTGTACTTGGGCGTTGGGCTCTGGTCCTCAGGGCAAAGATCCTAGGCAAGAGGATCAATGACTGGGCCCCAGCCAAGCTGCTTGAAAGCCAGGGCAGCACTAGAGGACCAGTTGGAAGTCCAGAGTCTTGGGAAAAGGAGGCAAAATCTCAACCCCTATGTATAGAGCAACATGACGTTCGGAGGGAAGGAAGAAGGCAATGCAGTGGTCCTGGGCTTCTACGTTAATTCTGAGGGTGGCCCCGCAACTCTTCATCTTTCTGTTCCCTGGCTTTAGGCATGTATCTTGCAAATAGCGCTTGCTTAATTGATTTGACACACCTCCCTACACTTACCCCTTTCCATACAAAGTGCCAGGTCCTCTGAAAGCTCCCTATATCACCTGGCCAACTGGAATTTTCACAGCCAAGGCAGAAAACAGGTGAGGTTTGGTTGTCAATCTCCATCTTAGGCATTGAACGGGATGTGTAGGCAGTTCATGGAAGACCTTTTTCACTCTTCTGAAGACTTAGGAATAAAAAAGGGCTCTTACTGTTATCATGTGGTCAGAAGGCATTCTTTTTCCACTTTAAAGAACCAAAACCTCCTCCAGTTCAGAAACAGTAAATGAATGGTCCACCATGTGCTGCGAACTTTGCTGTTCACCACCATGGCTGCTCCTAGCAGCATCTATGCAAGCACCCCATGGGTGCTATCCAGGGTTTCTTCTTTTTATTATTAATAGCTAACATTTACTGAGTGCTTACTATATGCCAGGCACTGTGCAAAGGGCAACACAATGCCTCAGTCCCAGGTAGTTCCTGGGAAACTGAACAGAATCTTAAATAGAAACTCTAAGGAGTTAGGGAAGTGAGGGCTCACTGGGGCTGCGACCCCAGGGGAGACCACACTCAAAAGATGGTTTTGCAACTCAACCTCAGTTTCAGGCCTGCTATATCACTTCCACTCACTCAGTAGTAGGCTTGGCATTTAATGGGGGACAGAGGCATGGTGGGAAGTTGGGGGTGCTGTTCAGGCTTAGACCTCACCAGCCTCTGCTGGGACTGGTAGCATGAATGCTGTGTAGGATGTTGGGGAGCTGGAAGAAGACTCTTCCGCAGCCCCTCCCTCTCTATCCCATTCCCCTCTCATCTCCCCACCCTTCAAGGTTAAATATTAAAAATTCCCTTCACGGGGTGCGCTTTCAGTCCTTGATTCACTCCAAACAGGCTTCAAATGCAAATAGCTGTAGAGAAGGTTAACAAGGTTGCCTCAAATTATTTGGCAAGGGGTGGGAAGAGGATGCCCAGGAACCCTGGCTGGCTGGAGAGTGGGGAGAAAAGGGGGCACAGTGGGAAGCTGCAGGCAAACACCTGCCATTGTAGCATTGCAGAAGGCCCCAAAGGACCCAGCCAATGTGAGACAGGTTGGTTTAAAAGCCTCCCATGGGAAGAAACCCAGAATGATGACAAGCAGAGCCAAGTTCACATCCCTGTGGATGAGAGTGTGGCTCTGGGAATGTGAAGCCTGGAGCAGGAGTCAGGGGCAGGGGCTCTAGGAGAGCTGCTCCATGCCCAGAATTGTGCAGGGAATGGCATAAGCAGTGGCCCAGTCAACTTGCTTATCCCAGGCCCCCTTTTCCCAAATTTATGATTTGAAAATGAATTATTTTAAAATGTCTCTGGAATCTTGAGTACAGTCTAACAAGGCATTTGAAATGTAAATATTTATGTATTTAGGAAAGCATGAGGTAAATTACCTTCATTGAAGTATATACATAGAGAGAGTACCACAGGGAGTAGGATTGTCTCAAACAATTCAGCATGTCTGCTTGTCAGGGACCTGTACCCACCACCCTGTCCTTCCACAAAGAATGTAACTAACCAAAAACCCTAGTTCTGTAGCAATGACCGCATTTGAGAACGACCCCACACCCCGCACTTAGTTCACCATCATTTCTCTTGGCACTGCAAGAAGGAGGTCAGAATGCAGTTATGTTGCAGGGAGGTCACTGCCACACTGCAGATCTTTTGCTCATAATGAAGCTTGGCAAGTTAGGCTGGGAGACGGCAGGGCTCTCTCATCGGTGTTCGTTTAGCCACTATGGGTGGGGCCGGCTGGGAGGTCAAAGGGCACAGCCATCCCCCATGCAATTCTGTAATGGACAGTAGGATATGGGGGAAGGGTGTCTCACCAGAGGAGCAAGGCAGAGCCCAGATCATAGCTGTCATGCCTGAGAACAGTCTGCGTTTAACAAGGAGCAGGCTTGTGGGGCCAGAAGGTCAGATCTGGACTCTGATTTTTAGGAAAAAGCAAGGATGGGAGAGTGAGTGGGGACAAGAACAAAGGAGGAGGCTGAGAGGACAGTTTCTCTGTAGTGGGCCACAGGAGCATGCCAAAGCGTGAGAGGATGGAGCACTTACCAGACTGCTTATCTGAAATGAGGAAACTCCCTTAGATAAAGCAGGAACGCGGTGGTGAAACCTAAGGTGCAAGACTCCAGGTTTCAGCAACCCCCAAAGGGTGTGGGATGGTGGAGAAGCTGTGACTCAAGTAGCAGCTGTGGAACACTAGTGGCCAACCCAGGGGTGGACTATGGGGGGTGGGCGGTGAGTTGCTTTGGACAGTGGGCAGAGCAGTGGCAGCTTGAACAAGAATTCCTGTCTCCAGATTGGGCTGGGAGTATGGCAGGATTGAGCACACAGGTAACTCAGCTGTCAGGACCTGATGAGGGCCAGGGATGGTAGGGGCTGGGGACAGGAGGCAAAGGGTAAGTGGTTTCATTCATTCAAAAATCACTGCACAACTGCTGAGTGCCACCAACACCAGCAGGCCAGGGATAGGAAGATGAGTAAGACATGGTCCTTACTCTTGAGAGGTTTGTGATTGCTGTAGGAGATCTAGACTGGGGAAAATAGAGACTCCAGTGCCTTAAGAAATTTAGTCAAACTCATGGTGCTTTGAAAGTATTAGACAAAAGCAGCTCTCTATTCTCATATTTTACTCCAGTAATACTCTTTAGCTTATGCATATCAGATTTATTTACCCATTGATTTTTCCACTGAGGCATTGAGCTTTTGAACATTCCACCTTCAACTCAGCTGTAAGATGCACATAGACTTTAGTTGCCAATAAAATTGGCTGGCAACCTGGGACCGCTTCAGGTCAGACACCAAGGAGGTGGTACTTCTGTTTCATTTTATAGTGTTAGCCCCAGACCATTGAAGAAAACCAGGACTCAGTTGAATAATTACTTTGGGGGTCTTAACTGAACAACTAGTTGCAGGGCATGAGGGAAGGTGAGGGCATTTGAGGGTAGGATGGAGACCTGGCCAGGGCAGAGTGAGGGGGAAAGGTGTTTGGGCCCAAGAGACAAAGCCTGCATGGGAGAGGCTGCCTTCTGCACAGCAGCAATACCAATGTCTGAGCTGTGGCTGCCCAGGAGTGCCGACGAGGCCCACACAGCTTCAGAAGTGGCACTTGTAGCATGTGAGACAGCCTGGTGTGAAGAAGCCCCAAATTCAAGTGGGCTCTGTTTCTGGGCCAATTCCAAACAGACCTGCCTGATATGCCAGAGAACACAGGTATCAAGGTTCGCATTGCGTTAGTAATGCCTGTGAGAGACAGTAGGGTGAACCCCGCAGCAATGTTTAGCCTTCTTCTCCCTTGACTGAGGAGCCTTGGTTGTTTGTTCTTAAAGGATATATTTTCCACTGTTTTGACTGGGCTTGTCCAGGGGTGCTGGGAAGAACAAGATAGGCAAGAAGGGAAGGACTAATAAATTTTCTTGCTCATTCCTAAAGTCCTATTTTTAGATTAGAGTTTTAGATCTTGAGCTCATCACTATGTGCACTAGTTGTCATTGGATAAGTCATGTCCAGGTGGGACACCTGGTGGCGGCTCCACTCTTGCCAACCCTGCCCTCTATTGATGCCACCCACCTCACAGATGAATGTGCTGGGTAGGTTCAGCCAAAAGCTCTTTCTTTTAGAATCAGCCTCAGCAAGACTAGAGTGACCTCCTGTCTCCTGTAGAGGCCATCTAGAGGTATATTCTGAATCTGCTGTGGCTCACTTCTCTCAAGATCTCTTGGGTCAGGGGTCAACTTCTCACCTGTACTTCAGCCAATGTATCCTCCTATGCTTGGGTCCCTGCCTTTTATTTCCTTCTGGGTGATTTTCATCTGATTGCCTTGCTGCACAGGTAGAAAGCAACAGATCTGCAGAATGAAAACAGCTGGGGAACCCTGAGTGGGGTGAGATTAGAATGGAGGAGGTGGTGGTATCTTCTTAAGGGGGTACTCATGGTGGAAGGGTCTTCGTTTTTCTTGGGGAGGATTCCCTTTTTGCTGTCCAAGGAGACTTCCTTACACCATGGGCTTTGGACATGCTTGGTAGTCAGGGCACACTTGGCTTTGAAATGCAACAAGCTAAGTGGAATAAGCATTTTGTACCATACTGGCTGATGGTACCATACTGTGGGTCAGATAGGAATCAACCTTCCAGGGGAAAAGAACAAACAAACGAAACAGACAAACAAGTGCCTGAAGACAGAAATTTAATTGAGTGCTTCCTGGCTTTTATTTTAGCCCCCCTCATCTAAAGATGTGCATCTGTCCCAGATTTGAGCTATGATGTGTGGAGAGGTAGAAGAGAGAATATTTATAAACAAATAAGAGGTGTTGACCAGAACTCTGGGGATTTGGGTGAGGAAGGAAGCCAGGTTTTCTGTGGCAGGGGTAAAAAGGGAGAGCAAGGGAGAGAAGGGGCGATCCAGCAGGAGAGAGGAGTAGAGTTGTTATAGATGACTTCTCCTGGAGAGTTGGATCAGGCCCATTGCGGGTGAGAGGGCAAATCTTTCCCAAGAACCCAAGTGGTAGAATGGGTCTGGCCTTCCCTTTAGGTGGTTATTGGAGAACTGGTGGGTATGCATGTGGAGACACGGATGCCTGACAAAGCTTGTGCCATCTGGATGGGGGGCAAGTAAGGTGTTTAGGAGTGAGACTGTGGTGACTGGTGCCAAAAAAAGAATGTTGGGGTGATCAGATCCAACACCAGGCCTTGGTGGTGACGAAGTCTGGCGGAGTCAAAGGAATGAGAAAAGACAGTTTGAGAGAGAAAATGGATCAAGTAGGCTAACGCAAGTATGGAGGCTGTGAAGGCCCTGAGCGCTGGAAGCCCAGACTATTTACTGGCAATCAAAGAAACAGGTGGTGAGAATGTGGGGGTCGAAAGGGCAAGTGCGTGATCTACAGCTGTGATAGTTTAGCATTTCCTTGGAAGCATATGGAATATATTCTCCTACTTGAGATAATGGGGAGCATGTTTTTCCAGTTTAAGCTAGAAGCAAGGAGCCAGCAAGTCTAGACCTATTCCAGAGGCCACGAGGGGTTTTATGCGCCGAGCCCTGGACATTATGTCAGACATGCAAACCCTGCCTCAGCTTTTTTCCCAACACTCAGCTTTTTCCCAACATTTCCCCCTTCTCTTTTTTGTAAAACCACCACAGCTATCATTATTACTAGCATAAAAGGTGGCCTCTTTTTGTTTTTAAATTAATTGAGCAAGGCAATTGCAGGCTGTGCAGCCCTTAATTGCCAGTTGGTGATCCAACTTCATTTTTCTTAGCCCTTATTCAAAATGGAGTCGCTCTGGTTTGAATGCTTCCCACGTATCTCCCCTTTCCCTTTTACAAGAGGACCCTTAATCCTAGGGGTTTCAGGATGAAGGTCCATGCTGAATGCGGGCAATGATACTCCTGCCTAACTATTAGGGTCTCTTGTATTCAGGGTAGAGAGGCACTCAGTCAGAAAGCATTGGTCCGTTAAGCATCTGTAGGTAAAACCCTGGTGCTCCAGCAGTTTCTCAGCTTCCTGTGCGGTTTTCTTGATCTGTCCCCATGTTATGGGGATTGCACCCACACGGTTCGTTCATCTCCATGAGGTAAAACTTTCCACTGATAATGAGAAACAGGCCCCTTCTAATAGAAGGCACAGAGAAAGCAAATGGAGGCTTCTCAAACCTTCAATTTGCACTGTACAGGTGGGTCCACTAGATGCTGTGGCTCATGATAGATCTTCAGATGTTTGGTGGGCACCCACACAGGCACCTGATTGTCACCTGGAGAGACACAAGCAAATCTTCTTCCCCATATAATTATCTTTCCTTTTTCCCAGCTCTTTGTATGTGCATTCCTCCACCATATATCTTGTCCAGCCTTTTTGTTTTCCTTTTGTCCTGTCAGGTGTTGTTCCACTGCAGTTATGGGTTGATCTTTTTGTAAATTTAAAAATTTTAATGTTAATAAAGCTAAATGCAATTACATATGCAGTGTCTTATATTCCTGGTCCTTCTCCAAGTCGATATCCCATATTTCTCATCATTTGTCTACTATTATTACTATATTGATCCATAGGAATAGATATTTCAGCATCCCATTGTTGCAATAAGTCTCTTCCCCATAAATTGACAGGAATAGGTTTAATAATAGACTGAATTGTCCCTTCCTGGCCATCCAGCCCTTGACATAGTAAAATCAAGGAACTGTGAAAAACCTCTGAGGCGGTTCCTACGCCAATGATACCCATGGAAGACTTTTGTTTGGGCCAGTGTCGGGGTCATTGATTTAGAGCAATAATAGAGACATCAGCTCCAGTATCCACTAGTCCTTCAAAATCCTTTCCCTAAATAGTCACTATGCAAATAGGTCTTTCGTCAGACACTTGATTAACCCAATATACAGCCTTTCCTGCAGGATTAGTACTACCAAAGCCGCCTGTTCTTTCACTGTGCTGCTTCCTAGTTTTGTTTAGGGTAGCAGCAGCAACTGAGCAATTCTTTCTCCTGGGGAGGCAGACCACAGATTTGAGGAACTAATAACTAATTGAATTTCTCTGGTATAATCAGAGTCAATTATTCCTGTATGCACAGCAACACCTTTCAAATTTAGACTAGAACTTCCAAGTAATAGACCAACTGTTCCTGAGGGTAAGCGTCCTCTAACTCCCATAGGGACCTTTTTTGGCAGCTCCCCAGGAAATAGGGAGATGGTAATTGTGCTGCAAAGGTCTATGGCAACACTGCCTGCTGTGGCAGGGGACAATTGTTGTATGCTTGTAAGGGCACTAGCTGTGCCGGGTATGCCTCGGTTTGTTGAGGGGCCTGAGGTGGGCCACTCTTCCCATTTCCTGAAAGAGGTTGTCCATCTTTAGAACGACACTGATTTGCCCAGTGATTGCCTTTTTTACAATGGGGGCATACACCAGGGCTTTTCTGTTGATTGACGGTAGTAGTTCTCGCCTTTTGATTTTTCCTTTTCTACATTCCTTTTTTGTCTCCAAATTGCCCACAATTGGATCAAGAGCCTGAGAAATCGGGCATATTCTTTCCTACTCTTAATCCAGCCATAGCCTGAGCTGAAAGAGTAGCCTTATGTAAGTTACCTCCAATGCCATCGCAAGCCTTAACATATTCAGAGTAATGGCTTGCTTGAATTCCTTTCCTCCTTGCTGGATTATAGTAATGGGAAATTGCCATACTTCAAGGTCTCCCTCGGCTCTAGCTTTTTGAATAGAATTTTGTATAGCACCACCAATTGCTCCAGGTTTTAATGTTGCAACTACAGGAGCGGTGTTTTTCAGCTAATTCATTTTCTCGCCCATTAATGGGAGAGAGAAGAGGTGGCCATTCACTTAATTCAGCAGGTGGAGCCAATGGGCTAGTAAAACATACTTCTTTCAGTTTCCCTTTCTTTTCTTTAATTTCCTCCGGTTTCTGTTCCTCACATTCAGAATCTGAAATTAGTTCTTTACACTCGTCCTCCTCTTCCTCATCTGAATCTACCTCATCATCTGTTTGAAATGGCTCAAAAGCTGCCTTTATTATCACCCACATTGACCAAAAAAAACTGGAATTTTTGCTCCATCTTTATACGCCTTTTTAAAATCTCTGCCAATTCTCTCCCATTCATCCAACTCCATAGTCCCTTCTTCCAGGAACCATGGGCAAAACTCCTTTACTGTACTAAAGAGTGATAACAAATTCTGAGTACTAACTTTCACCCCCACTCTTCATAATAAATGCCTTAAGAAACTTAAATAAGCAGAATATTTGCTTTCACTTTGTCCTGTTGTTACCCTGGTTCTTCCGAGCCCTCAGCTTTCCCACCAAGCTTCCTTTAGTCATCCTTGGGTGTCCTTTGACGATGCATCCCCTGCTTTCACATGCTCTAGTGTTCCTTCACCAGGGCCTTTGTTGCCCCACGTTGGGCAGCCAGGAATGTTGGGGTGATCAGATCCAACACCAGGCCTTGGGGGCAATGAAGTCTGGCAGAGTCAAAGGAAAGAGAAAAGACAGTTTGAGAGAGAAAGTGGGTCCAGGTGGCCAACGCAAGTATGGAGGCTGTGAAGGCCCTGAGTGCTGGAAGCCCAGACTATTTATTGGTGGTCAAACAAAGAAACAGGTGGTGAGAATGTGTGGGTCAAAAGGGCAAGCACATGATCTATGGCTGTGATAGTTTAGCATTTCCTTTGAAGCATACGGAACATATTCTGCTACTTGAGATAATAGGGAGCATGTTCTTCCAGTTTAAGCTAGAAGCAAGGAGCCAGCAAGTCTAGACTCATTCCAGAGGCCACGAGGGGTTTTATGCACTGAGCCCTGGACATTATGTCAGACATGCAAGCCCTGCCTCAGCTTTTTTCCCAACACTCAGCTTTTTCCCAACAAGAAGATGAAGTGTTGTATCTTAGGGGCTCCATCTACAAGGATGAAGTGAGACCGGAGAAAGGGGTGAAATCAGCAAGGGTAACTATCATCATGTGTCTTGAGGTCTGCTGCTCCTTTACTCCAGCCTCTCTGTCTCAGTTCTTCTCATTCCAGAGGTCCCTGTGGACTGTGACAAAGATTTTTCAGAATTCAGAGAGGGAACCAACACAGGGGCAAGCTTGGTTTATTTCTCTTTATTTGGTTTATTCTCATTATTATTTTTCTTGCCTTTTCCACCTCTAATTCCTTCTTAGCCCTTCCCTTTCTGCTTCCATTTCTATCCCAAAATATGAGCCACAAAGAGAAATTTGGGGAATTAGAAGGAAGAGACTTAAGGGAAAATGTATATGTCATTGGTATATGTGTCAGTTTTCAGTCATAACTTGGGTTGGGGGAAGTCAGTGCACCCTTTCCTCTTGCTGAGGAAATTTCTTCTGAGCCTTAGCCACATCCCACTTGCACAGGGCATCATTCTTTTCTTTTTTTTTCTGGCATGTATCTCTACTTCAAATTCAAACTTGGCCAGTACCTCTGGCCAGCCAAGCAGCTGTCCCCTGGGAGGGGGGCCAACTGTCCTGCCCCTCACTGCCTGCCTCCCAAGGCTGCCCTAGGGCTCAGCTGAAGAAGGCGGTTGTGCTTTGCTGCCCCCTGTTGCTCAAGTCCTGCTTTTCCATAGGAGCTGCCGGGCTGTATGTCTGGATGTGACTTCTCCAGGCAGGTCCTCCTCTCCTGCCCGCAGTGCTCTGGCTCCTCAGGGTAGGTTTCTGTCCAGGACATGGCCCCTGAAAGGGCTTGGAAAAAGCCCCCTTGTGCAGTACTGGCTGAGCTTCTACTTGCTGCCCCAGGAACCTCCAGAGAGTGCCCCAAACATCTGGTATAGCCTCTATTCTTACCTAGTCAGTCATGTTTCTCTTCAGGCCTCTTCTAAGAACAGTTTCCTGGAGAAACAGAATAGAGTTGTGGTCACTACACTGGAGTCTTCCTGGGGTAGGAGTGGGTCCTTTCTAAAGTAGAAGGGGCTGTGTAGCAAGGGGGCTGTGTGAGCATTTCTAGAAATGTTGTCTGCTGAATTTTCCACTGGGAAAGAGCAAGTCCTGGCAGAGTTAGCAGCAGCTGGGCAGTAGGCAATAGATAGCACCAGGGTCTCTGGATGCTCAGTGGGGGTGGCATCAGGGAACACTGGTTTCCCCAGTAACGGGCGCCTGGGCCTGCAGTGGCAGTCAATTCCACAGAGGATGCCCCGGAGCTTGGCATCTCTCACTGTGCTGTCTTCTGGGTCTGGAGGCAGGCGCCCACTGTTCTGGCTTCCCATTCCTGAGACTGGAATATGGAGCTCATGTGGCTGGGCAGCTTCCCAGCAGTGGCTGGTCAGGATGTGAGAGTGCTGTGGTCCAGGTACCTGTGGACAAGTGACCTGCCACACTGCAAGACCCAAAATGACACTGGACTACATTCCTTGACACAGTTACAGCTGTACCAAAATTTTTTTTCCAAGGTTCAAGTTGGAACATTTGTAAGCCAAGCCCTCGTGGGTCCAAGCCTATTTTCTTCACCACACCACACTGAGTGAGGGCAGTGGCTCATTACAGACCACAGCATCTCCCCACCTCTACCCATGTAGATAAGAACCTGGAGCCTGCCAAGGACTAGTGTCCAGAATGGTGCCCAAGTCACCTCCTGATAGGTAGGAAGTGGCCAAAATGAGGTGTAGGACTTCATGTCCTAGAGGTCAAAGCTAAGAGTCCAAGGCAAATGGCCACAAGGCAGAAAGAGCCAAACCAGAGCCCCCCCTAAAATGGGGAGACCAGGATGGATAGATAAGAAGAAGGGCAGGCTTTCGCTGGGCGTGGTGGCTCACACCTGTAATCCCAGCACTTTGGGAGGCCAAGGGGGTCAGGAGATCGAGACCATCCTGGCTAAGACTGTGAAACCCCGTCTCTACTAAAAAATACAAAAAAAAGTAGCCGGGCGTGGTGGCGGGTGCCTGTAGTCCCAGCTACTCTGGAGGCGGAGGCAGAGGTTGCAGTGAGCCGAGATCGTGCCACTGCACACCAGCCTGGGCAATAGAGCGAGACTCCGTCTCAAAAAAAAAAAAAAAGAAGAAGAAGGGCAGGCTTTTAGTTTTAGATCTCAGTCCAAAGCACAAATGTGAGCAGAGCGGGCTCTTATGGAGGGAGCCAGTCACATGGGGTCTAGGACGGAGTAACAGTTCAACCCCCTTAGATCCATCCCTTCTCTCTCTGTTTCTCCTTTGACTTTGAAGTTAACAAAAACATTTAATCGCATTCTAAATGCAAAAGCCCCATGCAAACACTTGGAATTGGGAAAAGAGGAGACTATAACAGTTTCTGCCCTCAAGGAACATAAAGTCGAGTTCACAGCCTCTTTCTCTTTCAGCCTCCTCTTGTCTCTCTCATTCCTTCACCTAGCAGGTGCTAGGCAGCAACTGTATACCCAGACATTATTATTTCTCTTGCCTTTTCCACCTTTAATTCCCTCTTAGCCCTTTCTGCTTCCATTTCTATCCCAAAATATAAGCCACAAAGAGAAATTTGGGGAATTAGAAGGAAGAGACGTTAAAGGAAAATGTATATGTCATCGGTGCATGTGTCAGTTTTCACTCATAGCTTGGTTTGGGGGAAGTCAGTGTTTTTTTCCTCTTGCCGAGGAAATTTCTTCTGAGCCTTAGCCACATCCCTCTTGCCCAGGTCTTCATTCTTTTCTTTTTTTCTGGCATATATCTCTACTTCAAATTCAAGTTGGTTGTGGGTCTTCCACCTACTTTGTAGATGGAGATGTGGGGGTTGATGCCAATCTGACAGTGACCAGCACTACAGAGTGGAATGGGAACCTTCTCATCCTCCCGCTGGGCTCCCATCCCAGCCCCCAGGCCTCACCTTATACTCTCCTGCGCAGTGGGGTTCATTCCAGGATGCCCTCCCAATAAAGCTGAGGGCATGAAGGCTTCTTGAATGGCAAGCACTTTGGAGGCTAGGAAGGGAACAAATCTTTAAATCACTAGGTACTCTTTTTACTTCTCATCTTGCTTTTAATCCAAGTCTTTGGTCTCTTACTTGCTTGCTTTCTTCTCACCCAGGACAGAGTCACAGAGACCTTGAAGAATGGAGGAGGTAGAAAAAGGAGAAATGCAGGAAGGAGGTGTGTTATGGAGTTATCCAGTGGAGGCTCGCATCCAGCTTTATTTTGCCTCCAAAGATCTTGCATCCTACCTGTTAAGAAGCTTGGAATGCCACTATTCCATTAAATCTTAAAGGAACTTGAGTCTTTCATTTAAAAATGTGTTCCTAAAATGTAAATGTCCCTATGTGGGACAGTATTTAGCCGACAGTAAATTTGAGAGGAGGGTCTCAAGGGGCAGTGTCACCAGGAAAAGAGAGAAAGGCTCCTCTCCCCAAGTCAAACCTTACCTTACTTAACTGATTGTATTTCCTCCCTCAGAGGATGCCATATCTCAGTACAGGAGAGAAAATAAAAAGTAGAGAGACTTTTATCCAAGCACCCCCTGACCCCCAGGTGTACACAACTGAACCTGATGCAGTGACAATCATGTTCACACATAAAACATCTGGCTAAAGCCTAAGATCACTTCGGATTTCCGACATACATTTTCCTAAGCAGAGCATTTTTCTTTAATTTTCCTTAGAAAAAGACTGTAAAGTAGCTCCACAATTCCCACATCTTCATACTCCACCCTGCATTCAAGTTTTCCTGGGACAGGTATCTATGTGTGTGCATGAATCTATTTTTACGGCATATGTCTAGGACCCCCCACAAGGAGCCAAAGTTTCAGAGAGCCCAGCAACTATGTAACTCCATGGAAGGGAGGCATGATATTACTCTCTGTTCACGGGAGCGTACGCACAGATCTTTTCTCCTCCTCATGGTCAGTTTTCTATTTGTGATTAGTAATTAGCTTCTCTTGGTACACTACAATCTATTACAAAAGCCAAACATTCAGGGGGCGAGCTGAAACGACAAAATTTGGCTATAATTTATGTTGGCCCCTGACATATATATTTTTTTAATGGTTTGGTCTCTAAGCAACTGATCTCTTAGCAACAAGAAGCACCTTTATAAAAGATGGCACACGAAGAGTGATTGCCAGAAAAGCCACCCGGTTCTTAAACAGCCGCGCATCATTAGCAAAACTCACCATCTTCAAGAGTCCAAAAACTAGAAGTGACCAGCAGACCCAGGTAACCTTGATATTTGCACATTTTCCTGGAAAAAAAAAACAAAAACAAAAACTCATGCAACTATTGAAGAGAACAAAATCCTTTGAAATATGTTCATTTTTGAGGTCTTATTAGTTGGTCTTGACTAACTTTTAATAATAGTATGTATTCTTTTAAATAACTGCTTTTTGATTTTTTTAAAAAAAGTGATATTTGTGATCAGAAAACAGTTCACTTGAAATATTTCACTGGCATGAGAATGGAAGGAGGGGAACAATCTATCTGTTTCAGAATTTATTTCTGTAGGTTTTCATTTGATGGGAAAAAAATCCACATCATGGCAAAAATAGGAGTATACAGAATGTCACCCAAGTGGTGTGCTCTATTAGGGAAATACACGTATTTATTTTCTAATTTATTTTCAAACTGCTTAAATATTTAAAGAGTAGCAAAATAATTTTACTTTCAAACTTTAGCTTTTTAATCCAATGTCAATTCCAGTAGAAAGTGATAGTCTTTTGTTGCAAGTGTTCAAGGACTGGTTTTTTCATTTGCTTTCATTGCCGTAAGAAAAGATTCGCTCCAAAACTAAAAATAGGAAAAATTACAGGCATCTGTACCTTGTTTGCTTTTTTCAGGTACCCAGGGATTGAAGACTTAAATGTCTTTCCAGAAAATTGGAATTAGAAATGAGAATTGTTACTTCATCTGTACTCCTTCAATAAAGATTGTATAATTATAAACCCACTTGGGGCACTCAAAGGGCATAAAAAAGGAGATATTTTATGGGGATGAAATAAAAATCCTCCTAATTGAGCTTGGAAACAGTGTTACACAGAGATACTGCAGATCTAAGAAAACAGACTAGAAAATTGCAGTTTCAATAAAGACAAGTTGAAATAGTGACACATCGTTTTATTTTTTATAAGAACTGCTTGTACCACTTTCTCTCTTTTTCTTTATTTCTTTTTTCTTTCTTTCTCTTTCTCTCTCTCTCTCTCTCTTTTTTTGTGCCTTTCAGAGGTGCAAATACCTCTTTAAATTGAACTGTATGCTGACATTCTCTTGGAACCAGAAAATGGAATGCTTTGTCTGAATACAAAGCTTGGTAATGGGTCAGGGCATTCAAAACCAACACAATCCCACAAATTTTGGGACTTACAGTTGCTCCTCTAAGCAAAGGCACCTCAATAGCACATTATGATTACATTTGATTTTAAAAGCTGCTTATGACTTGTATTTCTGTTACTGCTACCGACTTCAGGCAGGAAGAATTCATTTTTGTGGTGGCTTTGCTTGAAGTTAGAAAGTTGGGTGTTTTAGATTGAATTGCAGAAATTTTTTAAAGCAATGCACTATGAAATCACAGAGAAGCATATAGGTTTGTCCTTCAGAACTAAAATTGTATGTACTTGCAGTGTGGTAATTATTGTAGAAATGGTTTGTGGCTTTAAAGCTAAGGAACTTGCATAAATAATTACAAGATGTAACTTGTGTTTGCTATGTCTGGATATGTTTTCAGTTTTAACTGTACTGTAGTTTCCTAAAATATGAAGGGTAGTTAACATGAAAGCAAAGGTATGGTAACATTTATATTGCAAGTGGCAGCTAAGTTTTTGCAGTGGTTCTTTGGGACTTTGCAAATCGAGTCACTGTGTCTTTCGAGTTCATGTGTTCTGAGTTTTATCTATACATGAGGAAACAAGGGGGTCAGTGGGCCTGTAGAGCTTGTCATTTTGGCCGGCATAATGAGCCGTCTGACGAAGATGGACAAACTCCTGCAAGATGTGAGATAGACTATGAAATACTCTGATTAGACTGGCTGCTATAGACTAAGCCAAATCATTCTGCTGTGTTAGGATTAGTTATTTCTGAGACACGCACTTACATTCACACACATGCGTGCATATAAATGGTCTCAATATAAATCTGGAAATCAAAACAAGCCTCTCTATCAGTGAGAGCTTCCTAGGAAAAAGGATAGTTTTAATTTTGTGAAGGACAGTTTCCATCATAATCTTCATTTGGTGTCTAAAAGTCCTAGACAAACTTGACGGCCCTTTTCTTTCAAACCTCAGGCTGGAATCTGGTGTGGGGTGGGCCGGGGGCACACAGCAGCTAGCAGGCACACTGTCAAGCAGTCCTGCTGTAGGGGCGATCTATGTTACGAATGAATCCATTTACTTTGGACACTTTACTACCTGAACGGAAACAATCAGGCAGGAACTTGTTCAATAACTACATGGTTGGCCTTTCAGCAGAATTTTTGAACTCTTATAAATAAACCATACTTGGGATAATTTAGTCTTTCTCTGGTGAGAAGGAAACAAGAAAAAAAAATGTGAGCAGCCACTCTTGAGTTAGGTGCTTGATGAGGACTGGGCAATTTACAACGTGCAGTTTTGCTTAACCTTTACAGCAACTGTCCAGAAGTCTCCGTGTCCCCATTTCACACATGCCTAAGCCAGATCCAGCAGTTTGCCAGATGTTACCTAAACAGTAAATGGCAAAGTTGGGATTTCAACCCAGGACAGTCTGACTCCCAAGCCTGTGCATTTTCCTTGTGTCAGAATGGCACAAGTAGCAATTTAAAACTGACACTAAATAGTCCCTCTGGTCTTAGTAAAGCAAAAGCTCTGAGTAGGGCTGGAGGTGAAGATTTAGGCATCTTTTCACAGAAGAGACTCCTTAACCACTGGTTCTGTTGGTTGGAGTGACTCAGGTCCTGTGTTTTCAAGGCTGCCATTGGCTGTGAGCCAGAGGTGGGTGCTCAGTTAGGCTGTGGCCGTGGTGGCCACAGGCCATGGCACCATTTCTTGCCATGATGCACATCCCAAGTGAAGTGGGGTAGGACTCTTTGAGGTTCCCTTTCTGTGTGAACAGTTCTGAGAACAGGGCTTCCTGGATGTCCCCTCCCACCCTGACACGGGCCACAACAGTTAGGGACTGCACAAGCAGAGTGGAAGCCAAACCACAAGCGGAGCAGAAGCCAAATCCAGAATGGGCCAAGTGACATGTCACCAAGTTAAGGTGAAGGAGGGAGAGCCCAGGTGTGGCTGGGGCAGGCCTGAGAGTGGGGGTGAGATGACAATAGAGAAAGCAGAGCTTTCTCCCCAGCGTTGCAGGATTTCGGTATGCTGTCCCCTCTGGCTTATGGTGTTGCCCCTTCTTTCTTCTTCAAATACCCCTGACAAAGGGATCAATCTTAGAGAGTTTATTAAAAAAAAATCTTCTTCTAAATAGTATTTGGGCAGGAGATGATGTATACAGGAGCGAGGGCCAGGGAGGCTGTAGCCAGTCCTAGAATAAACACTCTGTGCATCTCTATTTCTTGTGATCCTTCCATCACTCAGACACCTGGAGCATCGTGCCTAAAGCCAGACAGTTCATGTAGGTGGGATTTAAACTCAAGTCTTTTGGCTAGAAACACTGTGGCTCTTTCATACAACTGGGAAATATGATGGTATTTGTAGGCAGATACAGATTCTGAGGTGGTCTGCCTTGCATTTGGCATGACCATCAAGTGAATACGAAGAGAGCTCTTCACCTGTTACACTTCAGTTCATCCCCAGAGGAGGGAGTAACACTCCCAAGAGGCATAAGAGGCAACCTCCCATTTCTTTTTCCATTCCCTCCCCACTCAGGGATGTCTATGGGTAATTCCTCTAGTCATGAGTCAGAGGGCTGATGGGCAGCTCAGGAAGTCTGAAAAGAATGCCCAGTAATAGGTTCAATTTTTGTACAAAAATCGGTAATAATCCTTGTGCAAGTAATCTTCATGCCTCTACTTCCCTAGGGTCCTTGTCTCCAAACAGACATGTTCACCCTGCTTGAGTTCCTGCCTGGTGTGTGGTACTATTGATGTATATGGCTGGCACATTGACACCACACACCTGCCGTGGACAGCACGTGCCCAGTCCCACTCTCTACCTGGTGCAAAGGAAGTCTCCTTTTATCTGGCAATTCTGGGTAGAAGAAGAGGGCCACTTATGTCTTTTGTGTGTGTGTGTGTGTGACAAAGTTTCACTCTGTGGCCCAGGCTGGAGTGCAATGGCATGATCTTGGCTTACTGCAACCTCCGTCTCTCGGGTTCAAGCAATTCTCCTGCCTCAGCCTCCCAAGTAGCAGGGATTACAGGCGCCTGCCACCATGCCCGGCTAATTTTTTGTATTTTTAATAGAGATGGGGTTTCGCTATGTTGGCCAGGCTATTCTCAAATTCCTGATCTCAGGTGATCCACCCACCTTGGCCTCCCAAAGTGCTGGGATTACAGGCATGAGCCATTGCAGCCGGCTGTCATTTTTTAAAAAGCATAGCATTCTTACTCTGGGACCTGACTTAGAGGTTGCTTAGTTTGGACTTCTCGAAGGTGAGGGGCCTGAGTTGAAGTGATTTTCCCAAGGGCTGTGCAGCTAGGCAAAGGTGGGATAGATCTCAGTTCTCTTGACTCCCATTCCAGTGCTCTTTCCTCTGTACCATAATAGTTGCTATTCCTAAGAAGAGGGTGAGAGTAGACTATTACCCTTATTTTACAGATAGAAAAACTAAAGGCATAGTTAGATTAGGGATAACTGCCACTCCAAAACTATGAAAGTTATTAAATCTATGAGAGTGATTTAACTAACTGCTTCCCTGGATTAAAAATTTTTATTTTGCCTGCTGTATGTAAATATGTAAGGTTCAGTGTTAAAATGAACACATCAGAGTGTCCAAACACTATTCTGCCTGTTGATCATATAGTTTCTCTCCTGTATAAAAAGTGAGGAAGGGGGTCGGGTGTGGTGGCTCATGCTTGTAATCCCAGCATTTTGGGAGGCCGAGGTGGGTGGATCAGGAGGTCCAGAGTTCGAGACCAGCCTGGCCAACATGGTGAAACCCTGTCTCTACAAAAATTAGCTGGGTGTGGTAACGTGCACCTGTAGTCCCAGCTACTCAGGAGGCTGAGGCAGGAGAGCTGCTTGAAACCGGAAGGGCGGAGGTTGCAGTGAGCCGAGATCACGCCACTGCACTCTAGCCTGGGCAAAAGAGTGAAACTCCATCTCAAAAAAAAAAGTGAGGAAAGGAATGGAAAAATGGTCCCTCCCATTATGAAGCCTGTTGTCCTAACTGAGTATGCATTTATGGAATCCCTGAAAAAGTCGAATCAGTGTATATCTGCATAGCTGTCTATCTCAACTGTCACAGCCAAACTCCACACCAAAAATCATAACCAGGGGCATTGTAAGCAGTTTTCCTTGTGGATTTTTCTCCTGCTGGACCAGTTTTTTCCCCTATAATAATTACAAACTTCATACATGAGTTTGGTACTACTCTAGAGGAGGCTCTAGCAAAACTACCCTGCTGTAGAGGAGCAATTACAGGAACTCTGCAATTCTGATGACAGTTCTAAAAACATAATGTGAAGGTACGAACTCATAAATATACAGTTCTCTGTGCCAGGTTCTGTGCTAAGACCTTCATGTAGCTTTTCTTATTTAGTGTTCACTACCTATGATGTCGATATTCTGAGCACCACTTTCCAGATGAGGAAGCTCAAACTCTTCTGCCAATGAGGCCAACACCATAGAGTGGTGTTTGTTTACAAAATGTATATTTTATTGCACTCAAATGATGTACCTGGCACTGGTCTAGATGCTGGTGCTATAAAGTTAAATAAGACATGATCCTTGTCTTGAAGAAGCTCATAGCCTAATGAAGCTCATTTCCAGTTACATTTGGGAACTTCTGCTCTTTGGGGCTAGTCTAATAGCACATAAGAGATTTACTCAGGAACACATATCTTGAAGGTTGGGAAGGGTTGGAGAAGAAATACGAGGATAGGAAAAGATATGGCTGAGGTTAAAACTGAAGGGAAAAATCGAAGATGGACAGAAAGTTGGCACTCACGGTGTGTAGAATACAATGGGCACAAGCATGGATGAGAGAGTGCTGGGTTGTGCAAAAGTGTCAGCCAGCCTGGTGTTTCTCTCTTGGATGAAGGAGTTCCACATTGAGGCACAATATAAACAATGAACTTGGTGATATAGGACAATAGTAGAAAATCCTAAAAACCAAGCAAAGGAGTTTGGATGTAGTGAACAGATAACGAAGAACTGGTACAAAATCTGCTGATGCAAACACTGCTGGCTTTTTAATATCACCAGATTGTGAACACCTATTATGTAAAAAGTGCCAGAGGAAAAGATTTTTGTCAAAGTAACATTGACCCTGATGGGGGGATAATATGAACTAGAAGATCAGTCTTTGGAAATCCTTGGACTAATCAATCAAAGAGTGGCAGTAGCCACAGAGGATACAGCCTGACCTCAGACTAATTCAGAGAAAACAATGGGCTTGACTCAGTGAGTAGATATGGGAGAAGAGAAGAAGGAAAGAAAACCAAAAGGATGGTGGGATCCCTAGAACTAAAGAGAAGTCTAAGGCTTAGCTACCTGGTTGGGTAGAACTGTGGTGGAGCTAGTTTGTCAACAAGGTTTAGATCTTGTAAATTGTCCACCCAAGTGAGAATATTCCTTGGAGATGTTAAATATGTCACCCAAACTATAAATCAAGACACGTTGGGTCTCAGAAAAGATGTACTCTTCTGAGAGTACAGGAAGACAGGGGAACGATCTGGAAAACATCATTTGGATGCTAAACTATTAGAAATTTCAAGGTGTTATAATTTTTTATGGGTACATTAGGGTTAACTGGGTAGTCAGAACTTTAGGTGACTCGCAGGCCTGGTTAGAGGGGTCTTGCTCCTACAGGTGCTTGAAAGAGCATCTCTAAGAATGAGAGAGGGACAGAACAGAAGATCTGGAGACCACAGACTGTATGACCTGGGTGATTAAGAAGAGGGCGATAAAAAAGAATCAGGACAGAGTATGAATAAGAAGTGAACAGAGATGTGAGAAGAGAGCCGGAAACAAACTGAGCTACGTGGTTCCAAGGAGACGTTCTCTGCAAAGGCAGCAGAGAAGTAAAAAAAAAAATGCTTAGACTTGCACATAGTTCATCAGACAGGGTGAGAGGGAGGCCACTGATACCCTCAGAAAGCAATTTGGGAGGAACAGGAACCTAGGAAACCAGACTGGGTGGCAGTTGTTGTGGGGGTGGAATCCCAGAGCCTAGTCAGGCCTCCAGACCCACAGGGCCACATGCTGAATGAACACAAGACAGTCGGTCTAAAGACTTGGGCCTCAGCAGAGACCCATTTTGGAATCTGTCTGCCTGTGTAGCCTGGGGATAGTCAGCTTGCGATGGGAGGAAAGAGCATGAACTCTAGAGTCAGACGGATAGATTTTGGTCTTTCCTCAGAAAGAAACCAACTGTTGAGACCCTGTCAAAGAGATTTAATCTCTACTTCTTCATCTTTAAAATGGAGCTACTTCTACTTATCTCACACAGTGGTTTCCTTTTTTAATTTTAAAGACTCAAAGGAGATAAGATGCCTATAAAATATGGGGGAGGTGTTCAGTAAATACCAATTTCCCTAGAACAGTGGCTGGTTATACTGTGTTACTTGGAGTATGAGATTTCTTCAGCAACTTCTAGAAGCTGTTTTTAGGGTGAAGGGGTTCCAGGTAGGGATAGGGATACTGATTGGAGGAGCTCCAGCTACCCACATCCCAGTCTTACCAGAGCACTGGGATCCCCCAAAAGCTTTTGCTTAAGGCGGTAGGGGAGGAAGCAGAGACCAAACTACTGCGACTAGTAATGAATTCAGCAAGGTTTCAGTTCAGGATACAAGGTTAGCATACAAAATCCAATTGTATTCTTATATACTCTCAGCAGTCAATTGGAACATAAAAAATTTAAAACAATTTCAATACAGTAGTACCAAAAAAAAAACCAAAGAGTACTTAGGAATAAATCTAACGAAAGATGTCTAAGACCTCTACACCAGAAATTACAAAACATTACTGAGAGAAATTGTAAAGGACCTAAATATATGGTGAGATATATCACGTTCGTGGATAATTGGCTGTATTGATCTATAGAGCCAGTAAACTGCCATTTAAAATTTCAGCAGACTTTTTGGGGTAGAATTTCAGAAGCTGATTTCTAAAATGTGTACGGAAATGCAAAAGACCTAGAATAACCAATGTGTGTGTTTGTTAGGAACCTTTAAGAAGCAGGTGGCAAGACTGCATTAAACATACAAGAGGTTTACAGGGGCAAATGACTGGGAAAGATAAAAAGGGAGGGAGCAGGAGTAGGCCAAAAAGCTTTCAGTCCCCAGTGTAGTCTGGAATCTGTGAAAGAAGAGAGGGAAGGGCGAGTTGTGTGGAAAGGGCTTCAGACCACAGTATAGCTCTGAGACAGTTTCAGTCAGCAGTAGGGAACCCCCAAGCAAAGATTGCCTGTTGGAAGAGTCCTGCCTTGGCTGGAATGGGCTACCACTAGTACCCGATGCTTGTCATTGTTTAGGAGCTACCCAGAGAAATATGGCCTTTCTGTGAACATGGTGGTGAATCCATAGGGTGGAACTGTCAACTATGCTCCAAATAGTAGTAGTAGTGGTAGTTGTCGTTGTTTTAAGGAGATTTGAGCAGTGCACCTCCATGGCAACCCCATAAAGTAATTAAAAAAAAAAAGAACCAAGTTGGAGAGCTCATCCTCCAATTTACTAATCTTGCTTTTATATTTCAAGACTTACTATAGCTATAGTAATCAAAACAGTTTTGTGTTGGCAAAAAATAAACATATAGATTAATGGAACAGAACAGAATATTCAGAAATAGACCCATGCGTATATTGCCAATTTTTAATAAAAGTACTAAGACAATTCAATTTGAGGGGGAAAAAAGGGCCTTTTCAAAAAATGGTGCTGGATATATCCATAAGAAAGAAAAAATAATAACCCTATTAACCCTTACCTCATACCATATACAAAATTTAACTCAAAATGGATCATAGACCTACATATAAAACCTAAAACTATTACACTTATAGAAGAAAAGAGGAGGTGACCTTGGAGTAGACAAAGGTCTCTCAGAGCACAAAAAAAGTAGGAGCCATAAAGACACTTGACAAACTTGATCAAAAATTTAAAACTTAATCCTCAATAGACACAAAGAAAGCAGAGCACAGACTAAGATAAAGTATTCAAAACACACATATCAGACAACTCGAATCCAGAATATATATATATTAAAAAAGTCAATAAGACAACCCCATTTTTTTAAATGGGAAAAAAGATTTGGCCAGATGCTTCATAAAAGATATATGAATGGCCAGTAAGTTCATTTGAAAATGCTCAAAATTATTAATAATCAGGAAAATGCAAATTAAGATCGCAATCAGATACCTCTAGAATGGCTAAAATTCAAAGACTGAGAATGTGAAGCAACTGTAACTCTCATATACTGCTGGTGGGAATGCAGTGGAACCTCGGAAGATAATTTGGCAGTTTCTCAAAAAGTTAAATATACACCTGCTATACAGCCACTGTTAGATTTTTACTCAAGAGAAGTGAAATATACGTCCACACAAAGACTTGTGCACTGACATCCATCATAGCCTTGCTTGAAACAGCCAAAAAAAGAGGAAGGAAAGGATGGAAATGCTCCTTAAGAAGTGAATGGGTAAACTGTGGCATAGCTATGCAATTGAGTACTGCTCAGCAATGTTAAGGAACAAACTATTGATATGAACAATAAGAATGAAACTCAAAATCAATATGCTAAGTAAAAGAAGCCAGACGAAAAAGAGTACAGACTGTTTGATTATAATGACAATAGAATTCCAGAAAGCACGAACTGATCAATAATGACAGGGAGCAAATCAGTGGTTATCAGGGGATGGGTGTGGAGGAAGGATGGGTGACAAGTGGGTGATGGAAATTAAATGCCACCTTGATTTTGTAACGGTTTCACAAGTGCATGTGTATATGTTAGAGCTCATAAAATAGTACACTTTGAATATTTGAGGTTTATTGCATGTTACTTATGCTTTGGCGAAGTCCTTTAAATGGGATGGGGGAGGGTGGGTCTGATGGAAGGAAAGCAACCCCACCTCTACAGTAAAAAGATTTGACACGTGCTCTGGAGGAAACCTAGGGGAAAGTGATATGGTACTTTGCTTTCATATTTATCTACTTAGTATCTGCTTCTTCCCCAGGGTGGGGAGGGGCGAAGGCGGAGCAATGCCTAGTGCCAACCAGTTGTGGCGTTCAGGCTCCTTCCAGTGCTCTCGCCTGCTAAGCTGGGGTGGGCACAGGGAAGACCCTTCCCCGGGGCATGGGGAGCCGGCAGGGCTGGTTTCAATGGCAATCCGCCATAGGGTCCCGCGCTCAGAAGGGGTCCCGCTTGGAATCTAATGAATGCTCTGCAGTCACCATATGAAATTCTTAATCATTTTTTCTTCAAATTCGTGTATTGTAAGTGAAGTGCAATAACACAGTGGATGCTTGAGAGCTTGGACTCTTGTCTCACCCCGGTCGCGTCTCCTGCGTCTTCCTGGGACAGGTTCTGGGCCCCCACCCGGCGAACACCGCTGCCCTCCGCCCTGGGCAGTGGCCGGCCACGGACGTGGGGGCGGCGCAGACCTCGGCGTACAGCCAAGGGACCTCGCCGCCACGCTGGGTCGCCTGTGAGGGTCGGCCTTTGGCCCGCCAGCGTCCCTGTGCTCAAGCCAGCGCAACTTAACTAGCAAATAAACCCTGCCGAGACAGGTGGACAGAAAGACCACGGGAGAAAGGGAAAGGCCTTTTCCTGCTTTTTGAACGCGGGGCCCCGCGTTTTTATTTTGCACTGGGCCGCGCAGATTCTGTGGACGGCACCGACCGCAGGCAGCCGGCTGGAGACCGCTCGCCGCACCCGCTGCCTCGCCTAGTGCCCGAGCTGCTCCAGCTGTGAATGGGACACAATACGAGGAGCTGGTTTTGCTCCTGAAAGCGTCCAACAAAAATCTGGCTCGATTCGCCCTGCTTGGGAGTGACAGAGACCCAATCTTTGTCATGAAAAGCCGGAAACGGGAGGGCAGCTTTGCTCTCCAGAGCAGGGAATGTGTCTGGGTAGAAGCAGGGAAAGTTCCTGCCCACCTCAGATTTTCTTCTGGATGCAGACTGCCCTGTTCTTTGACTTCCTCTCCAGTGTGGAATAAGGCTGAGGGTCTCAATTTGGTGAAAAAAGTAACCATGACAACAGTCACATCGTGGAGAGCATAGTAAAACGTGTAAAGCTCACTGGCAATGCCTTCCCTTCCAGATTGAAAGCTCCTCTAGTCAGACAACGACTCAACGGCACCAAAAGAGCGGAAGGGAAGACCAGACCAGGGAAGGCTTTCCGTGCCCTGCCCTGGGGCCTTCCACAGATTAGGGGACCTCCGTGATTTGTCAGCTCTTTGCCTCCAGCTTTCTCACACGGTCCGGGGCTGCTTTCGAGAGCTTATACTAAAAGGGCAAGAGCAGAGATGAGCTGTTTTTAGGAAATATGTGCTACAAATGAAGTAAACACATGGAATTTCAAAATAAAAATAAACTTGGAAAGTTCCACTAAAAGGTTTAGGGCCTGATAGAAATTGTGCAGGAATCCTTGACTCCGAGGTTTGAAGAAGGACTGGCAGAAGCTTGTCCACCTTCGTCTAGATGAGGAGGGAGGTGCTTCTCTTCCTGCCACAGGGGAGGCTTCCCACTCAGTCCTCCTTCCATAGGCAGGACGAAGCAATCGCATCTTTAGGGGGCACTGGTTGGAATGAGAGACAGGTGGCCTGGGCTCCAAACTCTGTCACTAATTAGCTGTGAGACCTTGGGTACATAGTTTAACCTCTTAGGATGCTCCAGTGCTTGCCCTGCTCTGTCCGTGGAGATGCAAGTGCCTTGCAAGGAGAGGAATGTGTCATGTACATAATGTGATTTGTAGGCACACATCCTCATGTGTTCATTTCTCTTTGCTCTTCTCCCAGCCTGGCAGAGTAGGGTTGACTGGATCTGGAAGCTTTTTGTGAGGTGAGAGCAAAATCTTTCCTCAGTTGGCTCTGGGCTGCACAGCTGGAGAGACTTTGGGAGAGAACAGAAGCTTCTTTTACCTTTGTGCAAAGGAAGCCAGCCATTTCCCTCAAGGTTGGCGGAAGCTAGATTTGCTATGTTTCTGGAGCTATCACTAGATTTATCCAGACCAGGCATATCCGCTAGCCTGTAGCCTGACTGGCTCAGTGGGCATCCAGGGATCCGAATGAAGCTCAAACAGCTAAAAAGGGCAGGCAGATAACGACCAGAGTATAATAAACTGTGGGGGAACGGTTGGCACTGAGGAGAGCGGAGAGCCCCTGCCCTGTGGAAAGAGGGCAGTCCTTGCTTGGGGACAGCTGGTTGTTGCTACAAGGTAATGTGATTCCTCTGGAGCCAGATCTGATTTTTTTCTTAAAAGAGGCCTGTAATCTGGACTTTAAAATTTAAGATATCCAAAATTTTAAATAAAGACAACGAAAGCAAATGTAAAACTCAGTATAAGCCAAAAGAAGACAGGTGAGCAGGTCGAGTGGGTGAATGATAGGAAACTGCAGTCAGGACTGGGAAATCTGAGAGCAATGCACTTTTGCCTGGGTTCCCACAGAGAGCCCTAACAGGAGCACCCCGCCTCCCTCAGCCTGTCTTCCTCCCTCCGGGTTGAGGAGACTTTCTATCTGTCCCCATCCCTTTTGTTCAAGCCAATATTGTGGCCAATCCTTGCCTAACTTTTATGGGATCTGGATTTTGAAACTCAAAATATTTATTTTTTCCATCTGCTTTCTGCTTCCCTTAGGCAATGAAAAATGCTCAGCTGACTTAATGTGGGGAGGGAGTAAAGGGCAAACAGGTCAACATCTCAGAGGGAAGGGAGGACATGGAACGCTGTCTGACCTGCCCGCAGCCCAGGGGAGGTGGGATCCAGGATGGCAGGCTATACTGGGTGGAGGAATGCCACACACATAGCCTTGGAGGCCCAAACGGGGTAGTGTGCTTGGGAAGTTAGGCCCAGTTTGATAGAGCTGCGTGGAGCGCAGGGCAAGTGGCAGGGGATGAGACTGGAAAAGTGGATGAAATAGCATTTATGTAACATAAGAAAGTGTAATTGGCTCAAATGTCCGATTACTTACGTGTTATTTTTGTAAAGCTGGTGACCCAACCCTACATTGGTTTTGTATAATTTAACATCTGTGCACTTTGAAGTGACATACATTGAAGAACCTTCAGAGTGTCAGAAACCATGACCTGGAAACCACATCTATCCTAATTTGGGGGTGGTCTTGATCTCTGTGAAGTATCCAAACTGATACTGATTGGACTCATTTGAGGATATCAAGTAACATCAGACTTCACTGAGAGGTGTGCCACGGCTGTAACCAAGGGACTGCTACTACTTTCTGCCTGCACCCCACCCCAGTTCCTATTCCCTGTTTCCCCAGCTTCATCCAACTCTTCTTGTTCCCCGGTGATCCTTCCAACTCTTTCTCTTCACTATATTGGGGCTGGCCCCTGAAGACTCCATTTTTTCCTGCTGCCCTGCGTTTTCAATAATAAATTCTATAATTTCAGTGCTGGGAGCTGGTGTTAGTGTCTTCCAGGCAACTCACTGCTGTCCCTTGACCGTTACTCTTTCCTTCTAAAAGACTGAAATCTCCTGTAAGGTTCACACTATCCACCAATTCACCCTGTCTCCCCTACTAACCAAAGGCTTTGGTATCTTTCTCGGGGTCTTACCCTCCCCCCCGACTCCTGCCATCATTCTAAGTAACTGAATGTCCTTGTGGCTGATCCAACCAATGCCCTGACTGCCCAGTTCCATGATGACTGCACCTTCAGTGATGTTATTTGCCCTTTCACCTCAGCACATTCACATGGCCACAGCGGTGAACCTGTCATCATCAGAAACTGTGCCTCCTCTGAAATCTCATTCTCTTGCCACCACCCTCCAGCTCCCTTGCTCAAGTCCCTTCTCTACAGCAGTTCTCCAGCCTCAATGAGATTTCCAAGCCAATGGTCCCTCCACTTTGCCTATGTCCATAAATCTCCTCCTATCTTCATTTTCTTTTGTATCTAGCTCAGAGGCCATGGTTCTTCCTACAGTGTCCTAAAAATACCACTAAATCCTTTGTTGACCTCTCAGTTGTTCCCAGATTTACTCATGCCTGTTGCCTGAACAGATCAGAATTACTGGAGAATGTGACACAACTGGGCATTTTGGCATGGCTCCAACTTCATGCTCTCCAAACTCAGCTGGGACCTCCACACTGCCTAGCAGGTTTACTGTGCTTTTCTAGAAGCTCCCTCCATGTTCACAATCACAATTTCATTTCTTCCTCTCAGAGTTGGAATGCTTGCAACCCCTTTATTCCCAGAGCAGCAGCCTGGGAGGATTGGATGGGTCCATTGGATTTGCTCCTGTCCTCTCCTTTCATCACTGCCTCCAGCAAAGTACAGTCCCTCCACAGGTGCCTGGATCTCATGCCTTCCTCCCTGGTCAGGGCTCTTGTTCTGTCAGCTATACCCTCTCTTTTCCAAATCTTTGACCTCTTCCTCACTGCTGGATTTTTCCCTTCAGCACTCAAATATATGCGAGAATCCACCCTCACAAGCAAAGCCAAGCAAGTGAAAACTTCCCTAACTCCACACCTCTGTCAAGTTATCACCCATTCTGTCTATTCTCCTTTTACAGCCACGCTTTTTGACCATTATGCATAGGCACTGCCTCTACTTTATCTCCTCCTCTCCTTTCCATTCTGGCTTCCTGCTTCACCACATTGCAGAAACTGCTCTTGTCGTGGTCACCAGTTTATCCAATGTCAATGTTCTGCCTGCATCTGACTTGACCACTCAGCAGCACTTTATACAGTTAACCATATCTTCCTTCTTGAAACACTCTCTCTTCCGCTTCAGTGATAAAATAGGGGTTTTTTTTGTTTGTTTTATTTACACCTTATGACAGTTCTTTCTGAGGATTTTTTTTGTCTGTTCCTTTTCCTACCAAATTCTAAATTCTTGAGTTCTTTGGGAGTTCATATCACAACATATTCTCCCTTACAATTTCAGCTTCTCTCAAGACCTTAAATACCATCTGTACAGTGGCCAAATTTAGGTCCCTGGTTTAATCTTTCTTGAAATCTTAACTTTTCCATCACAGAACTGAAATTAAGTACTTATTTGGGTGATTATCTATATTTTGCTTGTCTCCCCTCCTAGACTATAGGCTCCAGGAGTGCAAGCAATGTCTTTTTTTTATTCACCACTTCCATAATCCATTGAGTCAGCTTCAATGTCAACTCCTACCCAATGGGTTCATGCTCTGTCTGCCAAAAGCCAAAGCAAGTATCATGAAATTTTCTAAGAGCTAGGACATGTCACTGCAGCCTTTTCTCCAAATTTAAGTGTGCAACTATATTTTCTTTATTGCAGAACAGGAAGTCAAGTAGTTTCTTTTGCCAGAAATGGTGAAATCTTATATTAATAACCCTAGCACTGGGGGAGTGAGGAGGCTTCAAGTCTGTGAGTCCAGGCATGACATGGCAAACTCTATAGATTTTGGAAGACTAACTGTCAGCAGTAAGGAAGAAAAATTGGTAGGAGGAGGGAATAGGGGCAGAGTTATTTGTTGTGATTCTGTTTCAAGAGAGGGCTGATGAAAGCCTTTGCTCATGGACGGCCTTGAGAATAGAGAGTGGTGAGACCACCTCAGTTGGGGAGACCCTAACCCAGTGCGCTAGAGGAATTAAAGACACACACACAGAAATATAGCATGTGGAGTGGGAAATCAGGGGTCTCACAGCCTTCAGAGCTGAGAGCCCTGAACAGAGATTTACCCACATATTTATTGACAGCAAGCCAGTGATAAGTATTGTTTCTATAGAATATAGATTTACTAAAAGTATTCCTTACAGAAACAAAGGGATGGGCTCTGGCTAGTTATCTGCAGCAGGAACATGTCCTTAAGGCACAGATCGCTCATGCTATTGTTTGTGGCTTAGGAACGCCTTTAAGTGGTTTTCTGCCCTGGGTGGGCCAGGTGTTCCTTGCCCTCATTTCAGTAAACCCACAACCTTCAGCATGGGCATTATGGCCATGACCAACATGTCACAATGCTGCAGAGATTTTGTTTATGGCCAGTTTTGGGGCCCTGTTCCCAACAGAGAGGAAAGGGGAAAGGAGGGACTTTCAGAGATGAAATAACAATTGATTGGGGGAGAGATGGTGGGCAGTGAGAAGTGGCCCAGAACCTGAAGACTCTACTGCTTCACCCATCGTCCTCTCCAATGGGCCCTCACTTGCATGCTATTCTTACTCCCTGGGAAGACCTGCCCCACACTGCTCTCCTTGGAATTCTATTCCTCCACCATGACCTCTCTGAAACTCTCCTTGACTACCCCACGAAAGTAACTCTTTCTGTCCTCTTCACCCCCACAGCACTTGTCAAGTGGTCAGTTTTATTTCCAGTTGTATGCAACATGAGTGCTTGTGCAGTTAGCTATATCAAGGCATTGTGCCATCTGTAATGAAATGGCTAAAAAACCCATACATTTGAAGAAACACACTTGCTTTCTTTATTTCCTTGACTTGCAGTTAGTATTAACTGACCAAAAGCATTATCTTCCTCTTTTTGCTTTTTTATGAAGTTTTGGTAGGTCGTGTTAATAATACCCATTACTCATTTCTCTGATAAGATTATATAACTCCAAGGTCTTGGATGACATTGGCCTGCTCCTTCTGTTACAGGTGGGTCTTTGTTCTTAGAGCTCCCAAGATGGTGGTTGGCCACTCCCAAGATGGTGGTGGGCCACTCCCAAGATGGTGGTGGGCCACTCCCAAGATGGTGGCAAGCCTTTTGTTCTCTGACCTGGGGTTCTTGGCCTCACAGATTCCAAGGAATGGAAACTTGGGCCATGCGGTGAGTGTTATAGCTCTATTAGAAGCCGTGGGTCATGGAAGAGAACCGTGGAACCCAGCAACTAGTGTTAGCTCGATTAGGCTGAACCTGAGCACTTAGCCATGCAGGAACAATGGCAAGCCTCTAGCCCGATCGGGAGTGGCGATGGGCACCTCGCTGGATCAGAAGGACAGTGGACACCCTGCTGGATCCGGAGAGGTGGGAGTCAATGGTGGGTCTGTGATGGTGGCATTCAGCAGTGGTGGACTGTGAATGAAAGCTCAGCTCGAGCCAGAACAAACACGGACCAGAAGAGTGTGCAGTTGCAAGATTTAATAGAGTGAAAACAGGGCTCCCATACAAGGAGAGAGGACCCAAACGGGGTTGCCCACACCTGGCTCGAATGCCTGGGGTTTATAGCCTGATCATTGTCCCTCCCTCTGTGCTCTCAGGCAATATATGATTTGACTATTTCTTTACCTCCTGCTTTTAGCCCAATTTGTATTTTAGTGAGCCCTCTTTACTACCTGATTGGCCGGGTGTGAGCTGAGTTACAAGCCCTGTGTTTAAAGGTAGGTGCGGTCACCTTCCCCAGCTAGGCTTAGGAATTCTTAGTCGGCCTAGGAAATCCATCTAGTTCTGTCTCTCACTTCCTTTGATTTTGAAGTAAACAATCTCTTAACTTTGGGATAGCCTGAGACACCATCTCTGACTTCTAAATGACTCAATATCCCGAAAACCCGTGGTAATCTCAGTCCATCTCAGCTGGTTCCAATTAACCTCTTTCCAAGCTATCTGTGTGGGCCTGCTTTAGCCTTTTAAAAGGAACCAGACGTTTTTAGTCACAATGGATGCATATGATAGCATGGTTTACCTCAGATATGCTGTGGGTTAGCTTCTATAGGCTTCCTTATATTTAATGCTTTCTCCTGACTTCACATTTAATGCTTTTCCAAAAATTTCCCAACATCACTAAGGCTTCAGCAGCCCTTTAGGACCAGTATTTCTGGGAAAACACTCAAAATACATCTGAATCTGTGTCGTATATCATCACCTAGAGCATGCCACCATCTAGTTTCAGCAAAATCCTAGTGATTCCACCAGACAAGAAAGATTGCCTCACTGGGAGACAGTTGCTGATTCCTGTTGCCCTTCACTGTTCTACTTTGATAATTGGCATATGCCTTTCCTGCGGCATTTTATCACATAAAGCTTTGCTGTTTTTATCTGTGTTCGTGTCTTTCTCTCTAGATGTATCATTAAAGGCAAAAACAATATTCATTTAGTGTTCTTCTTACCTGTCCTTCTCTCCCCAAAACTGGAATCCTAACACCATGCATTGCACTTTTTTGGTGTTCAGGGTTCTAGGAAAGCTGGTAAATGGATGAATCATAAATGTAATTTGGGGCAATTTTTTCACAAAACGTGTCACCTATCTTTGTCTTTTCTCTGCCCACTCATACTGGCTTTCTGTGGCTTCTCCCCATCTGTCTAGCATTTCTCTCTACCTCTGAAGAATATCAGTCTGGTGCAGCCCTAGCACCTTCTTTGGACTCATTGTTAAAGATGTTGAGGAAGGCTAGCTCCAAGGTTTACCGTTTGCATATAGAGAACTGTCTTACCATGCCTGGTTTCTTCAGCCCTGATAAGACTATGCCATCTTCACCCTCCCTTCTCCTGACCCTTCCTTAGCCACCTCATCCAACCTATGGCAACTCAACAAGAAAAGCTTACAAAGTCTTCCTTGGCAAAAGAGCTGGTTGAGTTGGAGCCAAAGGAAACTAGGTGCAGTGTCCGATTCACTCCCCCAAATCCCCCTTGAAACTGGAGAATTGAAAACAATCTGGTTTCTCTCTGGGTTCTTTCATTATACCATGTTTTCTTGCATATAGACAGAATAATGTGGTTGTTACAATTATTTATAAATGTAGTGTATGCCAGGAACTGATCACTGTGTGTAACGGATACACCATTATTTTTCAAGGAAAAAAAATATTTTGGGCTTTGATGATTACTAGACAGATGTCCTTGGTGATAATAATCACAGTAAGTCCCAACTCTACCCAGTACTTCACAATTCTCTCAGTGCTTTCCGACTTGTTGTCTCCTGTAATGACGTATCATATCCTGAATGGCGGGAGGGCAAGGATCATTAGTCTCATTTTACACATGCTCATTCTGGGACTGGGAGAGAGATTTCCTGATTTGCCTAAACTGCCACAGTTTGTCAATGATGGTGGAGGGATGGGGGCAACACTGAACCTCCAGCTTCCTAAGACTTTCCCACTTTCTCAAGCTTTTGTCGAATGTGTCATGAGTGGCATTCACTTTGGTCAACTTTGGTTCCTTGGATATTTAGTCATCCACTTATGCTGGCTCCCCATTTTTTTGGATTTAAACTCTTCAAATTAAATAAATCAGATTTACATTTTAAAAAGAAAAGTCTTCTCTAAAAGACTCCTTCATTTTTGTAAATCTTTGTAATAATTTCAACAGACCTTACCTTAGAATTTCAGGCAATAGGTACATATCGTACACCTCTGTTAGTTCTTCCAGAGACTGGCGCAGGGGTTGGAGATGGGAGGGAATAGATGGGGGAAGGAATGTGGAGCAGGGGGCCTGGACTCCAGTCCAAGCTCTGCTGAAGGAGGGCCTTTTCCAAAGTGGATCCTCCTGAAGGCAGAGGCTCTTCTAGAACACATAAATGTGCAGCATTGGCTAGTAGGAGTCCTGCTGGAATGAGGCTGAGGCACATACAGGATAGTTTATAGGAGAGTCAAGTCGCATGCATTAAAATTAAACAAGCACTTGGGCTTTGTTGGAATAAAGATATGCTAGAAATGTCACCAAGGATATATACCAAATGCCAAATGTAGTCATATACAATGAAGGAGAGCAATGGTAGGAGAGGTGTCGGCAGGCTGGAGAGAACGACAAGCGCTGTGGGCTAGGAACTGTGATTTGGAAGTGTGCAACCCAAACTAAAAGGAGAGAAAATGGTTCCAGCCACTGGCAGCATCCCAGAGTCCTACTTACTGCCTCCAGTCTTTTGCAAGTAGGTAGGGTATAAATATAATGTTATCTGCCCAGCACAAAGGAGAGGGGAGAAAAGAAAGAGAGAGGCAGTCAAAGAGACAGAGCCTAGTTCTGAGTCCTGTTTTACCACTCAATCCCTGGATGACCTTGAGCAAGTTGCTTCTATTCTGGACTTCATTGGTAACAGCTAACTCACAGAGTCAATATGAGGATTAAATAAGACTATTGGCTAAAAGGTGCTTAGAATAGTGCCTAGCACAGAGTAAGCACTTAATAAGTGTTAGCTATTATTGTGATAATACATGCATAGAAGTATATGCATGCATGTACATTTACGAGTATGTACACATTTGTACACACAAAATGCCCGTTGTGATCTGCAAGTAGCACTAGGATCCAAAAATTGAAAGTTATTATATTCCACAGGCCACCTTGAAAAGTTAGGGGAAAAAAAAAACTTGACCTTCATGTGTTGTTGCTGTTTTTACGTGGCTCAGCACTTTGAAATAACATTTGGAGGAAAGCATTGCAATGGAAGCAGCGCTGTGTGGGATTGATCCTGGAGACCTGGGCTCAGGCGCTGGAGCACAATGTCCAGGAAGCCAAGGCCTGTTTGGATTCCTTACGCCATGACATGGAGGCAAAGCTCCTCTTGGCTGCCAACCCAAGAGCCCACAGTTCTGTGAGCTTCACCCTTCCTAGGGCTGTTTGTGGTCTGGGCCCTCGAGGTTGTGGGAGACCAGTTTGATTGCTAAGGAAAAATCCCAGAATGGCTCTTCTTGTCCTTACTGAATCACTACCCTTCACCTTCCTGTGTCCTGCCCCAGCCTGGAGGGCCTACCTAGGCCTGCTATTACTTCCAACCCAGAAGTGTAGCGAATTGGGGCCATGACCACAAGGTTTACACTTGGTTACTTGGTGGAATATGAACTCTTGGGCAAGTTACCTAATATTGCCAAGCCACATCTGTAAAGTGGATATGAGAACAGAATCTACCTCATCGGTCTGATTGTGAGGTTTAGACGTAATAAGGTGAAGTTTGGCACTCAATAAAAGGTAGCTGTGCTCATTCTTACTAGCAGCAACGAGGGCAGTATTGATGCTGCAGGCAGAGAGAAAGGGGGAGGCTGCTGCCTAAAGCACCCTTGCCACTCACATGTAATTAGGTGACCATACAATTTATTATCCAAAAGGAGACACTTAAGATTGGAGGGGGTGCAATTAATAATGGTGCCAGGACAACAGGCATAAATTGGGACAGTCTTAGGCAGAATTGCCCATGATTCCTTACCCACTGCCCACCCATCATCTGACTACACCTCATTCTTCAAAGCATAGATCTCAGTGGGATATTTTTCTTCTTCCTGATCGCTTTGTTTTTTGAAGGGTATGATCGCTTTGTTTTTGAAGGATATGATTCTGCCATTAACATTAGCTATCACTTACTGAGGAGCAAACATGTGTTTGCCTTTGTGTTAGGTGTTTTATGGAAATGAGCTCTAAAATCCTTGCAGCAACCTTGGGAGGCAGGTGCTACTTCCATTACCCGGTTATAGAATGTGAGGCTTAGGGAGGTTAAGTCACTTGCCCAGCCAAGGTTACAGGTCTATTAAATGGTATATTTGGTATTTACCACTTGCCATTTTAACAGCATTTTATTGGCCTTTGCGGATCAGAATGTTTAGCGGTGACCCCAGAATGACTTGTGCAGGACCCCCACTCCCACCTCTCCCCTGCTACACTCATGGGGTAGGTGTCAGGGTGTATATCTTCCTGTCATACATCCACCAATTCCCCAATTCTCAGGTCATAGCAGTGGGCTGAATAACCATTGGCTGCCCTCAGATTTCCACAGAAATGGAAGCTTCTTAAATATAGGCTGTTAAACCTGGTTTGAGTTTCTTTGTAAAAGGAATCTTGTATAGTTTCCATAAGACCTAAAGATTGTACAGCTAAGCCTGCTGAAGAATTTGTCCTTATTTTTTCCATTTCAGATATTCCCAAGGTTAGGTAGAGGGGGTGGTGTTGAAGAGCAGGATCTCTAGAGCCAATGCTGTTTATTAATAAGCTGTACAGACACGCTTCTTCCAGGAATGTGCACTTCTGATTCTGCTGTGGTGATAAAGATACTCTGCCTTGCCCATTAAGCATTTGTTGGTGGAAAACATTACCTTTAAATAAATGTCTGGTTCTATGTGAGCAAAGCTAGGGCTCCCATAAAATTGGGCAATGATACTCTGAATTCAGCTGAACTGTTTGGGCAACTTTGTCACTTCTGGGGCCATCATTTTCAGGATAGTTCCCACAGTGTGAGAAAATGACTGCTTCCTATAGTACTGTCAAGAGTGTGAAAAGAGAGCTCTTTAGCAAACACATTATTTATCCATCCTTAAAAAGCTTGTCACCTCCAGGGTGCTTGTTCAGAAGTAATCTCATTACTTAAATCATATCCTAGCATGTGGAAAAGCTCCCTGAGTTCCCCGCCTGCCCCACCTGCTGATTTCTCAGGACCGCTGATAACAGCTTTCATGTGGAACTTGGGATTAATATCAAGCAAGCCATGGATTTTGTCTCCACTGAACTTGGGCATCATGGACAGTTTCCATTCCAGGAGTTAAGGGCTTCCTGACTTTCAACAGTGGTGCTGATCCCAGTTCTGAAGAGTGGAACATCAGAGAGCCTCCCCTCCTCAGCCACTTGTAAACATAACAAACTGAAAATGTAATCTGCTTTCAAATATTCTGTTGAGTAAAGATTCCTTTTAGTTACTTTAACTGGGTTTTTGTAGAGACAAGGGACCGTTCTCTGTTTCCCATGTCATAAATGACTTTAATGAGAAGTGGTGAAAACATCAATTAGGGCAAGCCCACCTGCACTGGGGCTACCCTCCCTTCAACTCCCCATACCCTGTTGGGTAGAAACCATGTGGGAATTTACTGATCAGCTGTTCCAGAGACCCTTAGAACAAATAGCGTTTGCCCCCAATTACTGAATAATGCCTACATAATTTGGAAAGAGGGAGATTTCCTACTTTGGGTAAGAACATTGCCTCCCTCACCATCAGGGCCTTTGAACACACTGTTCTCTCTCCCTGGAATAAGTCACCCCTTGGCCATTTCTTCTCCTGGCAAACACTCACTCACCCTTAAGACTCAGCTTAAGGGAGCCCATGACCCTGTTTGAGGTTCTGGAGGGTTTTCTGTTACATCCTCCCATAGGACTCCACAGCTCCCTTCGATCCATCTCATCTCATTTTTCCTGTTAGCCAACTAACAGGAAATTTCAGCCACAATCACTGTGCATTTGAGGAATGCCAACACCTTGAAAGGAAGCCGCAAGTTGTAAACAGAGTTTATACCTGAGGAGACTTACTGATCATTCAAAACATTTAATATATTCAAGTATATATTGAATTGTTAGCATCAGAGACACAAATAGATATTGCATCCATAAAAACATAAACAGATAGTGGACATTAATATTTTAGTTTCTGAAATAAAAATGTGAATGGACGACCCGAAAGGACAAACAGATGACAAACTGGATTGAGAGAGTCAATCAAGGAATTATCCCAGAAGCACAAAGAGAAAAGAGATGAAAAATATGAGAAGCCAGGCGAGAAATATGAAGGATGGATCCATGAGACTGAATGTTTGTCTAATTGGCATTCTAAGAAGCAAAAATGGCAAAAATGGAGGGGGGTGGGGCCACAGTCAAATATTAAGGAAGAACTGAAGACTGCTTGAAGTCTCAGAAGTAAAAAGTCACATACAGATATCTCACTGGGGCCAATCCTTCAATCAATCACTGAAGATAGACTTAATTTGGAAAGCAGTCAAAGGTCATTTGCAACCAAGTGTGGTAGAAAAGATGGATAATCAAACCTAGTTCTTGTTGACTATGAGATGTAAGTTAAATTAGATGAAAAATTTTAAAATTATTTGCAAGGCTCATAATAGACTTCTGAAGATGCCTGCTTCTGCTATCAGCACCCACAGGCAGTTTAGCTAGTTGAGTTTGCTCTGTTTTTCTCAAAACCTCCTTTACTTTCCTTGTATCACTGAATGGGAGGTAATGAACAAATTAGAAACCAGGGGTCAACTAAGAGAGCACTGCCTCTCCTGTATTGTCCCTCATCAACTGCCTTTCTACTTATAGTTCCACAATAGATATTATTGCTTCCTAACACAAATCTAGCCTCTTCATTTTTGTTATCCCCCAACTGCTTTATGCACTCGTACCTCCAGCATTGCAAATACCTCTCCTCTACTTGCAATCAAAATCTCAACCACATTTCAAGGCCCAGAACAAGTCCCATCATTCATGTGAAGCCTCCTTTCGTCTGTATGCTAATATCTCTTTGTACTTGTCAACAGTACCAAGCTTCTTAGTTTTCTCTCCCAATAGTAGACTGCAGGCTTCCCTAGAGCTGAGAGTGTGCCAAACATTTTCTTAATGATAATTAGGAACTTCTCCAGGTACATGTTACAATGAAAATATCCCAGGAGGAAGAACAAGTTGAAGGATTAGCCCCTGGATATGAATTTGATGAGGTAATATCCTCTAACTGGGCAGAGGATAGTAGGTGGATAGAAAATGTGGGGAAATGACACATAAAAGGAAGTGTGAGTGGGAAGGGGCACTGGAGGCAAATGTTGAGAATCCCACAAGTGTGTTCAGTGACCTCGTGGCTCTCACATGATCCCCTAATATAGCTGTGACAAGAGGGATGTATTGGGAGCTACACGACTACCCCACTCCCCAACCTGCTCCATGTTCTCAAGACAGATATAGTAACCTTTTCAAAGGCATACAGCTCTTTAGGGACTGCTGAGGGCACAACTCCAGTCCAAACTGTTCCTTCCAGCTACTCCAGGGACTGTCCATTATTATTTCTGCTCTTGCTGGAGACTGAATCATAATAAGTTTATCGAGGTTTTGCTATATGCTAGACACCTGATAAGGCCCTAACAGGCTTTATCTCATTTCTTCCTCCTAGTAACCACATCAAGAAATACCACTATTTCCCCCATTTTTTTCTAATGAAGAAACTAAGGTAGAGATCTAGAAGTGGACATAGTGATAGAGGGTCCCCCTGGACACAGGAATGTGAATGGTGTGGGGAGGAATGCAGAAGCAGCTTTGATTTTCCCCAGCCAATTCGTTTCTCATTCTCTCTACCTGCAATGCCCTTCCTCAGCTTGGTATCTTGCAGAGTAATGCTTTTCTTTCAAGACCTGCTCATAAAGCCATACGTGACCTTCCTAGGGTAGTCACTTTCTCCTCTCTTTTCGTAGCTGTTTATGCCTCTGGATGAACACTTGTGCAATCTGTCTTCCCCAGATTAACTCCGTAAGAGCAACAACCTCATTTCCCCATATTCCTACAGCCTAGAGCCTAAAACAGTGGCTAGGATATTGTAGATTTACTCAGTGTTGGAGGTGAAGACAGTGGCCTCCACAGGCGCACACTCCGTGTGCCCTCCATGCACTGGAACCCTCCTTGGCAGAACCCTGGAGATTCCATGAGCCTTGATGCCCTCTTCAGGGCCACAGTGTGAGTCTGTCAGTCTGAGGGCCCACAGATGGGATATCAGGGTACCAGTTGTGCCCCTCACTTTCCCCTTAAAAGTTTCTCACTGATTCTGTGGACCGAAAAATGTAACACCCCATTATCAACTGTAATTTGGGGTCTAGTTAAAATGAAAAATCTTCAAGAGAAATTGTATTCACTTATAACCTGGAAACAACTTTCTATCAGTCAGTGAAGTTGGTTTTAATCAGGAAAGAGCCTCTGGAACATTGGACACCTGAGGCAGAAGGTTGAGAAAGGAACTGGGCCCAGGAGTTGTTCATTTGAGGTCTTTGGATTGGGCTTTAGGGGGTCTGGGATCCCAGAATTGTACTGAAACTTTGCATGTTGATTCCCGAGTGTGTTTCTCCAGAGCAAGATTCCACCACGTTCACTGGATCCTCAGAATGGGTCTGGGACTCTAAAAGAAATGAGAAGAGCTAGAGAAGTTGGCCAAAGTGGGCCACATGCACCACAGCCTCCCTGACGTCTCAGTGTATCTCTGCATACCTGGGCCTACAGGCACCACTGGCTGGCCTAAGACAACGTGGAAGAAAAGAACCAAGGAAGGCGGCAGGGCAAAGGCACAGGGAAGGGCTGGGGAGGGGCAGCTAAGACAAAGGGTAAGAATGCTGGGCAGCAGACACAGAGATACAGAGATAAGAGGGGCCCTGTGGCTCAACCCCCTCATTTTATAGATAAGGAAATGGACGTGCAGAGAGGCTAGGTGGCCCCAGCACTCTGGGGTCAGCTAGGGGCTTCCTTGCCAGAGTGTCCCTGCTCTAGGACATCTCTATGGCCTCACAGTCTGTTCATTAAACAACAGATAAGCTCTCAAGGAAAGGCCAGCAGTGCTGCTGCTATCTGACTGTTTGGGTGGTAGCTATGGGCCACTGAGTTGCTGGGACTTGGCATTTGGAATCACTGCTAAGATATGCAGAAGGCAAACATCCCTCTGAGGATATGTGAATGTATCATTCTTTGACGACCCCAGGCCTAAAAGGCTTAAGATGCTAACCATTGGTTCACTTCATTTCACAAACATTTACTGAGCACTTACTGGGTGTGAAGCACTTGTGGTAGCCCCCAGGAGCTAGATAGAAAAGCGAGGTGTGAGTCCTTGCTCTGGGGGAACTTATATTGTGGAAATACTGACAGACATTCCCTGTTTCTGCCGTTACAAGAACTTATCATATCCAGGTAGATGCGCAGAAGGAAGCAAGGCCACTTGGGACCGCAGTGTGACAAATCTTGGATGCCAAGACTCAGGCATGGCTCTGGATCTCACCACAGAAAGAGGTTCAGGGGGCCTCTCTGGCTGGTGGCACCGGGGCTGCCCTAAGGATTGTGTATCCACTTGGGGACCTTCCGTCTTTGCTACCAGAGGCAAGGAATCCCACAACTCCATGTGCCACAGAGACCTTAAAGTCGGAGGAACGACAAACACCACCACTGGCACTTGGCTCCGGAGGCTTCCCTTTCGCCCTCCCCTCAGTGTCCTGAGGCAGTTTCAGTGCTCCCCCTCAGCGCAGTTTCAGTGCTCCCCCTCAGCCCAGGCATGGCAGGCCTGGGAAGTGAACAGGTCTCTGAGACTCATACTCAGCTCATCTGGCCCCAAAGCCTGTTCTTGTGATGTGGTCTCTGGGTCTTGTACTCAGCTCATCTGACCCTAAAGCCTGCTCTTGTGCTGTTGTCACTTCTGCCTTTTCCTTCCTCAGGTTAAAAGCCCAATTTTGGCTGGAAAATTCCACTACCTTATCTACTCTGGGGCCAGGTAACCTGTTAGGTCTTACAAAATTGAATTGAAAAGTGAAGTCATGGGAAACCTCTTAGAAAAAATGACTGCTGTTCCTGGAACAATCCCCAACTGGCCCTTTCTGCCTTCTCCATAAGGCGAGGTCAGACTCCTCGTGAGAAAAACTGTGGTTTGGGTGTCACGCAACCCCAATGCAATAGGATCTGGGGGATCAACCCCAATTCAATAGGCTCCCCAAATACTGCCCCCACTTTGTCTCATGGCCTGAAATGCCTTAGATAATCAAGAAGTCTTTTAAAACAGTCATTTCTCACTGTGTTTCAAAAAAACTTCTCTGGGAGACTCTATCAGTTGCAGCCCACTGGGAAGACAATAGATTAGGTATCTGAGGAACCAGAAGCACCATCAGACAGGCAAATAGGCTAGCTGAGATAAGGGCACTCTTGGACTACTCTTGCTTTTGACTGCCAATGTTCCCAAGTCCCAGGCTTGCTGGTAGTCAGCCAATAAGTCATTGTGAAGAAAGGAGTGATTCTACAAACCCACATGGAGCACCTCCTGGGGAGGTGTTGTGCTAGAAGTCACGGAACCTCAGAGGTGAGTGAGAAAGCCACGGTCCTGTCTGATGGATGCCCAAGAGCCTTGGGTCTGCACACACATGTGAAATGTGGGTTTTAGCAGCAGGTGCCTTTCATACACCGTCGATAGTCTTCCCTATGTGGGTAAAACCCTAGGGGCTGAGGTCTCCCATTGGTGCCTTCAGGGCTTTTTGCTCATTCCACACAAATGGTCAGTCAGAGACCACAGCAGGGATGGGAACTATAGGGTGGACAAGGCATTTGCCCTGAAGGTAGTCCACACCATGTGTATGTAGCTGCATTTTTCCTGTTGGTTCCTATTGTCTTGCTCCTGCTCCAGAAGAAGAATGTCCCAGGGAATCACTGGAAGCTTGCTAGGAAGAACAACTGGAACCTCAAGTGTCATGACCCCAGTGCCAGGGGATGGAAATCATATCACTGAATGTGCACATGGGTGAAACTTCCCTGCTTTTAAGTAACTATTGACAAGTGACCTTCCCTGGATCTCATGTAAGTGGTTCATTTTTAAAGGAAGAGAACTGTATTATTAGAAGATCACAGCATTTCTTTCCAGTCCTGATACTCTGTGTCTCCTTGATGTAGAAGTTCATGGGCAGCTCTACATGTCTTCCTAGAGAACTGTGATTCTCATAAGATGTCCTAGCTAGCAGCACCTTCAGTTTGCTTGTCTTACTGCCTCCCGCGTCTAGAAAGAAAACTGAATGTCTGAATGTAGTACCCTGCTCAGACAAGCTTCCTAATAAATGTTTATTTAATGAAACCCTCCAAGGCTCTGATTTATATAGTGCCTTGGCAGTCAAAAGCAGTAGTAGTCCAAGACCCATGTCGGAGAGAAAAAGAGGAGGAGTATTTATACCAGGTAAGAGATGGCTCAGGCAAGGAGAAGAAGAAGCAGGCTTGTCTTGGGAAACCAGTGGGGCAGAACTGGATGAGCAGGGAAACATGGAGGAGGAAGAACTCAGCAGGTAAGATGTTGTGGTAAAGCAAGAGTCAGACTTTGAGTGGAGAGAACCAAGAAATAAGGCTGGGTCAAGATGAATTTGGGGTCGGACATGGTGGCTCACACCTGTAATCCCAGCTCTTTGGGAGGCCATGGCAGGTGAATCACCTGAGGTCAGGAGTTCGAGACAAGCTTGGCCAACATGATGATAACTCTGTCTCTACTAAAAATACAAAAATTAGACGGGCATGGTAGTGGGTGCCTGTAATCCCAGCTACTCGGGAGGCTGAGGCAGGAGAATCGTTTGAACCCGGGAGGCGGAGGTTGCAGTGAGTCAAGATCGTATCACTGCACTCCAGCACTCCAGCCTGGGTGACAGAGCAAGACTCTGTCTAAAAAAAAAATAAAAAAGATGAATTTGAAAGTCTTGCAGACAACTGGAAGCAAAGAATGGTTTTTAGCAGAGGATTGACGTGATGTAAGCTGAGTCAAAAAGCAAATCTGGCAGCAATGTGCAGAACTGAGTGAAAGAGAAGGTCTGAGAAGGAGGGTCTTGGAGAGCTTACAATGGGGAATAAAAGCCGGACAAAGCTGGAGACAGTGCAAACTCAGGCAACAGGTTTGTAACAAGCACATATGAAGGCCTGGACACTGTTCTAGAAGTGGAATACAGTTCTGAAAGAGAGAGACACAGATCCCTGTCCTTTGGGAATTCACCTCCTAGAAGGAGAGGAAACAGATGGAAGAATTTGACTTTTCATGAATTAATGCCTCATTTTACTCTGTAAGAGGTGTGAGGAAATTTACAAACATACGTCCACTCAGAATAATAAAAATAAGTGATTTTACCTATTGCCTTTGACAACATCCTTTCATTAGATAAAATGGTGAGTTCCCTATGGCTGACATTACAAAGTCACTCAGAGGTAGCTTATGGCCTGGCACCAAAGCATGGCTAGAGAAAGGTAGTTGCAAAAAGAACACAAGTGACTAGCTCCCAGTGTGTAGCTCCGTGAAGGTTGTGACAGTTGGTTCAGATACTAAGTAATGGCGGCAAATGGGCTGGAGTCTCCACTGGGCTCATGGAGAGATGGTTTGTTTGGCATCATGCCTGGTCCTTTGAGAGGAGGGCTGTGCTGCAGTCCATCCCCCACCCTCCACATTCATGTCACCTGTGTTGCCCTTGAAGACACTAGCGCTTGGGACTGCCAAGAGAGGATTGAGGGTCCACCAGGAATTCTCAGTAGATTTTTCACAACAGAGGCTTTTGAGAGCAATTAATCTTAGAGAGTTTGAGGTAGGGTAATTTTTGGCAAAGAAGGAAGCCAGGAATTTGCCTTCAACTGACCACTGAGATATGCTTTCATCTTGAATAGAGCAGAGGGTAGGGTTAAGGCCCATTATAAAAATTAACATATAAGCCAGAAGATTAAAAAAATACAGGGACGTATCTTGAGATACAGGGACACGACATTATTAGGGACTATGCCTAGAACCTTGTGACTGGATATGGTTAGGCTGGGATGGGAAGGGATATGGTAGGAAAGTAAAGGGAAAAGGGAAGTACAAAACACCAATATTTTGAAGCTGGATGATGGGGTAATGATGTATAAGAAGGTTAGGACTCGGATCACTTGAGGTCAGGAGTTCCAGACTAGCCTGACCAACATGGTGAAACCCTATCCTCCCTACTGAAAATACAAAAATTAACTGGGCATGGTGGTGCATACCTATAATCCTAGCTACTTGGGAACTGAGGCAAGAGAATCGCTGGAACCTGGGAGGAAGAGGTTGCAGTGAGCTGAGATTGTGTCACCACTGCGTGCCAGCCTGGGCAACAGAGCAAGACTCTGTCTGAATAAATAAATAAATAAATAAATAAATAAATAAATAAATAAAAATAAAAAAAAAGTTAGGACAGGGGGAGAAGGTCAGGAGGAGCTTGACAGATTGGGTTTTAGACGTTACTATGGAGTAATGGTGAAATATCTGCATAGTGGAGTTCACTAGGCAGTCAGTGCTTCAGACGTGGAGAAGACAGAGGCAAGAAGGGAATAGGGGGAGGTGCCTTCACAGAAGTAAGAGCTTAAGAGAGGAAAATAATGAGTTCTCAAAAGGAGAATAAAGCAGAGAGGGCAAACGCTTTAGGCTGGAGAGATGCTCATGATCTCTCATGGGCATGGGGGCTGACGGAGGAATAAGAACAGCTGTAGAGGAATAGAAACAATGAGAGAAGCCTGCCACAACCATCACTGGAGAACAGATACAAGAAGGAGGAATGGCCAAATGGGTCCAACGCCACAGAATGAGATCAAGAACAAACATAGACAGGGAAGAGGTACAGATCAGGCAGTAGTAAGGTCACGTGTCAGCTCTCAGAGACAGGTTTTGGTGCGATCAGGCAGAAGTCAGGAGATGAGGAAATGGATAGAGAAAAAAATGCATTTCTCCAGGAGCTGGGGTGTGAAAGAGGGATGGGCCAGGTTTGCTGGAGAGAATAAGAGGGAGTGCAAGCTTGGCACCCAGCCCTCAGATCCAGGGTGGCTGGGTCTGTTTCCCTGCTGGGCCAGTAGCCCCCATGCTGAAAGGATTTAGCAGGGTCTGCTCATGCTAGGCAGAACTTCCACAAGGCCAGGGCCTGCCTCCCCTCCCTGTGGCAGGCTAGGGTTAGGGCTATAGCTGTACTAGGGGATCTGGGAGTCCTTCGTGGCACTGTGGGACCCTGAATGTGTTTAGACCCCCAGGTCACCAGGACACCTGGGCTCTGCTGCTTCCCCAGAGGTTTTTGCCCTGACTCAGGCCGAGGACTTTGGGTGTAGGACTCGCGTTTTCTTACGCAGAGGTTGGTGGGGCATTGAATGAAGTTGTTAGTAGGGTCCACGTAGCACAGGCACACAGGCCTAGTGCATCAAGCGGCCAGAGTCCCTGCTTGGTGCCAGGCCAACGTGGGATGCTGAGCAGGCAGAGACCACTCTGCAAATAACAATGGTGCGACCCAAGAAAATGACCCTGAGAGGGCAGTGGAGACCCAGGCATTTGAGACGGCCTGGCAAATGCATAGCACCTGAGGGCCATGTGCATGTACGTGTATGTTTGGGGGTGAGGGGAGGGTATTACTGGCCGAGGGGACATGTAAACAACCTCTGTGCAAGTTCTAGGACCTTCCTATATTCCTGTACCACTATTTGAAGGCTTCTGTTTAACCTACCCACGTGGCCCATTAGAATGTTCCACTGAACAGGAAAACCGATGTGCATTCAGGAGAGAATCTCAAAGGACCTTTCCAGCTGTGGCATTCAGAGGTCCATAAAGCTTAATCCTTTAAAAGGAATCATTCTAAATAGCCCAGGAGTGAACATAAATGAATGAAAAGTCCATGCATGTGGGGACTAAATCCCATAATAGGTAGCAAAATGGCATGATAAAGAGCATGGGCTCTGGAGACAGACCACCTAGGCCCCAATTCCAGCTCTGTCACATATGAGCTGGGTGCCCTAGGGCAAGCTGCTTAACTGCCGCAGGCCTCAGTTTCTCCATCTGTAAAATGGGGATAATTAGACTTAGCTCTCAGGCTTGTCGTGAAAATGAATGGCTTAATATTTCTAAAGTGCTTAGACCAATATCTGACACACAGCACATGTTTTCTAGGTGTTAAAAAATATTCTTTTTGATGGGGTTGTTTGTTTTTTTCTTGTAAATTTGAGTTCATTGTAGATTCTGGATATTAGCCCTTTGTCAGATGAGTAGGTTGCGAAAATTTTCTCCCATTTTGTAGGTTGCCTGTTCACTCTGATGGCAGTTTCTTTTGCTGTGCAGAAGCTCTTTAGTTTAATTAGATCCCATTTGTCAGTTTTGTCTTTTGTTGCCATTGCTTTTGGTGTTTTAGACATGAAGTCCTTGCCCATGCAGATGACGAGTTAGTGGGTGCAGCACACCAGCATGGCACATGTATACGTATGTAACTAACCTGCACAATGTGCACATGTACCCTAAAACTTAAAGTATAATAATAAAAAATAAAATAAAATAAAATAAAATATATTCTTACCCTGCTGGATTTTTAAGTGATGCTCTTGTCAGGGATCTTTATGACATACTTTTGAGGAAGATGAGAAACCAGGCTTCTTAACTCTGTTAAACATTTTAGACACACAAACAGTCCTCACTTTGCATGGCAGTATGGGGCTGTAAAAATGACCATGCAAGCTAAAACCATGCAAAGCAATCCTAAAAATCAAGAGAAAAATTACAACTGTTCTGTGACCTTTAAAATTTGTTGTCAAAGCATTAGAAACTCTTACCATAGGTTATAAGTGTGTAGGGAAACAAACAAACAAAAATAGTAAAATATTTTAGGACACAGTAATTTGAAACATTAGAAACAATGCAACATTTTAAGTGTTTTCTTTCTTTGTGAAAATAAACTTACTAAGAGGTTTTTTAAAAGTGCTTGCCTTCTTCTCTTTGCATAACTTACGATACTGAGGGAACATCTTTTCTATGCCAGTGAATTGCCATAGTCCTTTATAAATTTGCATCAGCTTGCAACATCTTATCTCTTTGCTTTCAATGTTGTGAAATACCTCTGAAAGTTCCTATAATGTGAAGTTTTTTGCTGGGATCACTTCCTGTGGGACATCTTCATCCTTTTTGTCGCAACCACTTTCCTCATTTATGCTTTGAACAATGGTTTCAGGTTTCATCAATATAAATTGAAACTTCAAGGGTCCCAACTGTCAGAAAGTCACATAGAACTTACTCAGAATGATGTCAAATTCCACTCTAGAAATTTAAAACCTCACCCTGTTAAAAATAGCTTGTCATCAACAAAGGAACCAGATGATAACAGACACAAGGCTGACTTTTTAGTTTCAACTTATATATATTAAAAAAAAAACAACCACAAAACTGCTCAACATAAGCACAATGTGCTTTCAGGAGAGAATCTCAAAGGACCTTTCCAGTGCATTTTCAGTGCCCTGCACCCAAGCATTAATGATTATTTAAATGGTAGAATAACATAAAATGATGAAGCAACTGGATAAATTCAACTATGTTGTAAAAATTTTGTAGTTGACAGAAATCAGTCTTTGGACTTTAAGATCTCATATAGATCAGAGGAGAAATATAATGACATACTCCTTAAGAATCTGATGAAAATTATGGCCTTTCTCCACTAGAATGTGCACACGACCCGATACAATATTTTATGCAGTGTTTCAAGGAATACACAGAGCCCCCAATATCCAGTTAGAAGCCCTGGCTGTGAATCTAGAATTTTATTACAGGTGAAACCCAGCACAAGTCTGATTGAGAGCCATTGCAAGTCGCAGAAACTCTAGGCCCTATCTAAGTAAAGGCAAACCTTGGAGTATGTCATCTGCCACTGAAAATGCATTTAATGATGACTCACTCTTTCCTCACTATACAAGTTTGTTCAACCTACACCTCTTCAGCTACAGACTACCTACCATCCCTGAAACTCTGTTCTGAGAGTAAAGGGATTACAAAACCTGGCTGAAAAGACAGATTCAATGGCATGTTGAAAAACACAGCAGAACCAGCACATCAGACTGTAAATTGATTGTCTTGCACAGGATGTTAGCTGCTCTTCGAATGAGGTTCCTGAGTGGCACCTGAGCCTATTGCTGGTGGCATCCTATTCTGCCTGTTCTCTCTTTCTTCCTCCTTCCCCGTTCCTTTCTTTCTCTTCTCCCTTATTCTTCCTCTACAATTCTTTTTTTCCACACTACCGTTGGCCGGTCCCTAGGGACACTGTTTAATCTGGCCCATGGTACAAGAGATTTTAGATCTTCATTGAAGTCACTAGAGATGGCCTGAGTGAGTCACTTTGAATTCAATAGACAAACTGATGGAAGGCTCTGAGAAGACCTCAACGATGCCCAAGAAATGTGTTCTTACTGTAGAAACTTACTATTTTGATCAAAAAAGTCATTTTGGTCAAAAAGGGGAGTTGGGGGATTGCTTTTTTTGTTTTTAAATTGATTTGGCTTCAAGGGAAGACGATTGCCTAAACAAAACCTGCTGATGAAGTCACAAAATGACTCCACCTCTAGAATGAGCTTTATTTTCTTATAATTTGGCAAGAAATTTGGCTTTCAATTGGGAATGCACGTCACTCTACCCACTCAAGGGCAAGATGATAAGGTTCTATCAGACCAAGTGTCTAAAGGAACCTGAGACTCTACCAAGGTCAGAAATGCTGCAATTCAAGCCAAAAGATCTTTCTTGGGCTTCCTTGTTTTGACTTGTAACCATAAATTAGTCTTGCCTAAATGTCTGATCACATTATAAAACAGTAAGTGAATCTGTACTGTACAGCACCCTCTGAAGCAACAGGAGCTATAGATGAACCTTTTAGGGGATTCTGTAATTTTTCTGTCCCTTCGATTTCCACAGGACTCTAAATTGCCCCCTCTGAGGTCAAGGAACACAAGATGGTTTTGGAAATGCTGAACCCGATACATTATAACATCACCAGCATCGTGCCTGAAGCCATGCCTGCTGCCACCATGCCAGTCCTGCTCCTCACTGGCCTTTTTCTCTTGGTGTGGAATTATGAGGGCACATCCTCAATACCAGGTAAGTCAGTCATTTATTTCTGTATCTAAAGAGATTATTTACTTGGGATTTTGGTCCATGATGGTAAAGAAAATTTTGCAAAAGGACAAAAAGCAAACCTGGAAAGATCTCTGAAGACTATGTCTGTGTTAGCAAATGAGGACTTGGGAGAAAATTTTCAGACCAATTATCTGCACATTTTAAATGAACGCACTTAAAAAATATCTTAGATAAACCCTTCCACTCTGTGCTGTGCTTTCGTAAAGTAGACTTGGCACGAGTACCCTTTAAAACAAGCTCAAGATGGGGTGGAGTAAAGTAAAATTCCAGGGTTTTCTGGTTAACTTTTAAAAAATAGATTGCAATTTTGCTCTGAAGGTGAAAATGTCTCTGGAACACCTTCTTCACTGCTTTTCTTCTCCCTTTCACTTTGCTTCCTCCATGCCCCCTCTTTGTCTTGTATTTATCCCTTCTCTTTATTCCACTCATCCTTTTCTCTTATTCTTGGGAATGTGGTGATAGTGGTCCCCATTTTTCTCCCACTGTCTGGATCCCATTCGACCCTTATGGGAGCCTGGTAGTGGGAGAAAAATGGGGACCACTCCAGTGCTCTTGGAACATCATACCCCAAGAGAATCTTCAACAAGATCTGTGGGTCAATCAAAAGCAGAGAATAATATAATTATCCAGATAATCTCAATAGAAAACCCCACCCTTCCACCCTTAAAGCTGCAATGATCAGATATCAGATTAATTCAGAATGACTTGAAATTTCAGACTGCTTCTTTAGGTTTCAGTGAAAATGCTTCATTGCAGACACATCTGTTCCCAATTCCATAAGATATCCAATGAGACTTTAAGAGCATAGTTACACACTGGTAAGTGTGGTGGGCCTCGTCGCAGTGGGATCAGAAGTGGGAGCATGGGGCTGGCACAGAATGCTGTGTGTGTGGATTCTTTTTAACATTCCAGATAATTGCCTGTCTCTCTGCCTGATTCAGCCTGATATTTTAGATTACTTTAATGCCCAGTTTAAAGGAACATTTAGTTAATTTTGTTCTCTGCTCCCTGACAGGGTCAACTCTAGAGAAGGGAGGCTCAGAGCTAAGGGACAACTGTTTCATGGTCTTTAACTTGAACTCTGTTCCCCAGTGTGGCCCTTCCTCACTGGATTTCTCCTCTCCCAAAGGGGCTTCTAGGTCAGGGTCAGTGAATGGTCAGGGTGGGGTGAGTAAGTGGTGGGGGTGGAAAGCCTTTTTTTCCTCTTCTTCCCTTCATAGGCTCAGGTGCTAAATTCCAATTTGTCTGCGTTAGCAGACAATCAGTCCAGGAGAGTCCAGCACTGCCCACGCAGCATTGCCCATCCAGTGAGCCACAGGTTCTCAAGCTTTTAAGTCTATGTAAGAACACCCAGCAGGTAGGAGCTTGTTGACATTTCTATTCGTGGACCCTGCTCCTGACTTTTTGACTCAGACTCTTCAGGCCTAGATACATGCATTTTTAAAAAGTCCCCCCAGATGCTTATGTTAATCAGCACTGGTGGAATTTCCTTGGACCCTTGACCAAGGAGGTCAGCCTGTTAGGACAAGCCTGAGAACCAGCAGCCCTGAAGCTCTGGATCAGTGGGAGAGTAGGCAGCACCTCACTCTGTCCACCATTTCTGGGCCAGGGCCATCATGCTGATCCACTGACAGTCAGATCAAGTAGCACAGTGATTCTCAGCACTGTCTGAGGTAGGAGCTCAGCTAGTTTGGGGTTGCTATTTTTAAAAAAATCTCCCTTCCTGATTTTTTATGAGCAGCCAAAGTTGAGAGCCACAAATATGAGCCTAACTTCTTCATTTGACAGAAGGGGAAACTGAGACCCAGGGAGTTGATCTGCCTTGCCCAGACAAAACGCTATGACAAGCATGAGAAGCCATGGAGTTCAAACTCGTCGTTTTACAAGTGAATGGTTAAAGCCCAGAGAAGGGAAATGGCTTGTCATCTCCCCAGCTGGACAGAAAGTGGGAATGTAGGGGGACCACCAGGAAGTCCTAAAGCCCAGGTTGACGATCATTTTGCTAGACAGGTAGTTTCTAGTTTCACACTTTCCTTTTGAAAGCAGAAGGTCTAGTTAGAATCCACTAGTAGCACAGACTGTGAGATCCTATGGTTTCTGGCTGGGGGAGGGAAGATAAGAAAATTGGCCTTGTTTGGGGTGGCTTTTGCTGATCAATACTCCTGAGCTCCTGACAGCTCCCTTTAATCAGTGGCTCTCTAGGTTCTTGGTTTTAGAGGTTTAGGGGAAGCACAGAGTCAGGAAAGCTCAGGACCAGTGAAAGCTGGAGGGACTTATAATGATTTAAAGCCCTTAAGTGAGTTATAATTTACAAAGCAGTTTCGTGCCCATTTTCTCTGGTGAGGTTGGTGTGTTTGTGTCTGTTTTGTAGATGGCAAAACTGAGACTCAAAGAGTCATACAACTAGTAATGATGAAACTGGGGTTCATATCTAAGCTTCTTCTAGCTGTATTTACTGCTAAGTAAACAGGCTGCCCTGTTTTCCTGCTTAGGGGCAGGAGGATGTGTGAAAAGATTAAAGAGATGTGGTTTCTGCCCCGAGGGGATTATATAAAAGTAGTAAAGACAGTCAGGGGCACACACATAGGTGGTTGACTTAGTGCCAGGTAGGGGCTATGAAAGTCCTGAGGAAAGGGTCATTCCTGCGGAGGAGGGGGAGTGGCCGGGGGAGGGGGGCGGGGTTGGAAGCTTCAGTTCTGAAAAATTGCTCCCAGACCACTGATCTGGGTCAGGACTCACAGTCACCTGGCACTGGCTGCTCTCCCTTCCCCCAGGATGTATAGCCATCCCCAGCTCTAAACAAGGGTCCTCTCCCTCCAGATGCCATGCTCTGCCCTGGGTACCACATCCCAGAGCAGGGAACTAGGGGGGAAAAAAGCATGGCAACTGACATTCCTCTTTTTCTTGTTAAGATAATATTTCACAGAAAACTGGACAGTGCGGTGAGAAATTTGCCATCACAATGCAGCCTGACAAAGCGGATGTTACCCTTGTTCCAGAAGATCCTCGTGGCCTTTGCAATCACTCTCTCTCTCTCACTCCAGAGCAAAACACTGTCTTTGATTTTGTGACAGTCACTCCCTTTCTTTTTTTTTTTTTTTTTATCATTTTACCACATAATTTCACATCCCAGAGAATACAGGTTAATTTTGCCTTGTTTTAAAGGTTTTAGCAGTCAATTCATACATTATGTATTCTTCTATCTTGCTTCTTTTGCTCAATAGTATGTTTCTAAGATCCATCCACATCGTGGCATGCAGGTGTAGTTCATTTTCATTGCCATAGGGTATTGAGTTATATAAATATCTCATGGTTTAATTGCCAGTTCCATTGTTGAGGGACACTTGAGGTGTCTTTAGTTTGGGGCTATTGTGAACAGAGCTGTTCTGAATGTATATGTGCACACAGGTTTCTCTATGGTGTACATCTGTAAGGCATGGAAAGCAACAGCTTGTTGATTAGGACAGCTGGGGAGAGGTCCCAGCTGTTGGCTCCAAGGAGGCTGTCTCTGTACAAAAATGCAGCAAAGTATTCACTGCTTCTTTTAGGGTGTGAAAGAGGCTCCCACAATCACTGCATGCCTAGATAAGCATTCCCAAATCTGAGAAGCAACGATCAGCTTAATGTGGCTACAACCAGAATATTTCCCTAATATTTTGCCAAAGTTTCTACCTTCCTCCAGCACTCTTCTCTCCAGCTGGAGGGTGGGTAGAAGGCCTAAGATATACACGTAAATGAAAAGGTCACACTGTGTTAACATTCTTTTATTTAGTAATTATTTTTGACATACTCTCCTCTCTTGCCCCTAGACTCTGATGGGGACCATTATACTTATAACATCTCCAGTCCCTAATTTTAGTGTCTATACCAGTAGTATCTATACCAGTAATTGTTTGTTGGATGAATTAAGCTGATATACAATTGATCGCTAGGGACTCAAAACTCTGGTTCTCTTCTGGTTAGAACACTCAGGTTCTTAATCTAAGCACAAGGTTCAATCTCCCTTTTTCAGTAGATACATCTCTCCTGCGTCACAGCTTACATTTGAATGGCAGGTCACAAATATTAAGATTTTTACATGGCGGGCTGGGTGTGGTGGCACAAGCCTGTAATCCCAGCTACTCGGGAGGCTGAGGCAGAAGAATCGCTTGAACCCGGGAGGTGGAGGCTGCAGTGAGCCGAGATCATGCCCCTGCACTACAGCCTGGGCAACAGAGCGAGACTCTGTCTCAAAAAAAAGAATGGCATTTAAAACTTCATCCTTTATATTAGATACACATGCCTAATTAATTTTTAAAATGTATTCAGGAAACATTTGTTGAGCATCTACAATGTGCCAAGCTATAAATATCCAGTGAGATATTATATTATGCATATATTAATTGATTAAAAGTTAATATATCTAATGGCAGTTTAAGGAAATATATATTCAGTCAAATCTGCTGTGGAAATCTTTTAAAGAGCTTAATGAAATTATTTTAATACAAAGTCAGTCATCTACTGTATAATGTAGTGTTACTAAAGTAATCACAAGATTAATAACCTTAGACCATATTTTGGTTCTATAGGTATTAGCAAAGATCTTTTATTTAAAGGGAAAAAAGAGCTGACAGTCTTGCTCATATTAACTCAGCTATTACAAAGTAAAAGACTAAACACTGTTTGCTGTGTTTGGGATTAAACATCCAATTCAGATGATTCAAGCAAAAGCTTACACTATGTATATTATTACACAACTTTTGCCCATAAGGTGAGAATGCTGTCTCATGTAGTTAGGCATGTTTTGGCCTCAGAATGATTTCACTGACAGAATGGAATTAAAGGAGAAACATTTAGAAAAACTGCTACTTGTCAACTCCTGAAAACATTCTAAAACTTTTTAATCTAACGTTTTACCAACACCAGTAAAATCAAGGTACCAAGGTTGTTCTCTGATATAAGCAGCACCAAATTCCCCAGTTGTTCCCCAGATGCATGTTCTTTACAATTCTGCCATCCTCTGCATAAGCAAGGTTGTAAGCAGCCACTACTCTCGGCTAAAACCAGATCATGGGACTCAAACTCCAATCTAGAGGCTCAAAGACCCATTGCCTGACTCCTCAACTCTTAGCTTTATTTTGCCTAATGAGATTTAGCTTAAGAGCCTTTTCTTAAACAGAGTCTTTTTTGAGGGTAACAAAAGAAATAGATGTTCTTGGATTGGACATTCTCCTTGTAGATCTTGTTTCTTTCAGTTGAAAGATTTCCTACAAAACTACAGACCAGTTTTAACCCACCCATTGTGTCAACCGGGGCACTCAAACCAAAAGTTTCCAGAAAAAACTAGGCGCCAAACAGATCTGCCAGATTGTCACTCATCAGCGTTTCCATGTTTGCTACCAAATGCACCAATTGACTTGTATTAGAAACTCAATGATACCAGTTAACCTGGGAAGAAATTAGCACACACACCCCAGTTCATTCAGACTGAAATGATTGAGACCAAATAAAACTAGTGTGGTGTGGATACTGAATTCCTTTTTACTCATGGAGAAGTGAAGAGCCTCATGTTAAGCGTGAGGCTTTTGTTTTGTTTTGTTTCAAATCACTTTATTCGTGATTCACAGATATACATCACATGTAAAGAACACTTAGCTATGAAAGAACAAAAACAGGAGTAACACAACGCAGTTGCAATTTTTGGTGTGACTAAGATGTTGCTTATGCTCTGACACCTGTCCTAGGTCCTGGCTACTGCATGGGAATTGGACCCCTCATCTCCCACGGCAGATTCCTGTGGATGGGGATCGGCAGTGCCTGCAACTACTACAACCGGGTGTATGGAGAATTCATGCGAGTCTGGATCTCTGGAGAGGAAACACTCATTATCAGCAAGTGAGTCTGTTCATAATCAAAGACATACTTTTTAAATCGAGGCTGGAGTTTTTTCCACTTAAGACAACTTTATTTTGAATCTTGATGTCTTTGTTTCTAACGCTATATTTTTACCACTGAAATGAAGTGAGCAATCCCCAGAAATCTAACATTGCAAACAGAATAATTGGGTTTTGCTTGAATTGAAGCCAGCAGTACATAAATAACTCTGGAAAGTTGGGAAATTATTTACAATCTCTGTGAGCAGTGAACGTGGAAACTTAGAAGCCAGATAATTTGATTTTGACAAAACATACTTTAGGGAGAGGTGTTATCTTTTCTGCTTTCCCAAGTTTTTTGGTCTTAACCACAAATAAACATTAAAAAGAACCAAGCCAAACAAACAAAGAAAAAACCCACAGAAAACAAAAATAAAACCCGAGACATCACTGCACTATAGTCTGGGTAACAGAGCAAGACCCTGTCTTTTAAAAAATAAAACAAACCTGAGGCAGAGGTATCTGATTAGCAATTTGCTAATTTATTCTCCTGCCAAGCAACTGAGCACCTCTAAAAGAGCAGATGGTAAGCTGACCTTGGCTGAATCCGATTAAAGTAAAGAAAAAAGAAAAGAACAAGACAGTAGAAAAAGAAGTAATTCACATGCTGCTTTCCCATTTATGACTTTATGCGAGTATCCCGGTGGAGTGATCTTACATAAATCAGGAACAATATTACCCATTTAAAAAAATAGTGTCCTCCCTCTCTGCATTATTATATTTTGTGGATAACTAGCAGATTGAATTAGCTCTATGGTTAACTAAATAGGAATTGACTATAAGGAACTAGTTTGGTGAAATACTTGTTTTCTTGTTTATTGATCTTAGAAAATGGAGAATTTCAAAGATGGCGTATTTCCCTAGACTTTCAGCCAGCTTTAGCAGACTTTTATCAAAGCTATCTGCAAACATTGTCTCATTAATGCATTTTTATATTCGTAATCCCTGATACAGCTTTACCCACAAACTAAAGCTGACCAGGGTGTTTTACCAATTTGTTAGAATTATTCATTCAGATACAAAAACTATAGCTCAAAAGTAAGTGAAGCTTTTCTAAACTACATAATTTTTTCAGGTCAAGATTACATTCATCATCTCATAAAATACCACGGTATCCTCAAAGCCCAAATATTTGAAGCAGATATTGAAAGAAGGGAGCAGGGGAGAAATTGGTATTATTTTAATACTTCCAAATATTTCAAACTATCCAAAAAGAATTTTTTCGACCTGGGATTTTTGTTTGTTTGTTTCATTCAGTTTTGTGTTGTAGCACTTTTAAGAGTAGCTGAGGCAGACCTCACACAACTAAACAGAAATGGCTTCAGGTGGAAACATCATTTCATTGGGTTCATTGTGAAGTACTCTAATGCAGTAGTTTTCAAAGTGTGGTCCTTCAACGAGCAGCATCAACAAGCCTGGGAACTTGTTAGCAATGCACGTTCTTGGGCCTCACCCTGACCTACTAAATGAGACAGTCTGGGGTAGGACCCGCAATCCGTGTTTTCACAAAGTCTGCGGGTGATTCTGCTGCACACTTGAGTTTGAGAACCACTGCTCTAAGAACTAGATCATAATTACTTTTTTATTTTAATTCTCCTGGTCTATTAGGCTCTAGTTAGCCAAATTTAAGTGACTATGATACGTTCTTGATATGTTCTCATTTTAAAAAATCAGTACTTGAGTCACTTTTACAACTGGCTATGGTCTCACAAATATCCTGGAAGCACTGGTGTTCGGGTTTGGGGGTAGGAACATTTGCCGCTGCTCTTTCATTTCCCCGCACAGCCACCTGCCTTTCAGCTCTCCCCAGCCCAGGGTCTGCCTTCCCCATCACCTCTTTCCCTCAGCAGACAGGTGAAGTGACCCCCAGGATATTTATCTAGAAGGATATCTACCTGCTGCCCAGGATCTAGCACAGTGCCGTGCCTCTCACCCTAGCTGTACCTTAGAGTCACCCAGGGAGCTTTTCAAAGCCCCACTGCCCAGGCCACACCCCCACTTTTAGATCAGAACCTCTGGGGGTAGGACTCAGGCATCAGTGGTGTTTAATACTCCCCTGGGAGTTTGAGAACATTCCATCTACAGAGCGGGTGGAGGAGGAAGCTCCTGGGGCAGGAGGGCCTCTCCCCGGGGTTACGGGAAACAGCAATGCAGGACTGGTTTTGTCTTACGCTAAGGTGGTGGAGGTTTAAGACTAGAACTGGAGTAAAGAATGATAGACTTGAGAAAGGACCACAGTACCAGGACAGAAATCATTCTGAGATACTAGATATTTCGATGCTAGATTCTTAAATCTCCAGAAAAACTCCGTGAATTTCCAAAGACAGTTCCTGAAGTGCTTGCTCGCTACAGTGGGGGTGGCATCTGACCACTCCGCTAGTCTTAATTAGGAAACTGACTCCAACAACCCCGACCGACTCAGGCGCTGGTGCACGCTGAGACGCAGCCACAACCCACCCACACTACCCCCAGCTCTCCCAGTTCTTTCCTTTTCCTGTCCTCTCAGGCTTTTCACTTGTTGGAGTCTTTGTGTTCTCTTTAATTGCCTCAGAGCAGTTCAATTTTGTTGTTAAAGGCTGAGCTCCCCGCGGGAATAGGACATGTTTGTCCCCATCTCCTTTCCTTGCCTGCTCTTCAAGTCCCTTCCAGCACTCCCCGTACCTCTTGAAAAGACCCCATTGGACCTCAGAAAGATTTTTATTTTTATTTGAATAGTTTGCCAGATTTTTTTTTCTTTTGAAAAGTTTGAGGTCTGTAGTCATTACAACTGTGTAGAAATTATGGTCCAACTTTTCCAAGCAGCTTCGTCCCAAAGTAGTAGGGGCTGCAGAACTTCAGGGGAGAAGTCAGGCATGTGCGCTGCTGAGATGCCGCGTGTGCCACTGGGGGCGTGGAGGCACGGTCCATCTGGTGAGCTGTAGATGATGTGTGCACCGTTCCCCAGGCAGCTACCCAGGCAGCTGTACTCTAAATTAATGAAGGTCTGTAGGTGCTGCGTATGACACTATATGTCCATTATATGTCCCTAGATTAGTTTTTGTCATGAATACAAAAAAATTTATGTAGCACCTCATAAAGGGAAATTAGCAATTAGCATGCTAATTTGGGTTATATTTGCATATGTTAGCAATTAACATACTAATTAGGGTTATATTTTTACATCTGTCTTATAATGATGTGCAAATTTACACATCATTTACAGGTGCTTCCTTCATTTATTCTGTGAATATACGTTTACTGAGAATTTATTATATACTAAGCACTGAATGATTCTAAGTTGTAATAGTCATTATTGGCTCTTCATCCATTAAATATTTCTTGAAAACTTACTATGTATAGCAGCAGACATTGTTCTAAACTCTGGGAATACAGCAGTGGACAAACCAGCCAAAATTCCTTTACCTCATGGAGCAATATGTCGTCACTAGCTCAACAATAAACAAGTAAAATATATAGTGTATCAGTAGAGTGACCAATTGTTTCAGTTTGCCTGGGACCAGGGCCTTTCCCAGGATGTGGGACTTTCAGTGCTGAAACTGGCATAGTCCCGGGCAAACCAGGATAGTTGGTCACACTGTTATCAGGCAGATAGGTGTTACATAGAAAAAGAATAGGGAAGGAGGATGGGGGAGGACCAGTTGTAGAGACGCAGGTGTGATTGTAAACAGGTGGTTCAGGCAGCCCTCACTGAGAAGATAGCATTTAAATAAAGACCTAAAGGAAATGAGCAAGTAGCCCATGCAGAGACCTGGCGGAAAAGCATTCTAGACAGAAGGAACAGCAAGTGCCAATATTCTAAGGCGAGAACCTGAGTGGAAGAATACAGGAGATGAGAGAGGCAACAGGGTACCAAATCACATCAGTCCTTGCAGGCCATTGTAATAATTCCGGCTTTTACCCCCTGCAAGAAAGGAAGCCACTGAAGAATTTGAGAGAGGACTGACACATATGACTCATTTATGTTTCAGCAGAATCATTCTGGCTGCTCTGTTGAGAATAGGTGCAAGAGGACAAGGGATGGGGACAGAGAGACCAGTTAGGCAAGAGGTGATGGTGGCTGGTCCAGGTCGTAGCAGTAGAGTTGATAAGAGATGAGGGAAAATTCTGGACATATTTTGAAGGCAAAGCCAACAGACTTGCTGACAGATTGGATGTAGGGTGTGAGAGAAAAAAAAAGAGTCAAAGTGCTGTCCAGTTTTGCATTGAATGGGGACATCGTGTCCTGAGATAGGTGGAGCAAGTTTGGGAAGGGGAGAGATTAGGGTTCCATTCCAGACATGTTAGATGTGACATGCCCAGTTGACATCTGAGTGGGATGATTGAGTAGAGAGGACTGAACCTTGAGACCCTCTAGTGTAAATAGGTCAGAAACTAGCAACAGAGACTGAGAAGGAGCAGCTAGACCGAGAAGAGAAAACCAGGAAAGTGTAATGTCTGAAAACCAGGTGAAGAATCCATATCAGGGAGTAGAAAATTGTGAACCACGTCAAATACCACTGATGGGGCAAGGGAATGCATGGAGATTTCAGTACTGCATTTAGCAACAGGGAGGTCACAGGTGACCTTGACAAGAGCAGTTTCAATGGACTAGTGGGGGCAAAAGTCTGACCAGAGAAGAGAATCGGGGGAGAAGAATCAGAGGCAGCAAGTGTAGACAAGTCTTCCAAGGAGTTTGCCATAAAGAAGGCAGGAAATGGGCCAGTAGATGAGTGAGATGTGCTGGCAAGGGAATTTTGATTTTTAAAATAGGAGAAATTACAGCATGTGAGTTGTAGGGGGACTGGTCAGTTATGGAGGAAAATCAAATGATTGTTGATGGAAGAGAAAGAAAGAGTGTGCTAGGTGAGATGTGAAGAGGTCCCTGGGGACAAGTGGATGGGTTGGCCTTGAATAGGGACATGGAATTTCCATAGTAATAGGAGGGAAGGTGGAATATATGGGCACAGGTCCGGGTCGTTGGGGATTGTGGAGATTCTCTTGTAGTTGCTTCCACTTTCTTGGGAAAATTGGAAATAAAGTCTTCAGCTGGGGCTGAGTAGGGAGAATATAATAGTCATCTAGAAGAGTGAGAGAGTGAATGGGCTGGGGACATGCAGTAGCATTGCCAGCGACACTGAGGGCCCACTTGAATTTAACTGAGACCTGACAGCAGGCACGTGTGCGCTAACGTACACACATGCGCACACATGTGTGCGCATGTGTGGTTTTTTTCCCCAGCCCACTTCAACTGCCAGGTGCAAGCACAGAATAAGCTAAGAGTTGGATTTAGCTAGAGTGTGGTCTTACCAGACAACCATGACAAAGTAAGAAGAGGGTCAAGGGAGTTGAGGATTCAGGGAAGGGTATTTTAATTTTAATGATTGACAGTAATTTTTTCCCAACTTTCTGTTAAGAAAATTGTCAAATGAGTAGGAAAATTGAAAGAGCCGTCCCCCTGCCACACTTTTCCCCCTGTGACATTGACATTTTGAAGAGACCAGGTCAGCTATAACATATCCCACATTCTGAATTTCTCTCACTGTTTCATCAGGGTGTCATTTACTATATTCATCTATTCTCTGTATTTCTTATAAACTGAAAATTGGGTCTAAAGGCTCAATTAGATTAAGGTTGCACATTTTTGCAATAACACTTCAGTAGTACTAGGAACTTCATATCACATCAGAAGATGAGTAACAGGTTGTCCCACTAGCACTGATGTTAAATTTGATCACTGGTTAGGTGGTTACAGTGAGATTCCTCTGTTATAAAGATTGTTTATCTCTTGTAGTCACCTAGAATTTAAGCTGGGTAAGTGAGGATATTAGAGAAGTGAAGGACAGTGAAAAGGTGATAGGACTGATGGAACAGATCTACATGAGGCAAGTGTTTTTAAATGTTTGTTACCAGCCGGGTGCAGTGGCTCACACCTGTAATGCCAGCACTTTGGGAGGTGAAGGTGGGTGTATTACTTGAAGTCAAGAGTTTGAGACCAGCCTGGCCAACATGGTGAAACCCTGTCTCTACTAAAAATGCACAAAAAATTAGCTGGGTATGGTGGCGGGTGCCTGTAATCCCAGCTACTCAGGGGGCTGTGGCACGAGAATTGCTTGAACCTGGGAGGTGGAGTTTGCAATTAGCTGAGATTGCGCCACTGCACTCCAGCCTGGGCAATAGAGTGAGACTCTGTCTCAAAAAAAAAAAAAAAAAAAAAAAAGGCACCAATTATTCCATTAATTGCCTCCTCATCACTGTTGAATCTGCCCACAAGTGTGTGAATTGTTTAATCCCAGAACTCAGGTGGCTTTCTTTTCATCACCTAAGAGCTTACTCCCTGACTACTTTTCATTTTGAAGAGACAATAGGTTTGCCATCTTTGGAGATGTCTTTTATCTTCAGTCATGCTTAATGAGGGATAATAACCCTAGTGATCAGACACCCAACGCTGTGCACTGTCCCTGCTGAGGTTGGGGACTCAGCTGGACTCTCCTCAGTGCTAAGAAATCCTCACTCTCCCAAATAATCAGTATAACACTTGCCTCTGGCAGTATTGCAGGCTGGCCCACAAGCCAGCGCCAGGCCTGTCTTGACTGCCAGGAGGAGCTCTGGGCTGGGGTCCTTAGTTCATCACTGACCTTCTCTTCACTTTTCTGATTTACTCTGGTTAGATAAATCCAGCCTACTTTTAGTAAGTGACCTTGTTTTAAATTGCTCATCTGTGTCCAGTCACACATCCCTTGGTTTATCACATCGGCCTGATTAGCTTTGTCCCTGACAAGCCTGAGCTTTGGATTCAAAATAGCTGAGATGTTGGTGCCCCCTAAAGGACACAAGAATTTTAAAGGTTGGCTCTTTATTACTAATAACTAGCAAATATTTCGTTGGGTTTGTTTTATGTTTGGAGTTTCTTACTCTCTTTTTAAAACTGATTAGCAAGTTCTTAAATGAAATGGACAGGCCAATATGATTAATGCAGTATGCAAAAGCCCCAGGGTCAGAGCAGAAAAATAGTGTTTGTCCTTTAAGTGTTTAAAATTTTTAAATATTAGTTTGTGAATAAAGAATATATAAATTACTTAATTTCTGCTTTAATTATAGAATGATGGAGGGGAAGTTAAGTAAAGCTAGAGTTTTCAAATATTTTAATTAGTAAGAATTCCATTCCTTCCTATAGCATAATTTTTCTATATATGACAAAATTTGAAACGTCAAACAAAGTAATTCCCCAGAATACAAACGGAAGCATCTGGATTTTTATTTATTTATTTATTTATTTATTTATTTATTTATTTTTGCTAGGGAGAGGCAAACATGTCCAAAACTTAGGATTATTTGATGAATATTATCTGGAATCAGATCAAGAGAATATTTAATAGTGTTTTTATTTGAAAATAGGTGGTTTTTCCTGAAATAAATATTAATAAGTTATTTATATAATAACTCTGCTTTTTTTTTTTTTTGAGATAGGATCTTGCTCTGTCACCCAGGTTGGAGTGCAGTGGCATGATCATGGCTCACTGCAGCCTCAACCTCCAGGGCTCGAGCTATCCTTACTGCCTCAGCCCACCAAGTAGTTGGGACTACAGGCACACATTACCACACCTTATATATTATATGTTATTATACAATAATAATCCTGTTCTAATTTCTTGACACTACCATTATTTCAGGGGCTTACTTTTAAAG